>NC_054473.1:84663513-84969348 GCF_017639515.1 Carcharodon carcharias
GATAGATCCTAACTTTTATTTTTCAGAAACATGGAGGGTGGCTAGTCAGCTGATGAACTTTTAGCAAAAGAATAAAACATTTATGAAACAAGAAAAAATGAACGAAATTACAATACTTCTTCACCCACAACTATACCTTAACAGATACATACAGATTTGTAAGGACAACAGAAGTTACAAAAGTTCACTGTAAGTACACCGTCCATGTAAGCCAATAGGAAACCTGTGGTCAGGCACACCACACTCTGCAACCAAGTGACAGATGCTATGGATCCCTCATCAACTCCCCCCAGACTCTTGTCACACCGTGAGCCAACTGGTCTCACTGAACTCCATCTTTCACATGCAGTTTTCCCATCTCTACTCTCAAAGCACTCGCTTTGGAATCTTTTCCCAAACAATGTTTCTTTTGGACACCTTCCACAAGGGTCCAACTCCAAGATTTTGAATTCTCCTTCTGATGTTCCTCCTCCCTGGATCGCCACATGCATTCAAGCTTTGCCTTCCACGCACTCTCTCTCAAATGCTCAGCTGTGCCAACAGAACACCATTCCTTCAAATGCTCATTGTAAAGAGTCATCAACTTTGACCATCTCCTCAGATCTTCTGGCTTTTCACAAGCCTATTTTGCTTTAAGTCTGCATCCTGCAGCTTTCTCCCTTTAAGCTTTGTGCCTTCCTCTGCTCCTCACTCTTAATTTCACTTAATAGGGCCTTTTCCAGATTCCTGTCCTTGTTCTTTGACTTAGCTGTCCTCTTGTTACCTTTCCTGTTGCACTCCCTGGTTTTGGGGACTTTCTTCTTCAGTTTTTAGACCTGGGTCCTGCAGTTCTCTCTTCTGCGTCCAGCTTCTCCTGGCAGCTGCTTCCAACTGAGCTAAACAAATGCCGTCGTACTTTCTCTATGGGTCCCTCTCTCTGGACCCCTGTTGCTAAGCAATAGCACAGTTTTTCCTATATTGTGTTTGTTTTAACTTCCCTTCAAGGGTCGTAAAACCTCATTAAAATGCAGGCATCTTTTAAAGTGATACTAAAATTCAATTTCCCCGCTTTCTAAACACACAAGTGCAGAAATACAAATTAAACTTTAACTTAAAGCTAAAACTCATTCCTAATTCACACAAATATAAATATAATTTATTAAACTATCTCTAGTTCCTAACATTTCCTAGTGAAAGAGGTTAGGCTCTTCACATCAACATTCCTAGCACCATGGTCCACTTTACCTTGGAGTAAATGGTGGCATTGATCCACGCTAGCCGGCGACTCAGGTGATTCAGCTTCGCAGAGAAGACTTTCTGACTCTTTGTCAATTCATCCAGTATATCCTTCCTCTGAAAGGAAAAAAAATACAACTTGAAGCTGGAGATTCTTGGATGATCATAAACCACTAGCAGCCCTGCAATAGTAGCAGCCCTTTGCTCTGGGTGAAGGAAGTACCCCAGTCACGATCTAACTGGGGTCACAGACAGGATATAGTTGATAAAGTTGTAAAGAAAGCATATAGGAATCCTGGATTTATAAAGAGAAGCATCAAGTACAAAAGGAAAAAAAATATGCTAAGCCTTTATAAAACACTGGTTATTTCTCAGCTGGAGCAGTGTGTCTAATTCTGGGCACTAAACTTTAGAATCATAGAATGTATTGTTGAAAAATGAGACACACTGTCAAAGCTTTTCATCTTGCACTCATCAGGACAGTTCACAAGAATACCAAATCTCAAAGGGAACAATAACTTATACTGCATGAGAAAACTTCACTCAGGAAATGGTTAGAATGACTACCACAAAGAGTAGCTGAGGTGAATAGTATAAAGGCATGGAAGGGGCAGGTAAATTAGCCCTGAGACACAAAGTAATAGACACATATGTCGATGGGCTAAATGAAGAGGGATTGGAGGTTCATGTGGAGCATAAACATTGACATAGACCTGTTGGCTCAGAATACCTCCCACAGTCAAAAGTCTACAAAGGTCTACCCTCAAGACACAGATCTGAATAATGACCCCTCAAGCAAGAATCAAGACAAACCAGTGTCCATGGATCTGTATCCAGAGTCATTGCAGCAAATTAAGCATTTATTTGTATCACCCACCAAAAGCTCCCTGTGCCTTTGTCATGGGCTCACTTCACCTCACCAAACAGCCTATTCCCTTACCTTTGTAGGACATCTTGCAATTTTGTCTTCGGTGTCCTTCAACGCCACTGCATATTCATGGACATCGTCCGACACACCCACCATCTGCAAATATAGTCAGTCAGTTGAACACAACCCATGCAACCAAGTTGTTTTGTCAAGAATAAAAAAGATGGGCTCTAATTGTTAAAAATATGCCCCGAGAATCACTACACTCCTAACCACAGCAGTGTATGAGACACAGTAAAGTCAGCCCATAATGAGTCCCCTGGCAAAAACTTTGTAACCTTCCCCTTTCTTCTGAAGCCATCCTCATTTTCCATTACTTGCTCAGGCTGAGCCACACAGTGGTGCGTTTAGTCAGGGCTGGATTTCAAATACCCTATCCCATCGTTGACCATCATTATCGCATCATTTCACCACCCCTATCTCGGCTCCATCCTTCAGCTATTCAGTTCCGCCACATACCTGCCCTACTGCATGTATTCCTCGCTACCACTGCTCCTCTCTAGAGGGAAGATCAGATTCAGCAATCTAAATTCTCCACTCTGAAACCATCTCCCTAAACATTTACGCTCCGCCATCTCAGTTTCAGTTCTTTCCTTTAAAAACCTCAAAACACTTTTTAAAATTCGTTCATGGGATATAAGCATCTCTGGCGAGGCTAGCGTTTGTTGTCCATCCCTAATTGCCCTTGAACTGCGTGGCTTGCTAAGTCATTTCAAAGGGCAATTGAGAGTAAACCATATTGCTGTGGGTCTGGAGTCACATATAAGCCAGGCAGATGCTGTGGATATGAGATCACATATAGGCCTAACCAGGTAATGACAACAGATTTCCTCTCCTGAAGGACATTAGCGAACCAGATAGGTTCATGACTATTATTAAAGAGACTAGCATTCTATTCCAGATTTATTAATTAATTGAATCAAATTCCCCCCAGCTGCTGTGGCGGGCTTTGAACTCATGCCTCCAGAACATTAGTCCAGGCCTACAAGCATAAAATTAGGAAAAGGAGTAGGCCATTTGCAGCGTCCCCCCCCCACCCCCACCCCACCCCGGCTGAGTCTGCTCTGCCATCAAATAATTGATTGGATTGTGGCCTTAACTTCACATTTCATCTACTCCGATAGCTGTGGACTCTCTGGTTAGTCAAGAATCTATCTACCTCTGCTTTAAAAATCTTCAGTGACCCGCGTCCACCAGTCTCTGGGGAAGAGAGTTCCAAAGACTCACGACCCTCAGAGAAAAAATTTCTTCTAATCTCCGTCTTAAATGGAAGATTCCTTATTTTTAAACGGTGACCCTTAGTTCTGGTCTCTCCCACAAGGTGAAACATCCTCTCAGCATCCACCCTGTCAAGTCTCCTCAGAATCTTAAATGTTTCAATAAGATCACCTCTCATTTTTCTAAATTCCAATGGTTACAGGCCCACCCTGTCCAACCTTTCCTCATAAGATAACCCTCACCACCACCCAAATCCCAGATATCAGTCAAGTTCTCTGAACTGTTTCCAATGCATTTATATCATTTCTTAAATAAGGAGACCAAAACTGCACACAGTACTCTAGGTGTGGTCTCACCAACGCCCTGTACAACTGTAGCAAAACATGCTGACTTCTATTTTCATTCCCCTTGCAATAAACAGCATTTAATTTGCCTTCCTAGTCACTTGCTGTACATGCATACTAACTTTTTCTGATTCACGTACCAGTTTTGGAGCTCATTTCAGAGCTTGGGGCCTAAACAACCAAAGGTACAGCCACCAATGGTGGAGATTAAAATTGGGGATGCGCAAGACCCTAGACTTAGAGGATGACATATCTTGGAGGGACTTGAGGAGATTACAAAGGAAGGGACGAAGTCATGGCAGGATTTGAAAACAAGGATAAGAATTTTAAAATCAAGACATTGGCTACCAGTCAAGTAACGTAGATCAGCAAGCACAGGGATGATGGGGAACGGGACTTGATGTCAGTTAAGACATAGGCAGCAGAGTTTGGATGGCCTCAAATTTACAAAGAGTAGAATGTGGGAAACCAGCCAGGAGTGTGAAAGTAAAAGGAGCTGCAGTAGCTCTGTTAACAAAGGATGAGACCAGTACAGGAGGTAGAAATGATCTTTGTCCAGAAGATCAAGATGTAGAATCAGTTTGGGTGGAGTTAAGAAATAGAAAGGCAGAGGTCACTGATCAGGATAGGTTATAGGCCCCTAACGGTAGTTACACTTTAGGACAGAATATAAATCAAGAGATAGTGGGGACTTGTAAGAATGGTACTGCAAGAATTGTGGGCGATTTTCATCTTCGTACAGATTAGGTAAAAGGCTTGCCATATCTTCCCTAAATACAAGGGAGATAGCAGAGGATTGGAGAGGATGTAAGAAAGGGTATAGGACAATCCTAGTAACAACATGCTGGTAAGTTTACAATCGGTGGTGGGTAAGGTTTTAGAAACAATAATCAGGAAAATAATCTACAGGCATTTGGAGAGGTTTCAGTTAATTAAGGAGAGTCAGCATGGATTTGTAAAAGGCAGATCGTGCATAAATAATCTAATTGAATTTTTTGACGAAGTAACAGAGCAAATTGATGAAGGGAAAGCAATGGGTCTTGTCGACATGGATTTTGGGAAAGTCTTTGACAAAGTACCACATAAAATGCTGGTTTACAAAATTGAAGCTCATGGAACTGGAGTCAGTGACAGTTTGGCTGAGGGAAGGGGAGTGGGTTGGAGATTGGTTGCCAAGTGGTGGTGTTTGTTGGGGGTGGGGGGGGGGGGGGAATGGAGACTTGTTGCCGGGCAAGGAGGATGGCTGCTGGGGGGTATTGGCACGGTGGGGTGGGGTGTGGAGGCGTTAGGGAAACACATTGTTGGGGGGTGACGGTGAGAAAGAGTGGGGGGACTGCCTGTTGGTGGAGTGGAGCGGGGTGCAGGAAACAAGGCCCCTACTCAAGTCATAAAGTTGGAATGGCAATTGCAGCAACAGCAGGACAGCTAGAGTGTTAGACAGGGCGGGGGGAAAGAGTCTACAGCCATCCCAAACCTCTCCTCAGCGTTTTAGTCACCGAACCACCTAGGCCCAGCAGGCGTGAGTGAGTGAGTATGCTTGTGAGCTTGTGTGAGTGAGTGTGCGTGTGAGTGCATGTGCGGATGTGTATGTGTCTGGCTCACTCCCAGTCTCAGGGTTCTCACTCAGCCTCACCTCCAGACACCAAAACATACTCACACCCACTCTCACAGTGGATGTGGGTGAGTGTGAGTGAGTGAGTACCCCCGAGACCGGGAGGGAGCCAGACACACACATACACACACACACCCTCTCACACTCTAATGGCCATCTTTATTAATTATTCATTTTTGAAATTATCAATTTATTGTTATGATATTGTTTTTCTTTGCTCAACAAGATGTTTATTTTCTTCATACCTCAATTTTTTTTGAAACTCTTGTTTAATGATGTGTCAAACCTTACTTTCCGAAATTTGCTCATTGGCCCTTGAGAGAGGAAAAAAATTCAAATGTGGCCCCTTGTGTTTGGTCAGTTCCATCCCACTCAAACACTGCATGGCCAAAGGGAAGCGTTATCCTGGCATAGACCAATATGTAATGGCCAGATCCCACTATACCTAGATTTCACAGTAATCCCATTGACCAGTTCATCTGAAAAGACAGAGGAAATCAGCACCTGATTCCATGTCCTCTTCTGTTAGGAACACAAAGTGTGCCTTGGACTAACAGTTTATCATACTTAAATGCTGACAGCACCCAATCCACTGGGTAAGAATTGCTCATCATATTCTGGAGATCTTTCTGAATTCAAATAAGTAAAAATTCCAACACAAATGGTTTCACTACAGCAAACCGTGTGAAACAGCAAACATGGATTTATGGCAGTCACTGGAAACTGAACAAGGCAATGAAGCACAGTTGACTTTTCTCTCCTGGCCCATTGTTCTACTACCATCCCAGTTTGCATAGTTAAGGCCAGAAGACCTTCTGCTCGATATGGCACTGAACAAGGAACCTTCTGCACAACAAATTTGCTGACCAAGCCCAAGAAATGGCAAACATTGAGAATGAGTGGAGCTTCTAAATTCTCAGAGCCATCATACAAACTTGAATGTAAAGATTTTCTGACGTTACAACAAAAGGTATTGCACATGGCTTGCAGAGATGGTTTGTACCTAACTAGTGCAACCTGACTGCTTGAGTGACAGCAAACACCATCCATTCTCTTAACACTGCAGCAGGCAAGCTCTCAATAAAAGTTTATTAATGTGATGTATTATCCTGGAAATGGATTGTACTGTCCACATTGAGTGCCTTTCCCAACACACGCTTCGTACAGTACACCTATCACAAACAGCAGCTTTAGTTTCCAAATCACAATGATGTCAGCCTTAGATTAGTGGTAGGGTTCTCACCTGAGTCAGAAGCTTGTGAGTGCCAAGTCCCACTTCAGAGACTTGAGCACAGAATATAGCCTGACACTCCCAGTGCAGCACTAAACATAAGAATATAAGAGACAGGAGCATGATTGGCCCTTTGAGCCTCCGGCATCATTCAATATCATCATGGCTGAGCTCCTGCCACAGGTACAGCTTCCAGCACTATCCCCATTTCTCGTGATTCCTTTACTTTAAAGAAATTTATTGATCTCTATCTTGAACATACTCAGTAACTGAGTATCCACAGCTCTCTGGGGTAAAAATTCTAAGACCTACGACTCATTGAAGAAATTTCTCCTCAACTCAGTCCTAAATGGCCCACCCCTTATTCTAAGACTTTGATGGCAGCTGGTGGAATTTGGATCCAATTAATAAAAGAGAATTGAACGCTAGCAGTGATGGTGACCATGAAGCTACCGCTGATTGTCATAACAACCCATCTGGTTCACTAATGTCTTTTAGGGAAGAAAATTTTCTATCCTTACTTGGGCTGGCCGACATATGACTCCAGCGCCACAACAATATGGCTGACTCTTAACAGCCGTCTGAAATGGCCTAGCAAACCACTCAGTTTAAGGGCCCTTAAAGATGGGCAACAAATCCTGGCCTTGTCACTAATGCCCACATCCCATGAAATAAGAAATAATAAAAATATATGATCTAGCCAGGGGAAACATCCTCCCAGCATCTAATTTATCAAGTCCTTTAAGAATTTTACGTTTCATTTAAAAAAACTTGAATCTTCTAAATTCTGGGGAATATACGTTTAGTCCACTCAATTTCTCCTCATAGGACAATCTCATCTCAGGAATCAGTCTGGGGAACATTAGTTGCACTTCCTCCAAGGTAAGTATATCCTTCCTTATGTAAAGAGACCAAAACTGTCACAGTACTCCAGATGTGATCTCACCAAGGCCCTATACAATATCAGCAAGATGTCTTTGCTTTTTTTTTATTCACTCACATGATGTGGGCTTCACTGGCTGGGCCAGCATTTATCCATAGTTGCCCTTGAGGTGGTGGTGATGAGCTGCCTTCTTGAACTGCTGTAGTCCATGTGGTGTAGGTACACCCACACTGCTGTTAGGATGGAAGTTCCAGGGTTTTGACCCAGCGACAACAAAGGAACAATATATTTCCAAGTCAGGACAGTGAGTGACTTGGAGGGGAACTTGAAAGTGCTGGTGTTCCCATCTATCTTCTACCCTTGTCCTTCTAGATGGTAGTGGTCCTGGGCTTGGAAGGTGCTGTCTAAGGAGCCTTGGTGAATTCCTGTAGTGCACCTTGTAAACGGTACACACTGTTGCTACTGTGCATCGGTGGTGGAGGGAGTGAATATTTGTGGATGTGGTGCCAACCAAGCAAGCTGCGTGTGCTGGATGCTGTCAAGCTTCTTGAGTGTCATTGGAGCTGCACTCATCTAGACAAGTGGGGAGTATTACATCACACTCCTGACTTGTGCCTTGCAGATGATGGACAGGCTTTGGGGAGTCAGAAGGTGAGTTAATCACCACAGGATTCCTAGCCTCTGATCTGCTCTTGTTGCCACAGTATATAAATGGCTAGTCCAGTTCAGTTTCAGGTCAATGGTAACCCCCAGGATGTTGACTGTGGGGGATTCAGTGATGGTGATGCCATTGAACATCAAGAGGTGATGGTTAGATTCTCTCTTGTTGAAGGTGATCATTGCCTGACACTTGTGTGGTATGAATGTTACTTGCCACTTGTCAGCCCTAGCCTGGATATTGTCCAGGTCTTGCTGCATTTGGACGTGGACTGCTTCAGTATCTGAGGAGTCGCGAATGGTGCTGAACATGGTGCAATCATCAGCGAACAACCCCACTTCTGATCTTATGATGGAAGGAAGGTCATTGATGAAGCAGCTGAAGATGTTGGGCCTAGGACATTACCCTGAGGAACTCCTGCACTGATGTCCTGGAGTTGAGATGAATGACCTCCAACAACCACAACCATCTTCCTTTGAGATAGGTATGACTCCAACCAGTGGAGAGTTTTCCCCCTGATTTTCCATCGACTCCAGGGTTTTGCCAGGGTTCCTTCACGCCTCACTCGGTTAAGTGCTGCCTTGATATCAAGGGCAGTCACTCTCACATCACCTCTGGAGTTCAGCTCTTTTGTCCATGTTTGAATCAAGACAGAAATGAGGTCAGGAGCTGAGTGGTCCTGGCAGAACCCAAACTGAGCATCAGTGAGCAGGTTATTGCTGAGCAAATGCTGCTTGATAGGACTGTTGATGCTCATTCCATTACTTTACTGATGATCGAGAGTACTGATGTGGCGGTAATTGGCTGGGTTGTATTTGTCCTGCTTTTTGTGTACAGGACATACCTAGGCAATTTTCCACATAGCTGGGTAGATGCTAGTGTAAATTCTGGAGCGCAAGTCTTCAATACTATTGCTGGAATGTTGTCAGGACCCATAGCCTTTGCAGTATCCAGTGCCTTCAGCTGCTTTTTGATATCATGTGGACTAAATCAATTTGGCTGAAGATTGGCATCTGTGATACTGGGGACCGTCAGAGGAGGCCAAGATGGATCATCCACTCAGCATTTCTGGCTGAAGATTGTAGCAAATACTTCAGCCTTATCTTTTGTACCGTTGTGTTGGGGTCCCCATCATTGAGGATGGGGATATTTGTGGAGCCTCCTCCTCCAGTGAGTTGCTTAATTGTCCACCACCATTCATGACTGGATGTGGCAGGACTGCAGAGCTTAGATCTGATCCGTTGGTTGTGGGGTCGCTTAGCTCTGTCTATCGCTTGCTGCTTATGCTGTTTGGCACACAAGTAGTCCTGTGTTATAGCTTCGCCAGGTTGACACAATTTTAGGTATGCCTGGTGCTGCTCCTGGCATGCCCTCCTGAATCAGGGTTGATTCCCTGACTTGATGGTAATGGTAGAGTGGAAGATATGCCAGGCCATGAGGTTAGATTGTGTTTGAGTACAATTCTGCTGCTGCTGATGGCCCACAGTGCCTCATGGATGCCCAGCCTTGAGTTGCTAGATCTATTTGAAATCTATCCCATTTAGCACGGTGGTAGTGCCACACAACACGATGGAGGGTATCCTCAATCTGAAGGCATGATGTCGTCTCCACAACCACTGTGCAGTGGTCACTTCTATTGATACTATCATGGACAGATGCATCTGCGGCAGGCAGGTTGGTAAGGATGAGGTCAAGTATGTCTCCCCTCTTGTTGGTCCTCTCACCACCTGCTGCAGATCCAGTCTAGCAGCTATGTCCTTTAGGACTCGGCCAGCTCCGTCAGTAGCGGTGCTACTGAGCCACTCTTGGTGATGGACATTGAAGTCCCTCACCCAGAGTACATTCTGCGCCCTTGCCACCCTCAATGCTTCCTCCAAGTGGCGTTCAACATGGAGGAGCACTGGTTCATCAGCTGAGGGAGGGTGGTACATAGGAATCAGCTGGAGGTTTCCTTGCCCATGTTTGACCCGATGCCATGAGACTTCGTGAGGTCCGGAGTTGATGTTGAGGACTCCCAGGGCAACTCCCTCCTGACTGTAAACCACTGTACCACCACTCCTGCTGGTAGGACAGGGCTTAGACAGGGATGATGATGGCAGTATCTGTATATGTAAGATATGATTCTGTGAGTATTACTATGTCAGGCTGTTGCTTGAGTAGTGTGTGAGACAGCTCTCCCAATTTTGGCACTAACCCCCGGATGTTAAGGAGGACTTTGCAGGGTTGACAGGGCTGAGATTGCCATTGCTGTTTCTAGTGCCTAGATCGATGCAGGGTGGTCCATCCGGTTTCATTCCTTTCTTGAGACTTTGTAGCGGTTTGATACAACTGAGTGGCTTGCTAGGCCATTTCAGCGGGCATTTGATAGTCGACCTCATTGCTGTGAGTCACGTGTAGGCCAGACCAGGTAAGGACGGCAGATTTCCTTCCCTAAAGGACACTAGTGAACCAGATGGATTTTTACAACAATCGACAATGGTTTCATGGTCATCATTGGACTTTTAATTCCAGATTTTTATCTGCTGTGGTGAGATTCGAACCCGGTTCCCCTGAGCATTACCCTGGGTCTCTGGATTAAAAGTACAGCGATAATACCACTACGCCATCGCCTCCCTAACCCTACTATTATACTATTTACTATCTACTATTTACTATTATAATCCAATCCCTTTGTTATTAAGGCTAACATGCCATTTGGTGGAAAATGCTCTGCACCCATCCAGGTGATGTCCTTTACCCTGGAACCAGAAGGCAACACATCATGTAAGACTTATGTCGGCGGTTGCAAAAATGGCTGTTTACCCCCATAACTATCGAATTTCTTACAACAACAGCATTTCTCCTCTTTCCTGTGCTCCCTTGCGTCATCATTATCCACATTGTCATGGAGGTGCGCTCAACTCCCAAGTTGCATCACTCTCACTCTACTGAAAGCCAGGAGGAAGTGTGCAATCCCTTTGGAATAACTTTGCTTATCTAGTAGTTTGGGGGAAGGAAAAACATAAATAACTTCCCAGTGACCTGCCTTTTGTCATTTATTTGGATTCCGGTTCTTGAGGAGACTGTCAATAGTAAACAACATTTAAAATTCAATCCTTGTGACAAGATGGACCATCCAAATTGGTCTACCTGACATATAGGTGGGAAAAGGAAAAATCAAAAATATTCCCAGGTTCTTGAGTGTCAGCATTGACTGAAATCTTGCTTTTTTAGTTCAATATTCAAAAGTTCCTGCAGCACTTGCATCTCCATTGTCTGCCATCCTGAATCAATGCCTCCTCTTCTTAGACAAGGTGATCTAGTGGTATTGTCTGACATCCAGAGACTTGAGGTAATGCTCTGTGGACAGCAGATGGTGAAATTTGCAATTAATAAAAATCTGGAATCAAAAGTCTAATGATGACCATGAAACTATTGTCGACTGTCCTTTAGAGAAGGAAATCTGCTGTCCTTACCTGGTTTGGTTTACATGTGATTCCAGGCCCACAGCAATGTGGTTGACTCTTAAATACCCTCTGAAATGGCCGAGCAAGCCGCTCAGTTCTATCAAACCGCTAAAAAGTCTCAAAGGAATGAAACCTGACGGACAACCTGGCATTGGCCTAGCCATCAGAAACAGCAAAATTAGCCCCATCAACCCTGCAAAGTCCTCCTTACTAACATCTGGGGACTAGTGCCAAAATTGGGAGAGCTGTCTCACAGACTAATCAAGCAACCGCCTGACATAGTCATACGCACAGAATCATACCTTACAGGCAATGTCCCAAATACCATCATCACCATTGAGGTGGCAGCATGGTGGTATACAGTTGGGAGGGAGTTGCCGTGGGAGTCCTCAACATCGACTCCGGATCTCATGAAGTTTTATGGCATCAGGTCAAAATGGGCAAGGAAACTTCCTGCTGATTACCACGTACCACCGCCCCACCCAACCCACCCTCAGCTGATGAATCAGTGCTCCTCCATGTTGAACATCACTTGGAGGAAGCACTGAAGGTGGCGAGGGTGCAAATGTACTCTGGGTGGGGAACTTCAATGGCCATCACCAAGAGCGGCTCGATAGCACTATTACTTACTGACTGGTCAAGTCCTAAAGGACTTAGCTGCTAGACTGGGTCTGCGGCAGGTGGTGGGGGAACCAACAAGAGGGAAAACATACTTGCCCTCATCCTCATCAACCAGCTGGCTACAGATGCATCTGTGCATGACAGTATTGGTACGAGTGAGCACTGCACAATCCTTGTAGGAACAAAGTCCCACCTTCACTTTGAGGATACCCTCCATCGTGTTGTGTGGCACTACCACCATGCTAAATGGGATAGATTTCAAACAGATCTAACAACTCAAGACTGGGCATCCATGAGGTGCTATGGTCCATTAGCAGCAGCAGAATTGGACTTGAACACAATCTGTAACCTCATGGCCCAGCATATCCCCCACTCGACCATTACCACCAAACCAGGGATCAACCCTGGTTCAATGAAGAGTGTAGGAGGGCATGCCAGGAGCAGCACTCTGAATACCTAAAAATGGGGTGTCAACCTGCTGAAGCTACAACATAGGACTACATGCGTGACAAACAGCATAAGCAGCAAGTAACAGGCAGAACTAAGTGATTCCACAACCAACAGATCAGATCTAAGCTCTGCAGTCCTGCCACATCCAACTGTTAATGGCGGTGGACAATTAAACAACTCACTGGAGGAGGAGGCTCCACAAATATCCCCATCCTCAATGATGCAGGAGTGCAGCACTGCAGTGCAACAGATAAGGCTGAAGCATTCGCAACAATCTTCAGTCAGAAGTGCCGAGTGGATGATCCACCTCGGCTTCCTCCGGAGGTCCCCAACATCACAGATGCCAGTCTTCAGCTAAACTGATACAGTCCATGTGATATCAAGAAATGGCTGAAGGCACTGGATATTGCAAAGGCTATGGGCCCTGACAATATTCCAGCAATAGTACTGAAGACTTTAGCTCCAGAACTTGCCGTATCCCTGGCCAAGCTATTCCAGTACAGCTACAACACTGGCATCTACCCGGCTATGTGGAAAATTGCCCAGGTATGTCCTGTGCAAAAAAGGCAGGACAAATCCAACCTGGCCAATTACCGCCCCATCAGTCCACTCTCGATCATCAGTAAAGTGATGGAAAGGGTCATCAACAGTGCTATGAAGTGGCACTTGCTTAGCATTAAGCTATTCACTGACACTCAGTTTTGGTTCCACCAGGGCCACTCAACTCCTGACCTCATTACAGACTTGGTTCAAACATGGAGAAAAGAGCTGAACTCCCGCGATGAGGTGAGAATGACTGCCCTTGATATCAAACTGCATTTGACAGAGTGTGGAATCAAGGAGCCTGAGCAAAACTGGAGCTGATGGGAATCAAGGAAAAACTCTCCACTGGGTGGAGTCATACCTAGCACAATGGAAGATGGTTGTGGTTGTTGGAGGTCAGTCATCTCAGCTCCAGGACATCAGTGCAGGAGTTCCTCAGGGTAACGTCATAGGCCCAACATCTTCAGCTGCTTCATCAATGACCTTCCTTCCATCATAAGGTCAGATTAGGGGATGTTCGCTGACGACTGCACAATGTTCAGCACCATTCGCAACTCCTCAGATACTGAAACACTCCATGTCCAAATGCAGCAAGAGGTGGACAACGCCCAGGCTAGGACTGACAAGTGGCAAGTAACATTCACATAATCACACAGTGCAGAAGAGGCCCTTCAGCCCATTGAGTCTGCACCAACACGTGAGAAACACCTGACCTACCTACCTAATCCCATTCACCAGTACTTGGCCCATAGCCTTGAATGTTATGATGTGCCAAGTGCTCATCCAGGTACTTTTTAAAGGATGTGAGGCAACCTGCCTCCACCACCGTCCCAGGCAGCGCATTCCAGACTGTCACCACCCTCTGGGTAAAAACGTTTTTCCTCACATCCTCCCTTAAACCTCCTGGCCCTCACCTTGAACTTATGTCCCCTCGTGACTGACCCCTCAACTAAGGGGAACAGCTGCTCCCTATCCACCCTGTCCATGCCCCTCATAATCTTGTACACCTCGATCAGGTCGCCCCTCAGTCTTCTCTGCTCCAACGAAAACAACCCAAGTCTATCCAACCTCACTTCATTACTTAAATGTTTCATCCCAGGCAACATCCTGGTGAATCTCCTCTACATCCCCTCCAGTGCAATCACATCCTTCCTATAATGTGTCGACCAGAACTGCACACAGTACGCCAGCTGTGGCCTCACCAAGGTTCTATACAACTCCAACATGACCTCCCTACTTTTGTAATCTATGCCTTGATTGATAAAGGCAAGTGTCCCATATGCCTTTTTCACCACCCCACTAACATGCCCCTCCACCTTCAGAGATCTATGGACACACATACCAAGGTCCCTTTGTTCCTCAGAAGTTCGTAGTGTCATGCTGTTCATTGAATACTTCCTTGTCAAATTACTCCTTCCAAAGTGTATCAACTCATACTTTTCAGGGTTAAGTTCCATCTGCCACTTATCTGCCCATTTGACCATCCTGTCTATATCTTCCTGTAGCCCAAAACACTCAACCTCACTGTTAACCACCCGGCCAATCTTTGTGTCATCTGCAAACTTACTAATCCTACCCCCCACGTAGTCATCTATGTCGTTTATATAAATGATAAATAATAGGGGACCCAGCATAGATTCCTGTGGTATGCGACTGGCTTCCAGTCACTAAAGCATCCTTCTGTCTTCACCCTCTGTCTCCTACAACTAAACCAATTTTGAATCCACCTTATCAATTTACCCTGTATCCTATGTGCATTTGCCTTCTTTATAAGTCTCCCCTGGGGACGTTGTCAAAGGCTTTGCTGAAATCCATATAAACTACATCAACTGCACTACCCTCATCTACACACTGGTCACCTCCTCAAAAAATCCAGTTTATTAGGCATGACCTCCTTCTGACAAAGCCATGCTGGCTATCCCTGATCAAATCTTGCCTCTCCAAGTGGAGATAGATTCTCTCCTTCAGAATTTTCTCCAATAATTTCCCTATCATTGACGTGAGACTAGCTGGTCTGTAGTTCCCTGGGTTATCTCTCCAAACCTTCTTAAATAGCGGAACCACATTAGCTGTTCTCCAGTCCTCTGGCACCTCCCCTGTGGCCAGAGAGGAATTAAAAATTTGGGTCAGAGCCCCTGCGATCTCCTCCCTTGCCTCACTTAGCAGCCTGGGACACAAATCATCCAGACCTGGAGATTTGTCTACTTTTAAGCCTGCCTACACCTCCAATACCTTGTCACTCCCTTTATCAATTTGCTCAAGAACCTCGCAGTCTCTCTCCCAGAGTTCAATACCTTCATCCTCATTTTCTTGGGTGAAGATGGACACTCTACCAATGTCCTCTGGCTCCACCCATAGATTGCCCTCTTGGTCCCTAATGGGCCCTACACTTTCCCTGGTTATCCTCTTCCCATTGATATAGAATATCTTGGGATTTTCCCTTTTAACAGCCAGAGGTTTCTTATATCCCCTCTTTGCTCTCCTAATTGCTTTCATAAGCTCCACCCTGCACTTTCTGTACTCCACTAATGCCTCCACTGATTTGCTCCCCTCATACCTGCTAAAAGCCTCTCTTTTCTTTCTCATCATATCCTGAATATCTCTGGTCATCCATGGCTCTCTGGGCTTGTTACTCCTTCCTATCACCCTAGAGGGAACGTGTTGAGCCTGTACCCTCCCCATTTCCTTTTTGAACACCCCCCACTTGTTCCTCTGTAGATTTCCCCACAAGTAGCTGTTCCCAGTCTACCTTGGCCAGATCCTGCCTTATTTTACTAAAATCCACTCTCCCCCAATCAAACACATTTTTATGCAACTTGTCTATTTCTTTGTCCATAACAAGCTTAAATTGTACCATGTTGTGGTCGCTATCACTAAAATGCTCCCCCACCTCCACCTCAGCCACCTGTCCGGCTTCATTCCCCAGAATTAGGTCCAGCACTATGCCATCCCTTGTTGGACCCTCTACATATTGACCTAAAAAGTTCTCCTGTACACATTTCAAGAAATCCACTCCATTCAAGCCCTTAACACTATGTCTATCCCAATTAATGTTGGGAAAGTTGATATAACGTAATATAATTACCCTATTGTTATTGTTTTTACACACCTCTACAAATTGTGCACATATTTGCTCCTCAATTTCCCACTGACTACCTGGGGGTCTACAATAAACACCTAACAATGTGGCTGCCCCTTTTTTATTCCTAAGCTCTACCCACAAAGCTTCATTCGATGCCCCCTCCAAGATATCATCTCTCCTTATTGCATTAACTGACTCCTTAACTAATAATGCAATGCCTCCTCCTCTTTTACCCCTTCCCCTGTCTCACCTGAAGAATCTATATCCCGGAATGCTAAGCTGCCAATCCTGCCCCTCCCTCAACCACAACTCTGTGATGGCTACTATATCACAATTCCACGTGTCAATCCTCACCCTTAACTCATCCGTTTTACCTGTAATACTCCTGGTATTACAGGCCAACCAGCCTTACTCCCTTGAAACTTAATGCAGCTGTACTTCCTCTGACTTGATTGTTTTACTGTATTATGATATGTCCCTATTTTGCTAACATTGTGTTCCCTCCCCCACCGAATTAGTTTAAACTCCTCCCAACAGC
The DNA here is from genome assembly GCF_017639515.1 of Carcharodon carcharias. Taxonomy (NCBI): domain Eukaryota; kingdom Metazoa; phylum Chordata; class Chondrichthyes; order Lamniformes; family Lamnidae; genus Carcharodon; species Carcharodon carcharias. The sequence goes on from NC_054473.1 coordinate 84,680,283, forward strand.
ACTAGCAAACCCGCCCGCAAGGATGTTAGTCCCGCTCTGGTTCAGATGTAGACTGTCCCAATTGTACAGGTCCCAGCTCCCCCAGAAACTGTCCCAGTGATCCAGGAATCTAAAACCCTCCCTCCTGCACCAACTCTTAAGCCACGTATTCATCTGTGCTATTCTCCTATTTCTGAGCTCGCTAGCATGTGGCACTGGGAGTAATCCAGAGATTACAACCCGAGATGTCTTGCTTTTTAGTCTACTGCCAAACTCCCTGAATTCTTGATGCATGTCCTCATCCCTCTTTCTGCCTATGTCATTGGTAGCAACATGTACCAGGACCTCTGCCTTATCACCCTCCCCCTTCAGGATGCCCTGCAGCCAGTGACATCCTGGATCCTGGCACCATCGAGACAACACACCATCCTGGAGTCACCGTGACAGCCACAGTAGTGCCTATCTGTTCCGCTGACTGTAGAATCCCCTATTACTATTGCTCTTCCTCTCCTCCTGTACAGACAGGCTGCTTATGGTGCCAGAAGCTTGGCTCTGTCTGCACTCCCTAGAGGAACCAGCCACACAAGTGTCAGGCAATTACCATCTCCAACAAGAGAAAATCTAGCCATCGCTCCTTGACATTCAATGGCATTACCATCGCTGCATCCGCCACTAACAATATTCAGGTTCCCATTGACCAGAAACTGAACTGGACTGGCCAAATACATACTGTGACTACAAGAACAGGTCAGAGGCTAGGAATCCTGCAGCAAGTAACTCAGCTCCTGACTCCCCAAATCCTGTCCACACTCTACAAGGCACAAGTCAGGAGTGTGATGGAATACTCTCCACTTGCCTGGATGAGTGCAGCTCCAACAACACTCAAGAAGCTTGACACCATCCAGGATAAAGTAGCCCACTTGATTGGTACCACATCCACAAACATTCACTCCCTCCACCACCAATGCGCAGTAGCAGCAGTGTGTACCATCTACAAAATGCACTGCAGAAACTCACCAAAACTCCTTAGGCAGCACCTTCCAAACCCAGAACCACTATCATCTAGAAGGACAAGGGCAGCAGGTACATGGGAACACCACCACCTGGAAGTTCCCCTCCAAGCCACACACCATCCTGACTTGGAAATGCATTGCCATTCCATCACTGTCGCTGGGTCAAAATCCTGGAACTCCTCCCTAACAGCACTGTAGGTGTACCTACACCACATGGACTGCAGCAGTTCAAGAAGGCAGCTCAAAAGGGATGGGCAAGAAATGCTGGCTTAGCCAGCGAAGCCCACATCTCGAATGAATTAAAAAATTGAATTCCCATCTCAGCGTCCCTACCCCGAAGTCACTCTAATACTGGTCTTTTTTTATTTTCTGCACACTTTCTCATCCTCCTCCTCTCTCTGTGGATAATTAACCCATGGCTACATGCTAAGTATAACACTGGGGTAATCAACAGCAAGTAATATTGTCTACCATCCCTGTCTGGTCTCATAGACGTGTTTGGTGGGGAATTGGAGACAGAGTGGATCCACAACCCAGCAAAGGTTTAATATCTTCAGAAGAGGGGAGAAAATGAAGTGGGATAGGGAAGGGGGCATACAGAAACATGGCTTCCCAAGCACTCACCATTTCAAACTGATCTCCTTACACACTGATGTTGCTGAAAGGCTGTTTTAATGACACACTTTGCTGAGAGTTACCTACGGATGAAACAGGGGCAGAAGTAGACCATTCGGTCCCTCGAGTGTGCTCCGCTATTCAATACAATCATGGCTGATCTGTTGTGTTTCGAATTCCACATTCCCGTCTACCTCCGATAACCTTTGATTCCCTTTCCTAACAAGAATCTGTCTACCTCTGCCTTAAAAATATTCAATGAACCCGCCTCCACTGCCTTTGGAGGCAGTGCGTTCCAAAGTCACACAATCCTCAAGAGAAAAATATTCTCTTCTCTGTCCTAAAAGGGCAACCCCTAATTTTAAAACAGCGCCCCCTAGTTCTGGGCTCACCCACAAGAGGAAACATCCTTTTCACATCCACCTTATGAATACCGTTCAGGATCTTATGTACTTCAACCAAGTTACCCCTCACCCTTCTAAACTCCAGTAGAAGCAAGCTCAATCTGTCTAACCTTTCCTCATAAGACAACTCGCTAGTTCCAGATATCAATCTAGTAAACTTCCTCTGAACCGCCTCCAATGCATTTACATCCTTCCTTAAATAAAGAGACTAAAACTTTACACAATATTCAAGACGTGATCTCACCAATGCCCTGTATAACTGAAGCTTAACAGCATCCTTACTTTCATATTCAATTCCTCTCGTAATAAAGGATAGATTTCCATTAGCCTTCTTAATTATGCACTTGGTAGACGGAGTTAACTTGACTCAGAAAAGTGGGGCCACTTGACTTCCATTACACTTATGGTGAGCGTCATTACAGTGTGATGCGTTCACATGAATATTTCGCAGTATAAATTTGGATACAGGAATTTATAACAGTAATATTTATAATGACAGAAAGTATTTAAATAGAGATTTAATTAAGTCTCCATGTTTTGGTCTAATTATCCCTCGCCCTTTAAGCCCAGTTCACTTCAAGACTACACTTGTCTTCATCCCATGGGTGATCAAATGACAAGTAAATTAAAATTCAACTGCTTTCAGTGAAGCTGCAAAATCACACAATGCCATTTTGTTTGGGATTCACACTAACAAGGTTCACCTTGCCTGTCAATGAGTAAAGTGATGACTAATGGAATCTATTACATGTGGGCTGACTTTTCCAGTCAATCAACTCATGGTTTCCAGTCTGCAGATAATTCTTTCTCAACATCACTATCTGCTGTAGCTCACTGGGCACCATGCAGGAAGGCGATGTCAACTTAATGCCCACAAAATACAATAAGCACAAGTAGCCGTAATACCCTTTTTAAAAAAAAATGATACCAAACCACTGCAGCTCACGGACTCAGACAATGGGGTAGATGGAGGTATACTGATGTCAGTGGAAATGAATATCAGGTAGACAGTCTGTCAAACTGCTGGTTGGTCCACAATGCCAATTTTATAACCAGGCACAAATTCCAAATTTTCTCCACTATGTACCATTGACAGGCACATAGCCATCGCCAAAATGGTTCAAGGTGCGAGACCTCCAAATACAAACCATATAATTCATACCAAGACAATTTCTGCCTGGGCTGTGGGATATGTTAGGGTGCTCTCTTGTTGGAAGAAACAACTATAGAGATTCATTTTTAACTTTAATAGACAGCTTTTGCTAACACTATGAAGACTGGGATAGCCCTCTTCCATGGTAATTTCTGCACTCTTACGGAGAGTGAAAGAGAGGGGGATTCAAAAATACTTTTTAAAATTCATTCACGGGATGTGGGCAAAGCTGGCTAGGCCAGCATTTATTGCCCATTCCTAAATGCCCTTGAGAAGGTGGTGGTGAGCTGCCTTTGTGAACCGCTGCAATCCATGTGGTTTAGGAACACCCAGAGTGATGTTAGGAAGTTCCAGGATTTTGACCCAGCAACAGTGAAGGAATGCTGATATATTTCCAAGTCAGGATGGTGAGTGACACTATATAAATTCACAATCTTTGCTTTTACAGACCATAAATACTTTTTTTTGGTGCAGTCACTGTTGCAATAATACTCAATTGGTAGCACACTCGCCTCTGAATCAGAAGGGTGTGGGTTTGAGTCCCACTTCAGAGACTTGCGAATTCAGGCTGACATTTCAGTGCAGTACCAAGGAAGAGATACACTGTTGAAGGTCTTTCTGATGAGATGCTGGTGCAAGGCCCTATCTGCTCTCTCAGGTTGATGTAAAAGATCTCATGGCACTATTTTGAAGGAGCAGGGGAATTCTCCACAGGGTTCTGGGCAATCACACCAGTCCCTCAAGCAAAAATAGTACATTACCTTGCCAAGTTGCTGGTGCACACTGAGGTTGTACATCATAATAGCTCCATCTAGAATTTCCAGTAAAGATTTCTCTGTGATCGGGTGATCCGGTTCATCAGGGGGGCGCCCTAACAACAGGCCATCATTTCCGTGGCTTCCTTCAACTGTGAGGAGAAGCAAAGTATCATTATACATCAGCACCGCATCGGTCTGCAAAGAATTACAGAAGTCTGACAGCTTTACATAGTCACTCTCTTTGCGATTCTGCCACAAGCTTAATACTGCAGACTGACCAGACCAAACTATCATTGGGACCAGGTACTGGGGTACAGGTACTGGAGCAGAGGCAGTGGCTCAGCTCTAAAATAGGTCATTCTTTTCACTACTGTGATCCACCAGTAATCTTTTGTTTTGAAAACTATACTTTATTCATAAAATATCTGGAGGAACATTACAAAACATTTCAAAATCACCATCACATAAGTACAATCAGATTCAACTTTTACACATATATCACAAGGTGCTTCAATACAATCAATGAATATTACAATCATTTCAACATGGTCAATGCAGACAATCAGACAAAGGTATTGGAGTTATCAACGTACATCATGTTGCACTCTGAGGTGCTTCAATACAATTATAATACAACTCGTGTTCAATGTATACATTTATTTTGAGCCGTGCAGCCTGAGGAGCTCTCAACAGTGCATAGCCCCTCAGTTCACTGGGCAGAAATGTCTTAGACAGCGACCTTTCTCCATTGCACCTTTGCGGCGGCTGCCCCAAGCTTTAGTGCGTCCCTCAGCACGTAGTCCTGGACCTTGGAATGTGCCAGTCTACAAGACTCGGTCGGGGACAACTCTTCCCGCTGGAAGACCAACAAGTTTCAGGCAGACCAAAGAGCTTTTTTCACCGAGTTGATGATCCTCCAGCTGCAGTTGATGTTTGTCTCGGTGTGTCCCCCAGGGAACAGCCCGTAGAGCACAGAGTCCTGTGTCACAGAGCTGCTCGGGATGAACCTCAACAGAAACCACTGCATTTCTCTCCAGACCTTCTTTGCAAAGGCACAATCTATAAGGAGGTGAACAACGGACTCGTCCCCACCACAGCCACCTCGAGGGCAACGTGCTGAGGGGGTGAGACTCTGGTGTATTGGAAGGATCTAACGGGGAGGGCCTTTCTCACCATCAGCCAAGCTGCATCTTGGTGCTTGTTGGAAAGTTCTGGCAATGAGGCATTCTGCCAAATGACTTTGACAGTCTGCTCGGGGAACCATCCCACAGGATCCACCCTCTCCTTTTCCAGCAGGGCCTCTAAGACATTGCGTGCCGACCACTGCCTGATGGACTTGTAGTCATAAATGTTTTCATGAGGGACAGGTGGTACGGCACGGTCCAACTACTTGGAGCGTTCCGCGGCAGCGTGGCCAGACCCATCCTTCACAACACCAGGAACAGGTAGAAGCTCAGCACGTAGTGACACTTGGTGTTTGCGCACCAAGGGTCTACGCACAGCTTGATGCAGCCGCACACAAAGGTAGCCATCAGTATGAGGGCGATGTTGGGCAGGTTTTTTCTCCCTTTATCTAGAGGCTTGTACATCACGTCACTGCGGACACGATCCATTTTCGACCTCCAGATAAATCGAAAGATAGCTCGGGTGATCGCCATTATGCAGGAGTCTGGAATGGGCCAGACCTGTGCCACATACAGCAACAGCGAGAGTGCCTCACACCTGATGACCAGGCTCTTACCCGCAATGGAGAGGGACCGTCGCTCCCACATGCCCAGTTTTCTTCTCGCCATAGACACTCGCTCCTTCCGGTTTCTAACACATGCCCTGATCCCTCCAAACCATATCATTAGCACCTTCAGGCCGTCAGCCCTGACGGTGAAGGGGACAAAGGATCGGTCAGCCCAGTTCCCAAAGAACATGGCCTCGCTCTTCCCACGATTTACCTTGGCTCCTGAGGCCAGTTCAAACACCCAAGTATTTCACCACAGTGTTTCACCACAAAATGTCAGAGCAGAAACAGCACGGGTCTATGTGTAAGGTGTGTCACTCCATAGTTTGATTGTGTAAATTGTACAAAGTTTCACAGAACCACAATTATGCTCATGAACAAACTATTTGCATTGTAGCTGCTGAAATCCAGTGACAGTAAACAACTTCACTGGATCAACTGTCCTTATATCCTTATAAGCTCAAAATCTTAATGAGACTTCCTAATAGCAATTAAACTATACTGTTTCAGAAAAAAACATACTTGAGTGGATTTAGAGCATCAGATCATTGTCAAGGCAAAAGAAAAAAAACAATACTAAACATGAATTGAACCACATTAGCCCAGTAATGGTGCATCACTTCACCCAAAGTATTAGGGTTGAGTGGCACACCAAATGGGGCTAACATTCAATTACAGCTTTCAGTTGCATTCAGAGTATCCTCTGTGCGTTCAACTATTTTAGCTACCGTATTAATTTACATTAAGTGCACTTCTGCCGACAGTGCACTAGGTGAGTCACAAACAATTTTTAGTTGCACACTTCTTTTTTTGACTGTGCAGGAGTGTCAGTCAAACAGCATTTGTGGACTGTTTAATACTGGAGACTTTACTATGTTGCTTTCTTTGCTAGACTTTTGCCAGCTGACCATATCCACACTATATCCAAACTCCCAACAGACTGGTCATTAATCACAGTTGGCAACTCCTGTTGCAGGAGATAACACCTTTCATTGTTCTGCCTGTGCTTGTGCATCGTTTGAGTCTCTGATTTATGAAGCAGGTCCTGTACTCACTCCCTGAAGCACATGTCAGGCAAGTGCAAAGTAACATCCTCAGATGCTGAAGCAGTCTGTGACCACATTCAGCCAGAACTGGACAACAATCAGGCTAGGACTGAAAGGTAGCAAGTAATATTCGCACCATACAAATGTCAGACAATGATCATTTCCAACAATAGAGAATCTAACCATCTTCCCATGATTCTGAAAGGCATTATCATAGCAGAGTTCCCCACCATCAACCTGGGGGTTACCACTGACCAAAAACTGAACCGGACCAGCCATATAAATATTGTTGCTACAAGAGCAGGACAAAAGCTGTGAATTCTGCAGCAAGTAATTCATCTCCTGACTCCTCAAAAGTTGTCCACTATCTACAAGGCATGAGTCAGGAGTGTGAAGGGATACTCCACTTGCCTGGATGAATGCAGTTCCAACAATACTCAAAGCTCAACACTATCTAGGACAAAGTAGCCTGCTTGATCGGTGCCTCACCCACCATCTTCAACATTCATTCCCTCCACCACTGACGCATAATGGCAGCAGTGTGTACCATCTACAGGGTGCACTGCAGCAACTCGCCAAGGCACCTTCGACAGCACCTTCCAAACCCGCAATCTCTACCACCTCTACCACGAGCAACAGGTGCATTGAAACACCACCACTTGCAAGTTCGCCTCCAAGCCACACACCAACCTGACTTGGAACTATATCACCGTTATTTCACTGACGCTCAGTCAAAATCCTGAAACTTCCTCCGTAACAGCGCTTTGGGTGTACTTGCACCACATAGACTGCAGTGGTTCGAGAAAGCAGCTCACCATCTCAAGGGCAATTAGGGATGGGCAACAAATGCTGGTCTAGGCAGCGATGATTACCTCCCTTGAAATAATTAAAAAACCTTCAACAGCAGCCAAGATGGAGCTGTACGCTTGAACTACTGGAAGGGTCAAGCGGCTCTCCCAGATTAGAACTTGAGAGTGGGGCATGCCTGCAGAACAGGGACTACCTCTGCACACTGTTGCTGCAGCTTCCTGCTCTGTACCAAGTTACCCAAAATATCTGCTGAAACTATTTACACCTCCACTGGACCCATCTTTTGTTTTTTCACTTGCCGTAATACCATCCCCACTTACCTTGTACCATTATCCCCCTTTAGTTAATCACTCCTGTCCTCTATACTATCATAGATTCTCCCCTTTTTGTTCTTTCCTCCTGCATTATTCTTGTGTTCCACCACCTCCCCCCAACAAACAACCTTTTTACCTGGCTCTGTAATTGCTTAAAACTGTTGCATCTCTAACATCTTCTAGTTCTAATGAAAAGTCATCAACATGAAATGTTAAATTTTATTCTGTCTCCACAGATGCTGCCTGACCTATGTGTTTCCAGCATTTTCTGTTTTCATGACAGAAGTTTTTGCTTCCTCGCACATAATACTTACTCCCCAAATTTACAAATCAATCTAGTTATGAAATTATTGCTTGTTGCTAAGCTGATATCAGAACACTAGGTCTGATGTCAGATTTGCTGTGATTGTTCCAATTCATGTTCTATGACTTACTATTTTTATTGTAAACATATATCAAACTGAGCATCTGAGTGGGTACTTACTGTCCTCCTCTGTCCTCTGCTCCACAGTCAGAGTACGAACCTTCACCTTTTCCACTGTGGCCAGGGATCGACGGGGATTCATCAAACTCACAGCTGCCGTGCTTAGGAACCTATTAGCTCGTCCCAGTGTTGGTGAACTTAACCAGCTTGGCCTGGCAAGAGCTCCCCCACCTGCAGCAGCACCACTTGGCCTCTGCTGGATTTAGGACACATGCAGAGAAGAAAGCAGAAACCAACTGGTAAGGTTGTTTCACACAAGTGATCAGAGTTACTGACATGCATGGATCTCTGCAGCCCACTGACACATTTTGCTAATTCATCCTGCAATTTTTGAGCTGCTTTTTTCAATTTCACTGCCCCTGTTAGTTTGTACTATTTACAAATTTGACAAATATGCATTGTTTTAGAATCCAAGTCACTGAAGTAAATGAGAAACAGTTGTGAAGTCACAATTGAACCCAGTCACTCCAATCCATTTTGTTTGAGACCTTCAGCGGGTTATTTATTCCCTGTAACTCTTTCGAGTACAAACCTGTTTCCATCTGTTCCTATTCAGATGAAGTTACATTGTTTCATAGTTTGCCATTGTGAGATTTGAACTCTTGATCTTGGGGTTACAAACCCAGTACCATAACCACTTGGCTATTTAGGCCAAGCAAAAGGATGTAACTCTTTCGAGTACAAACCCGTTTCCATCTGTTTCAGATGAAGTTACATTGTTTCATAGTTTGCCATTGTGAGATTTGAACTCTTGATACTCTTTTGAGTAAACCTGTTTCCATCTGTTTCAGATGAAGTGACATTGTTTCATAGTTTGCCATTGTGAGATTTGAACTCTTGATCTTGCGGTTACAAACCCAGTACCATAACCACTTGGCTATTTAGGCCAAGCCCCATTTATTCCCTGTAACTCTTTCGAGTACAAACCCGTTTTCCATCTGTTATCAGATGAAGTGACATTGTTTCATAGTTTGCCATTGTGAGATTTGAACTCTTGATCTTGGGGTTACAAACCCAGTACCATAACCACTTGGCTATTTAGGCCAAGCCCCATTTATTCCCTGTATCCCCACAGAGCTATTGCACCATGAATAACCTGCAAGTTTACTCTTGATGGTCATTACTTAAATGAATTGGAACAAGACCAATGTTATTAGCTGCCTCTGTTTAATCACCTTTTGAGAGTAGCCGCACCATGTTTGCCTGTTTCCAATCAGCTAGCATTTCCCTTGTGTCCAGTGACTCCCTCAATATGATCATCCATGCCTCACAAAGCTTCTCCCTCAACACTAAGATGAATACTGATTATATTTAAAGATTTACTTGCTTTGAGCCCTTCAGGCCCATGTTGGATTTTTATCTTTCAAATAAAATCCATTAATTCTGCCATGGTTAACTCTGTTTAGAGGCAGCATGTTGTTCATTGCCTTCCTTAGCAAATAATTGAATAAATCAGTCACTCAGAATATATACTACTGTGCACTCAACTTCAGCCTTAAGCAGCTTTTATAGTTTCACTTCTTTGACTGCTCGTTACTATTGCAGGATGATTATATTTTGCCTCAGCAGCCATGTACTTTTCTAGGTATTCCTTGGTCCCCCGATCACCCTTTAAACATGCATGTAGCTGTGTGCATCCCAGTAAACCCCTTTCACTTTCTCCCTGCAGGGCTTAAGTGGTGTATATTGCTATTAATTTGTTAGTCCATTTAGGTTCACATTCATTTCGTCTGAGTTTGTTCATTTCTGCCATGTAACTCTTTCGAGTACAAATACGTTTCCATCTGTTCCGATTCAGATGAAAATACATTGCTTCATAATTTGCCATGTTGAGATTTGAACTCTTGATCTTAGGGTTACAAGCCCAGTACCATAACCACTTGGCTATCACACCAGAACTCATTTCTGCCATGTATTTGTCCTACAAGCTTAGCACTCTTCATTTGAAGGTGTTCCACTTGACCTCTATTGATGTCCTGTTGAATATCCAATGCTTTAGGTGCCTTCGCATTTCTTTGAATTTAGTTCTGCCTCCTGGCTCCCTCGGTATATCTGATCTGGTTAATTTAATAATTCTGAGATTGCATCCATCAAGGGTGCTACAACTTCCGCTTTCTATATGTTTTAGGGCCCAGCAATAATTAGCAGCTAAAGTTTAGCACCATCCCTTGTGGCTTTCTTGGTATGCAGGATCATGAACACAGTATTTGCAGACTGCTGTTTGAACAATGACTTAACACAATACTAGGGTCAGAGAGCGCTACTGGACTAGTAAGTAAACATAGTGCAATATTCAGGCTTTCCTTTTGGAATAGTGTTTTTGAGGTTCTCACTAAGTCAAACAACATTAGGCTCATAAAGCATCAACACCAGTATGGGCTTCTTGGGCTAACTGGCCTGTTTTTGTGCTGCAGACACGATTAAATACTCCTATACAAAGGCAGTGTAGATTCTACAAATAAAGACTAATGGGAAGCTACTTGCACAATATGTAGCTTTAGGTGCTATGCATCTGAATATAAATTAAAACGTGCTTGCAATATATAGTGGTGCTAAGAGGACAACGTATAAACTTCTGACAAATAGTTGTCCTGTTGATCCAAGGACCTGAAGTTAGAATCTCAAACACAAACTCCCTCCACAATCCTTATGGTACTCTAAGCCAGCTATAGTTTCAGCACCTCTATGGGATCTAACAAATAAAACAAGCTATGTAAAGTCAGAAAAAGCCATGCTGTGGTTTTTTTACCTGTTGAGTTACATTTTCATCATCCTCATCCAAGTCGTCCATTGAAATGGCAGAGATCTCTGCAGGGTCAATGATGATGTTGGCTTTTGATGCAAGATCATCTATGAAAAATACAGATGAATAGAGAACTTTCTTTATTCCCTCACATGTACGCATCCTAACATATGTAACATTAGATATCTTTGTGATTAAAACCTGCTGCAGCAGCATTGTCAGGCCATACCTGAAAATGTGACCTCAAAAGGTATCATACTTTTAAAACTTCAAACATCCACATGGCAAAAGCAGTTTAGACAGTCCAAATGAGCACATATGCCCAATTGCCTACGGCGAGTAAATTATAAAGTTACCATGAGAAATGAGTGCCCAGTGCAACGCTAATCACATAGTGTAGTTTTATTCCCAGAGCCCTTCACAAACCAGAAAGTATCATGAAACTGATCAAATAATACCCACGCATGTTCATTTGCCATTTCCTTCCCTTAGGTGAGTCACACAGCTAGAAATAACACACAAAACTGTATAATAATTGAAGGGGGAGAAAAATCACCATCTCCAGAAGATTGGTTACTGAATATTGAAAACACAGACAAGTCGTTTCCCCTATATAGTAGGCCTGCTCTGTGCTTCAGAAAGCCTGGCGTTTGAGTTGATAATTTTGCCTAGGCTTTTTCTCAAATAATTTTTCTCGATCAGTTTCTCTAAGCTATTCTCTACCAGGGATAGACTGACGCAGCCCAGGCTTAATATATAAGCTTGAATTACTTTAAGTCACTTCTTGGAGAATGTGTGGGTGGAATTCCCTGTTCAATCACCACTAAACTCTTGCATATAGGCTAAACAGGTCAATTTATTAAACAGATAAGACATTACAGCAAAAAACATAATAGGATACTATATAGGAATGTTACTATTAGTAGAATCAGGCCACAAGGGAGTAATATACACTTTGCAAGAAGCCAGGTCTTATTGTTTGTTCACAGCAGGTTTTTGGGGAGATAGATCCTGACAGTAAATTATAGGATGAGAACAAACTACTCAATATTGGAAGTCTGAAATTATAAAATTGTAAATGATAGGAGTTAATTCCTCATGGAGATTATTCATCTTAGAAGTATTATTGCCAAGGTGAAATGCAAACATGACACCAGGAGAGGGTTCTCAGATTATAAATGTGTCTTTTTAAAAATATTGTCAGGACGGGGTTGATGTTGGCGAGGCCCCATTTGTTGCTCATCCCTAGCTTCCTTGCAGGTAGTCATGAGCCTTCTTGTTGATGCACTGCTGTTAATTAGGGAATTCCAGGACATTGACCCAGTGGTAATGAAGGAACAGCGAGATATGTTCCTCTCAGGACGCTGTGCAACTTAAGATAGGAACATGAAGCTGATGGCATTCCCATGATATTGATGCCTTTGCTCTTTTTATAATTGAGATCACAGGGCTGGGAGGTTCTGTTGAAGTAACCTTGATGAGCACTATAGTGAGACTGTAGATGGTACATACTGCAGCTATAGTGTTCTTCCTTTGATGTCAAAGCACAATTGTTGAGATTAATGAACTTTGAATGTATCAGCCACAGAACTGGCCCTTCCATCCTGAATCTTGTGAATCCAAAAATCCACATTACAATGGATTCCCTAATAGGTCAGCACACAAGGAACTCTAAACTGTCTGCATCTAGCACGTGCTTAACAATCTCTCCAGCTTTCAAACTGTACACATTAACCACCTTTAAACGTAACTCCAGCAGCAAAGACACACCTTTCACTAGTCATCTGCTGATGATATTTTATAACTGGCTGAAAGAGGACAGGCTCATGTTTGACCTATTTATTTTAACAAAACCAGAAAATCTGTCACACTTAGTTGCTGCAATTTCTAGATGTTTGCAAAAACTCCAGGTCTGAAACATAAACTTGTGTGGTGAAAGTTTCGTGAACAGCCTCGAGGAGGATATTACATGGAAGTTGTACTTTATATCCTACTCCAGCAGAACTGCAATACCATAAAACAAATGCAAACATCCAGGCGAGAACAGTTACAAACAAAAGTGAGGCACAAGTGGTAGAAAAAAGTGTCTTTCATTTTTACAATGTATACCATTTAATAGAATTTCTGAGCTAATTGCATTGCTTGGATATAGATTGTGTGTTACTGAAGGTGACATTTAGCGTTTGCATGTGGGACATCAGTTATCAGTTTTGAGTAGTGCAAAAGATAACATAGGAGCAGGATGAGGCCATTTAGCCCCTTAAGCCCCTCCCACCATTCAAAGAGAGTACGGCTGAACCGCAACCCAACTCCATTAGCCTCACATAGCTTAATACCTTTGATAGATTTTTGTTAACCAGTCTCAGGATTGAAATTAACTAATGACTGAGTATCAACTGCCATTTACAAAAGAGTTCCAAGTTTCCACCATCTTTTCTGTAGAAGTGTTTTCCAATATCTCTCCTGAAAGATTAGCTAACTTTTAGGCTATTTTTCCTAGCCTAGCCAGCCCATAATATCTTGAAAGCTTCAATCATATCACGCCTGAACCTCCTAAATTCCAAGGTTTACAACCCTAGCTTCTGTAGCCTTTCACTCTGGTAAATCTATGCTGCATTCCTTCCTCGGCCAATAATTCCAAAGTTTCCACATGGCTTATTTTATTTCTGAAGGGGACCAATATTTGTTTGCAGGGCAGAGTGGCATGTTTACAATGTTGATCTTGGACACTGCTGTTGGAATAAACTGTTCAGCCAGATGTGAACAACACTGAAAGACATTGGTCAATGGAGATTCAGCAGCAGGTAAAGCTCCCAGATAATACAACACCAAAGAACGCTTTTGTAGAATTTATAAATATACCATCTGAGGTAAGTGGGAGAAATTCATTATCTTCCATGATCAAGTAAATAATAGGACAGAGTAGATGAACAAAATGTTTACATCTTAACAACTGCAAGTCCATTGTAGAAGGTAGAGCAAAAAATACCTGTAACATAAATAAGCAAACAATGTTAGAGCTGTATAGATAACCTAGTTAACAGTGACGAAGTAATGCAAACCATTAGCTGAGTAAATTTGCTGTCATGTTTAGGCTGTTGCAGGACTGATGATTCAGTCTTTGACAGCTTAAATTATGACAATAGCATCAGAATGAAACTGTGATCTCAGAGGCAGCTTCAGAGTTAAAAATTACCAAGTGGTTTAAGTAAACATCTGCCATTACCAAATATCCAATTGACCAAGTGTAAACAGATCAAAAGCAACTTGATTCAATCAGCATATACTGATGAGGAACAAACAAGCAGCATTAAAGTAAGTAAGTTGGTTAATTATTTTCAAATCTGCTAATTTCAAACTGGAAAGTAGCAGAAGCAACCCACCCATTTGTTCGAATTGCTTTGAGCTCGGTTTCAATCACCATGATCTTTTACGTTCATTTCTTCTATACCCAATGAAATTAATATTAAGACATTAAACTCAGAAGAAAACCAGTTCCAATAAATTACTTATTTTTGTTTAGATTTGCTAGTACAACATTACAAATTCCTGAAAACCATTTTCATCAAAGAGCTATTCTTCTGTGGGAGTCTGGAGTACATGGATTACAAAATTGGGTTTTATTGCCAGTTTTTCACGTTGTTGATGCCATAGTTCCTCTACTAGCCTCATTATTCTTCCTCCATCACCCATATTCAAGTCCTAACAATGCAATCCGCAAGCACCTATCAGCAGCCTGAACCAACCTGCTCCCATCCCATCTACCTGATTCCTTCCTTAGCTTATCCAAAGTGGGGTGGTGAACAGGAGAGACAATGAAGGTACTGGAAGGGAAAGACAAAGAGTCTGCAATGAACAAAAGAAATAGGAGTCTTCTTCAAGATGGCTTCACCATTTTATATGATGGTGGCAGATCATTGATCTCAATTCAACCTTCCCACGCTATTCCCACATCCCTCAATCCCCTTAGTATCCAAAAATATATCTCTATGTTTAACTCATTCAACAGCTGAGCACTCACAGGCCTCTCAGGTAGAGAATTCCTTTGAGTGATGAAATTTCACATTTCACCCTGAAATGGCCAACCCCTTATTTCAGGCTGTTACCTAATTTGAAATTTCCAAGCCAGGGGAAACATCTTCCCAGCTTCTACCCCATCAAGCCCCTGAAGAATTTTATATGTTTCAATGAAATTCTTCATTTTTCTAAACTCTAGGAAATATAGGCCAAGTTGACTCAATCTTCCCTCACAGGACAATCCACTCAATCCAGGAATCAGTCTCTTGGACCTTTATTGCACTACTTCAAATGCAGGTATATCCTTCCTTTGGTAAGGAAACCAAAATTGTTCACAGTGCTCCAGGGGTGGTCTCACCAAGGCCCTATATAATTGTAGTAAGACTTCTTTCTTGTAAAGTGTTTGGAGTATATGAGCAAAAGTTAACATGCCTTTTGCTTTTCTAAATGCTTGCTGTGCCTGCATATTAACTTTATGATTCCTATACAAGAACATAAGAACTAGGAGCAGGAGTAGGCAATTCAGCCCCTCGAGCCTGCCCCACCATTCAGTAAGATTATGGCTGATATCATTTCGGCCTCAACTCCAATTTCCCGCCCTCACCCCATAACCTTTCAACCCTTTACTAATTAAAAATCTGTCTATCTCCTCCTTAAATTTATTCAGCGTTCCGGCATCCACTGTACTCTGAGGTAATGAGTTCCACAGATTCACATCCCTTTGAGAAAAGTAATTCCTCCTCATCTCTGATTTAAATCTACCACCCCTTAGCCTCTCATTTCAGAATGCCCCACAAGGGGAAACATTCGCTCCACGTCTACTTTGTCTATCCCCTTTAGCATCTTATGTACCTCAATTAGATCTCCTCTCATCCTTCTAAACTCTAGCGAGTATAGGCCTAAACTGCTCAATCTCTCCTCATAAGACAAGCCCCGCATCTCTGGAATCAATCTAGTGAATCTCCTCTGAACCACCTCCAATGCAACTACATCCTTCTTCAAGTAAGGGGACCAAAACTATGCACAATATTCCAGGTGCGGTCTCACCAAAGCCTTGTACAGTTGCAACAACACTTCCCTATTTTTATACTCTATTCCTTTAGCAATAAATGCCAAAATTCCATTTGCCTTCCTTATTACCTGCTGTACCTCCATACTAGGTTTCAGCGACTCATGCACGAGGACACCCAGATCCCTCTGCACTGAAGCATTCTGAAGTTTCTCTCCATTTAAATAATAAGTCACCTTTTTATTCTTCCGACCAAAATGGATAACCTCACACTGATCCACGTTAAACTCCATCTGCCGAATTTTGGGCCATTCACCTAACCTGTCCATATCCATTTGTAAATTTCTTATTTCTTCATTACAACTTACTTTCCCACCTATTTTGGTGTCATCTGCAAATTTAGCTATAGTACCTTCTATCCCTGAATCCAAGTCATTAATATAGATTGTAAATAGTTGGGGCCCAAGGACCGAACCCTGCGGCACCCCACTAGTTACAGCTTGGCATCCAGAAAAAGACCCATTTTTCCCAACTCTGCTTTCTGTTGGTTAGCCAATCCTCTATCCAAGCTAATATATTACCCCTAACTCCATGTGATCTTATCTTATGTATTAATCTTTTGTGCGGCACCTTATCAAAGGCCTTCTGGAAATGATATACTACATCTACAGGATCCCCATTATCCACTTTGCTTGTCACATCTTCAAAGAACTCTAGCAAATTAGTCAAACACGATTTACTCTTCATAAAATCGTGCTGACTCTGATGGATTGCATTTTGACTTTCCAAATGCCCCATTACTATTCCTTAATAATGGATTCCAACACTTTCCCAATGACAGACGTTAAACTAACTGGCCGAAAGTTTCCTACTTTCTGCCTCCCCCCTTTTTGAATAAGGGCATTATATTAGCATTTTTCCAATCCACTGGAACCTTTCCAGAATCGTTTTGGATAATTATAGCCAATGTATCCACTATCTCCGCTGCCACTTCCTTTAAGACCCTGGGACGCAGGCCATCAGGTCCTGGGGACTTGTCACCCTTTAATCTCAATAGTTTGCTCAGTACTTTTTCTCTTGTGATGGTGATTGTTCTAAGATTCTCCTTCTCTATACCCTCTGCACTACCTGTTACGACTGGTGTGGTACTAGTGTCGTCCTCCACCATGAAAACTGAGGCAAAACATTGTTATGTCCTGGACACCCAGGACTCTTTGAAGACCAAAATTTCCCAGTCTCTCTTGCTATTTAAAAAAAATTTGCTTTGCTATTTCTCTGGCCACAGTGGATAATTTCACATTGCCCCAATATTACACTCCATTTGTCATTCCTTGTCCACACACAAACTGTCTGTATCCCTTTGCAATTGTTTTACACCCTCCTCACAGCTTACTTTCCCTCATAACTTTACATCATGAGCAAACTTTGCTACATTGCATTCCATCTCATTATTTATTTAGATCATAATTAAGTGGACCCAAGCACTGATCCTTGCAGTACCCTACTGGTTACAGCCTGCCGATGCAAAAATGTATCTGTTTACTCCTATTCTACTTTCTGTCCATTAACCATTACTCAATCCGTGCAAATACAATAAAACTCCTTGAAGTGTAGCAGCTTGCTACCAATTGTTCAAAATGGGAACAACCTGTCCATCAAGCTTTGAGTTCAAACTCCTTAATAATGATGCAGAGCAACAAAAAGGGGAGGAAAGAAAAGGAAGCAAACCCTGCCCTCCAGATCCCACTACTTTGTGGAACATCCTGCCCCATGTGCCCATAAAGCTGCAGGTTGAGAATCAGCCTGTTCAGTTACATGAAAACCCATGGCAGAAACTCCAGACCCTGAGTAGACATCATCCTCAAATTGAGGGACAGCTGATGACAACTTTTTATGACTATCACCCACAATCTCAGGAACCCAAACTTAAATGTAATAAATTCTTGCATGGCATCTTGTCATAATTGGATTTACGGAAATCATTTACTACATTAAGTGGATCCCCTTTATCTAACCTGCCAGTTACAATCTCAAAACACTTTAGCAGATTTGTGAAACATAATTTCTCTTTCATAAATCCATGCTGACTCTGCCTAATCATATTGATTCTCTAAGTGTTCTGTTACCACATCCCGGATAACAGATTCTAGAATCTTACCTATTACTGGTCTCATGCCAACTGGAAATTCCCCACTTTCTCTCGCCTTCCTTTCTGAAAATAGCAAGCATTCTGTTTGCTACCTTCCAACCATTCTTATAGAATCTAGGACGATTAAAACCAATGCACTCACTGTCTCCTTAGCTACTGATTTTAAAGCCCTAGGACTCCTTAGTTCAAGCATGGACAAAAGAGCTGAACTCCCAAGGTGACATCAAGGCCGCATTTGACAGAGTGTGATATCAAGGAGCCCTAGCAAAACCGGAGTCAATGGGAATCAGGGGGAAACTCTCCACTGGTTGGAGTCATATCTAGCACAAAGGAAGATGGTTGTGGTGTTGGAGGTCAGTCATCTCAGCTCCAGGACATCACTGCAGGAGCTCCTCAAGGTAGTGTCCTCAGCCCAACAATTTTCAGCTGCTTCATCAATGACCTTTCTTCCATCAAAAAGTCAGAAGTGGGGAAATTCGCTGATGATTGCACGATGTTCAGCATCATTCGTGACTCCACAGATACTGAAGCAGTCCATGTCCAAATGCAGCAAGACCTGGACAATATCCAGGCTTAGGCTGACAAGTGGCAAAAGATTCACACCACACAAGTGCCAGGCAATGACCGTCTCCAACAAGAGAGAATCCAACCATCGCCCCTTGATGTTCAATGGCATGACCATCATTGAATCCCCCACTATCAACATCCTGGGGGTGGGGGGGAGGGATTACCATTGACCAGAAACTGAACTAGCCATATAAATACAGTGGCTATAAGAGCAGGTCAGAGGCTAGGAATCGTGCGATAAGTAACTCACCTCCTGACTCCCCAAAGCCTGTCCACTGTCTACAAGGCACAAGTCAGGAGTGTGGAATACTCCCCACTTGCCTGCATCAGTACAGCTCCAACAACACTCAAGAAGCTTGACACCATCCAGGACAAAGCAGCCCACTTGATTAGCACCACATCCACAAACATTCACTCCGTCCACCACCGATGCACAGTAGTAGTGTGTACCATCTACAAGATGCACTGCAGGAATTCACCAAGGCTCCTTCGACAGCACCTTCCAAACCCACGACCAATACCACCTAGAAGGACAAGGGCAGCAGACAGATGGGAACACCACCATCTGGAAGTTCCCCTCCAAGTCACTCACCATCCTGACTTGGAAATATATTGCCATTCCTGCACTGTTGCTGGGTCAAAATCCTGGAACTCCCTTCCTAACAGCACCGTAGGTGTACATATACCACATGGACTGCAGCGGTTCAAGAAGGCAGCTCACAACTAACTTCTCAAGGGCAATTAGGGATGGGCAATAAATGCTGGTCCAACCAGCAAAGCCCACATCTCATGAATGAATAAAAAAACTCAGGTCAACAGGTCCAGGGAATTTGTCAATTTTAAGTCCCATTAAGTTCTCCAGCACTAATTCTTTACTAATAATAAAATCCCTGAGATCCTTATTTTCACTTGACCTTTGGCTCACCACTATTTCTGGAATGTTTCTGTGTCTCCTACTGTGAAGACAGACACAAAGTATTTGTTTAATCTCTGTCATTTTCTTAATTTCCATTATATACATATTAAAGGGAGAAGGCAGTGGGAAAGGGCAGGCACATCTTCTCACCATCCAAGGGCTTAAAGGCTCTTTCCAGGTGAAACAAGATTTACTTGTATTTAGTTACAGAGTCAGAGTCATAGAGTTATAGAGTCATAACAGCATAGGAGGAGGCTGTTCAGCCCAACAAGTCCATGCCTGCTTTAAGTCGAGCGATCCAACAGTCCCATTCACCTGCTCCAGCTCCCCAAGTGCCCATCCAATTTGCTTATGAAACCATTCGTCTCTGCTTCCGCCACGTAGGCAGTGTTTTCCAGGTCATTACCACTCGCTCTGTAAAAAAGCCCTTCCTCACATTCCCCCTGCATCTCTTGCCCAAAACCTTAAATCTGTGTCCCCTTATCCTTGCACCATCAGCTTAGGGAAACAGCTTTTCTTTGTCTACCTTATCTAAACTTGTCATAATCTTGTACACCTTGATCAAATTTCCCCTCAATCTCCTTTGGTCCAAAGAAAACAACCAAAGCTTTTCCAGCATTACTTTGTATCCAAAATCCCTCATCCCTGGTAAATCCCCATTGCACCCTCTCATGGACCCTCACTTACTTCCTGAAGTGTTGTGACCAGAACTGGATGCAATACTCTAGTTGGGGCCTAACCAAAAGTTTTATGAAGGTTCAGCATAACTTCCCTGCTTTTGTGCTTAATGCCTCTATTTATGGAGCCCAAGATCCCATATGCTTTGCTAACCAAGCTCTATATGTTCTGTCACCTTCAGAGATCTACCCACATGAATCTCCGGGTCTGTCTGTACCTGCACGCTCTTTAGAAGTGCACTACTTTCAAATTAGTATACTGTATTAGCTGCTTGCGATGCAGTTTGCTCTACCTTCCAAAGACCAAATACATGCAGAATGGGTGATCACTTTGCAGAACATCTCCATTCAATCCCCAAGCATGACCCTTAGCTTTTGGTTGCCTGTAATTTTTACTCTCCGCTCCACTCCCACTTTGACCTCTGTCCTCAGCCTCCTACACTGTTCCAATGAATCTCAATGGAAGCTAGAGGAACAGCACCTTATTTTTCAACCTAGCACCTTTCAGCCTTTTGGAGTCAAAAGAGTTCAGCAATTTCAGATCCCTTTTTGTGTTATTTTTGGATGGAAGTTTTTGGTGATGATTCTGCTTTCCCCAGTTATACCTCCTCTAGTTCCACCTTTTAGTTTTTTCACTTGTCCCATTAACATCCCTTTTGTCATTTAATTCTCCTGCCTTCCACCTTATTGAAGACCTTCCCTTTTGCTTTATCCTCCCTTCGCCCCTCTGCCTGCCTCTGTACTTGATTAAAACCCATTGCATCTCCAACTTTTCCAGTTTCGGCAAAAGGTCAGTGACCTGAAATGTTAACTCTGTTTTACTCTCTCTACAGATCTTTCCTGACCTGCCTAGCATTTCCAGCATTTTTGTTTTTATTTCTGAAATTAAAAGATGCCCTTCAGAATCAGAGAGCTAAATTTACTTTAGGGTAAACAAACCCTCGACCTTGAATCAGTGCTGGTGTGAAAGTAAATTAGTTGCCTGACAGTAAAGTATGAGTTAATAACATGGTGAAAATTTCAGTATATTCATACTTTAATCACCATTAGCATCTTTCACTTGGCCATTATTAGAAGTCCTCTATATCTCAGCATGTCTCCATTTTCCAACCACCCCTACCATTCCCAACATCTCTGAATGACCATCTGCCTGTTCAACTGTGCATTTCACCATTTCACCTTGACCACTGCCAACACTGTCCTGGTCCAGCTTGAGAAGGCAAATGTCATACATTCCACAGGACAAAAGAGTTCAACAGGAACTAGGATATCAAGTGGGGAGGAATGGAATGGGGAGAATAAATACTTCAATTACAGTTGATAAAGACTATAGGAAGCTAGATACCCTGAGAAAGAAAGTACAGGGCCCTATGCCCAGAGGAATGCATAAAACTAGGAAGCAGCCACAGCAAAGTGTACGCAAAGGAATTACTTCATCATTTGGTGTTTAATTTCCCTGAATTTATAGCTTATTTTGCAAAGTGCACTTTGTTATCAGGTGTACAGAATTTGTCAACAAAGCAATCTACAGATTGCAGATCGTAAACATAAAATAAAAAACACTCAAGGAAACCTTTCTGATTGACTTATGGAATTCCAGCAAAGTAACCACACCTCGGCCAAATCAGCTGCACTTGGGGAGCTGAAGCATTGTCTGTCCTGCACATTGGACAGGTTTACAGCTGACGCCATCCAGGGGTGTCTGTACACCCAATCAACAATATTGGGAAACTGAACCAGTGCCAGGTGAGCTTCGATGAGTGTGCCGATGGAAACCTTCATTAAACAAGCTGCAGAAAGTTATCAGCATAGAGGTGCTGAATCTACTGCCAGCAGAATTTCCAACATCTAAAGATTTAAAGAAAAGATGGGAGGAACGAAGAAGCTAGGCCTCTCAATCATCCACAGCTACTGCTGCAGCAGTCTGTACCACTTAGAATCCAATAAGGCACTGGATTTAAAGTGTAGTGGGAGAATTACCAACCTAAAGTCTTCCCCTATCTAGGTTAGTAAAAGAAGACCAATTCATAATCTCAAACATTATTTTCAGCAACATCCACTAATCCAGCATTTTTAAAATAGCAAAATTTCCAAAGCTGCTTCGCAATTGGAAATCAGGCCCTGAAGAGGTAGGAGGTAGGGATTAGGCAGGGTGTTCAGAAGCTCAATTGAAGATAAAAACAAAAAACTGCGGATGCTGGAAATCCATAACAAAAACAGAAATACCTGGAAAAACTCAGCAGGTCTGGCAGCATCGGGGGAGAAGAACAAAGTTGACGTTTCGAGTCCTCATGACCCTTCAACAGAACTCTGTTGAAGGGTCATGAGGACTTGAAACGTCAACTTTGTTCTCCCCCGATGCTGCCAGACCTGAGCTCAATTGAAGTGTTGTTTTAGAAGATGGGGAGGGATGTAGTAGAGAGATCTCAAAGGAGGGTATTCCATGCTGGAGGAGCTAGATGGCTCTGCCATTAATGGTACAGAGTACGGAACATGTATAAAAGAGAGTCAGAAGGGCATGTGAGAGCAAAGAAGTAATGTTGTAGAGGTGGGGTCCAGTGGATATTGACAAAAACAGTGAAGTAGTACATCATCAGAGTTTATCTGAATAGATTTTGGAAAGTATTGGATAAATCAAGATTGGAGGTGACAGTTACGAATGAGGGTTGCAGTTGGTGAAGTAGGGACAGAGGCAGTGATTTTTGGAGGTGGTCTTGGTGATGGACTGATGCACGATTTAAAGCTCAGCTCAGGGTCAAGGCTGAGCGTCGTCTTGATGACGCTGGAGGAGCATCTAGAAACAGGGTTAGAGTCAGCTGAAGAACAGTTTGCGGTGGGTGAAATACAAACAGTACAGCTTCAAGCTCGCCAATGTCAAGCTTCAAAAAGTTCCAGCTGATACACAACTTGCGTTGTCACACTAACAGTTGATGGAAACAAAGTTTTGACACACATATGGAGTCGGACTTTGTATTTGCAGATAATATCACTAAGGGTCAAATATAGATAAGGAATAGGAAGAGGCCAAAAACAATCTGGGACACACTAAAGCTCATTGTGAGCGTACTGGAGGAGTTTGGGACAGGTGGGAATGGAGGCATGGAAAGGGCATTCCAGTCCTTTCTACCGTGTGTTCCCTGAACCAGCTAAGTAAAATTCTTATTTTACATTACGGTCAGATTCACATTTCAAACCTGAAATCCACAACCAAAAGGATGCTTAAATAGTCAGGTTACCTGCATCCACCAATTACAATAACGTGCAACATTAGGTTGATCTATCTGCAGCACTTATGAGTCATTGCGATTCTTCCCATTTTCTCAATGTCTCTCTTTATAGGAGCATTCTCTCTCAGCCTACCTAAATTTGGCACTTAGGACATTACTGCTTGTCACTGCCTTTTGCCATATTGCTACAAGTAAGGTGATAGAGGGTGAGATACACCGCAACACCAAATTAAATGTTCACAACGCTCATGGCTGTTTAAATCTACAAGTCAAATATTGGAACCATCAATGGCATTAAACACAGCAAGTACAGAACAGATTGTTTTAATCCTCTGGTAGGAAATAAATTTGCCAAGGTTGTTAATAGATCATATTCAATGAGGACCTGCTCAGGAAAGCAGTGATTGGGGAGAGCAATAATTCATCCGGTTTACCTCAAGTACAATAATTTCAGCACAGAAGGAGGTCATTTACTCCATCATTGCTATGCTGGCTGACTC
Organism: Carcharodon carcharias; assembly: GCF_017639515.1. Classification (NCBI taxonomy): domain Eukaryota; kingdom Metazoa; phylum Chordata; class Chondrichthyes; order Lamniformes; family Lamnidae; genus Carcharodon; species Carcharodon carcharias. The sequence continues at coordinate 84,704,396 of NC_054473.1, forward strand.
TTCAACAGGAGCCATCTGTTCTAAACCCATTTCCCATATGTTGTTAAATGCTGTGGTTTCAGCCTCAATAACTATTCCACATTCTGATAACTGCATGAAAAACATTTTTCGCATTTGCTCCTCTAGTGATAATTCTCAGTCTGTGTCCCCTCATTACCAATTCACAAATAAGTGTAAACTGTCTATTATCCAGTCTACCATCTCAAGAAAAATGGGTTTAGAACAGATGGCTCCTGTTGAAGAGTAAGCCAGCACAGCTATGATGGGGTATATGACCTCCTCCTGTGCTGAAATTGAGGTAAACTGGTTGAATTATTGCACTCCCCAATCACTGTTTTCCTGAGCTGGTCCTCAATGGATGTGATCTATCATCAGCCTTGGCAAATTTAAGATAACTGGTGTATTTAAGATAACTGAGAAAAGCACAAGGGAAATGATGGTTTAGGCAGCAATTTACGGCCTGGAATGAGCTATCTGAAAGGGTGGTGGTAGTAGATTCAACAGTGACTTATGGATACATACCAGTGAAAGAAAAAAGACTAAAGAGTTATGAGGAAAGAAGAGGGGAGTGGGACTAAATAAATCACTCTTTCAAGGTGCCGACACAGGCCTCCTGTGCTGTATCAATCAGTGAAATTTAAAACTCTCGGTTAGATCCTCTAGAAGTGTCTTTGCTGCAATGACAAAAACTCAATTTTTTTAACCTTTCCATACATTCCAGTAATTGTAGTGAACCTTCACTGCATATTTTCCATGACTCCAATACAGGGTTGTCCAACCCCAAGCCTGCTGGCCACAACCCGGCCCCCGAAGCCTCTGTATCCAGTCCGGGGTCTCACTCTTCAAACCACAGGTATGTTGAATGAAAGACCTGCATGGATCTTCTCCTCCAATCAGAGACCGATTCCGTCCCGCGTTTACAGCTGATAGGCTCCTCAGCGGGCCTATCAGCAGTAAAGTGAGGAGAAAATCAGCTTCTAATTGGATGAGCAGTGAATTGCGTGAAGGTGAGTGGCTGCTCCTTTGTTTTAAGAGCGTGCACTCTCTCTTGCCTCCTAAGCAAGTGCCAAGCCCCTGAAGAAACACAGGGTCAAGATGGCAGTTGGGTGGGGAGACCTTAAGGAAAAGCAGAGCGCATGGGAAGAAAGCAGGGGCTGGCTGTCGGCCAGGGCTGGGGCGAGGGACTGGCGGTCGGGCAGGGGTGGGTGGGGGGTGGTGGCTGGCTGTCGGCCAGGGCTGGGGCGAGGGGCTGGCTGTCGGGCAGGGGTGGGTGGGGGCTGGCTGTCGGCCAGGGCTGGGGTGAGGGGCTGGCTGTCGGGCAGGGGTGGGTGGGGGGTGGGGGGTGGGGGGTGGGGGCTGGCTGTCAGCCAGGGCTGGTGGTTGGGCAGCAGCGGGATTCTGTAAGGTCCACTAAATGAGAATTGGGTCACCACCTCTTGATTGATCCCCTCCGAAGTAGTGATCAAATCTCATGGTGTGCGCGTGGGCAAGTACAACTGAGTGAGAGTGAAAGAGAGGGGCGGCGGGGGTGAGAAGGAGCGTCTGGGGAGTGAGGCCTGGTCCCTATTCCTTCCTGGGTGACCCTGGGGCCTATTCTGTCTCTCTCTCTCGAGCCCTGCTTTTTAAGCGAAAGGGCAAAAAAATGTAAGTTTTATTGGTGAACTCTGTTGCCTGGAACATTTTAATGGACACATTTATTAATTACTCTTTTTTTGAAATTTATTTCTTTGACATTGTCATTTTTTAAAATTCATGTTTCATGCTCTATAAAATCTAATCTTACTGAAATTTGATCAACCCTTGAGTGAGAAAATGTGCCACCACCCACCCACCCCACCAAAACCCCCGCCCCACCAACAATCCCGCCCCACCCATCACCCCCCGCCCCACCAACAATCCCGCCCCACCCATCACCCCCCGCCCCACCAACAACCCCCACGCCACCCATCACTCCCGCCTCACCCATCACACCCGCCCCACCCATCACATCCGCCCCAACAACCCCCGCGCCACCCATCACTCCCGTCACACCAACAACCCCCGCCTCACCCATCACACCCGCCCCACCCACAACCCCCGCCCCACCAACAACCCCCGCGCCACCAACAACCCCCGACCCACCCAACAACCCCCGCCTCACCCATCACACCCGCCCCACCCATCACACCCGCCCCACCCATCACACCCGCCCCACCAACAACCCCCGCGCCACCCATCACTCCCGCCCCACCAACAACCCCCGCCCCACCCATCACCCCCCCCACCCATCACCCGCCCCACCCATCACTCCCGCCCCACCCATCACCCCCACCCCACCAACACCCGCCCCACCCATCACCCCCGCCCCACCCATCACCCCCGCCCCACCCATCACCCCCGCCCCACCAACAACCCCCGCCCCACCAACAACCCCCGCCCCACCCATCACTCCCGCCCCACCAACACCCGCCCCACCCATCACTCCCGCCCCACCCATCACTCCCGCCCCACCAACAACCCCCGCCCCACCAACCACCCCGCCCCACCAACCACCCCGCCCCACCAACAACCCCCGCCTCACCCATCACACCCGCCCCAACAACAACCCGGCCCCACCCATCACCCCCGCCCCACCAACAACCCCCGCCCCACCAACAAACCCGCCCCACCCACAACCCCCGCCCCACCCATCACACCCGCCCCACCAACAACCCCCGCCCCACCAACAACCCCCGCCCCACCCATCACCCCCACCCCACCAACACCCGCCCCACCCATCACTCCCGCCCCACCCATCACCCCGCCCCACCCATCACCCCGCCCCACCAACACCCGCCCCACCCATCACCCCCGCCCCACCAACACCCGCCCCACCCATCACCCCGCCCCACCCATCACCCCTGCCCCACCAACACCCGCCCCACCCATCACCCCCGCCCCACCCATCACCCCCGCCCCACCCATCACCCCCGCCCCACCCATCACCCCCGCCCCACCCATCACCCCCGCCCCACCCATCACCCGCCCCACCCATCACTCCCGCCCCACCAACACCCGCCCCACCCATCACTCCCGCCCCACCAACAACCCCCGCCCCACCAACCACCCCGCCCCACCAACCACCCCGCCCCACCAACAACCCCCGCCTCACCCATCACACCCGCCCCAACAACAACCCGGCCCCACCCATCACCCCCGCCCCACCAACAACCCCCGCCCCACCAACAACCCCCGCCCCACCAACAAACCCGCCCCACCCACAACCCCCGCCCCACCCATCACACCCGCCCCACCAACAACCCCCACCCCACCCATCACCCCCACCCCACCAACACCCGCCCCACCCATCACTCCCGCCCCACCCATCACCCCGCCCCACCCATCACCCCGCCCCACCAACACCCGCCCCACCCATCACCCCCGCCCCACCAACACCCGCCCCACCCATCACCCCGCCCCACCCATCACCCCTGCCCCACCAACACCCGCCCCACCCATCACCCCCGCCCCACCCATCACCCCCGCCCCACCCATCACCCCCGCCCCACCCATCATCCCCGCCCCACCCATCACCCCCGCCCCACCCATCACCCCCGCCCCACCCATCACCCCCGCCCCACCCAACACCCGCCCCACCCATCACTCCCGCCCCACCAACACCCGCCCCACCCATCACTCCCGCCCCACCAACAACCCCGCCCCACCCGTCACCCCCGGCCCACCAACAACCCCCGCCCCACCCACAAACCCGCCCCACCCACAAACCCGCCCCACCCATCACCCTCACCCCACCAACCCCGCCCCACCAACAACTCCGCCCCACCCACAACCCCCGCCCCACCAACAACCCCGCCCCACCAACAAACCCGCCCCACCAACAAACCCGCCCCACCAACAAACCCGCCCCACCAACAAACCCGCCCCACCAACAAACCCGCCCCACCCACAACCCCCGCCCCACCCACAACCCCCGCCCCACCCACAGCCCCCGCCCCACCCACAGCCCCCGCCCCACCCACAGCCCCCGCCCCACCAACAGCCCCGCCCCACCAACAGCCCCCGCCCCACCAACAGCCCCCGCCCCACCAACAGCCCCCGCCCCACCAACAGCCCCCGCCCCACCAACAGCCCCCGCCCCCACCCACAACCCCCGCGCCCACCCACAACCCCCGCCCCTACCAACAACCCCCGCCCCTACCAACAACCCCCGTCCCTACCAACAACCCCCGCCCCTGATACCTTCAAGTACTTCATGGATCCTTCCCTCTTCTCAAGCAGCAGTAGATTATAGAAACATTGGAGTAAATAGACTCAGGGCGGGGCTGCAACAGCAGGCATGCTAAAGACTTCAAACTGAAGTTCCCCAGATAACTTAGAGGGTAAATAGACATACAAGAGACTCCCCGAGCTGGTCCTTACTCTATGCTCAGTTTATAATTATACTGCTGTTAAATGGAGGAAAGATAATGAGATTTAGTTTGAGCTCCTGATTATAAACTAGCCATCACTGAACAGAGCATATTTCTGGACACTGGGAGAGAATAGGATGAGGCCTAGCCCTAATGCACTTCTGTAGTTCAATATTCTGCTGACTCTAAATTTTTGATTTTATGGACAAGGTACAGGGGGCTGATGGCCATGGAAATAAAAACTATATAGCAGTGACAATAAACAAAGTCCAGTGCTTATAAAATCACAACAGAACGCCTCAATTAAAGTGGAATAATCAATGAATGGCTTGTAAAAGCTGCAGGATGAAAAATCAAAGAGAATTAACCGACCTAACTTAGAAACATTTGATCTTACTCAACTGATGTGCTTTGGAAACAAACATTGAGATTCTGATGCACAATTAATAACCAAAGGAGCTAAAAGTGGTCAATTTCAAGCATGCAGGCCATGGAAGCCCTGACTCTAAGCACATTCCCCTACAAATTCATCAAGCATTTATTGCTACTCTGTTACTTGAATTAACACACATTTTTACTGGAAATAATCAGGCAGCTTCTATGGAGAGAAACAGTGTTAACATTTCAGGCCAATGACACTTACTTCTACCTTCCCCTGAATCATGACCCCACTACCGAACATCAAGCCACTGGACTATCATTGGCCTCGCAGCATCAGCGGAGAAGAAAAGAGTTGACGTTTCAAGTCCACATAACCCTTCAACAGAACTGATTGAATGTTAGAAGAGGGGTGACCACACCCCCGGTGGAATTCCGTAGGGATAGTTCCCTCCGGGACACCCTGATCCACTCCTCCATCACCCCCTACTCCTCAACCCCCACCTATGGCACCTCCCCATGCCCACGCAAAAGATGAAACACCTGCCCCTTCACTTCTTCTCTCCTCATCGTCCAAGGACCCAAACACCCCTTTCAAGTGAAGCAGCATTTCCCCCAACTTAGTGTACTGCATTCGTTGCTCCCAATGTGGTCTCCTCTACATTGGAGAGACCAAACATAAACTGGGCAACCGCTTTGCAGAACACCTGCGGTCTGTCTGCAAGAAAGACCCAAACCTCCCCGTTGCTTGCCATTTTAACACTCCACCCTGCTCTCTTGCCCACATGTCTGTCCTTGGCTTGCAGCATTGTTCCAGTGAAGCCCAACGCAAACTGGAGGAACAGCACCTCCTCTTCCGACTAGGCACTTTACAGCCTTCCGGACTGAATATTGAATTCAACAACTTTAGATCTTGAACTCCCTCCTCCATCCCCACCCCCTTTCCATTTCTTCCCCCTTTCTTTTGTTTTTTCCAATAATTTATATAGATTTTTCTTTTCCCACCTATTTCCATTATTTTTAAATCTTGTATGCCCCCCACCCCCACTAGAGCTGTACCTTGAGTGCCCTGCCATCCATTCTTAGTTAGCACATTCGTTTAGATAATATGACCACCTTCAACACTTCTTTGTTCCATTGTCTGTGACATCTTTTGATTATCTGCTCCTATCACTGCTTGCTTGTCCCTACAACCACACCACCCTCCCCCGCACTTCTCCCCCACCGCCCCCACCCCCCCACAACCCCCTTAAACCAGCTTATATTTCACCCCTCTTCTAACACATTCAATCAGTTCTGTTGAAGGGTCATGAGGACTCGAAACGTCAACTCTTTTCTTCTCCGCCGATGCTGCCAGACCTGCTGAGTTTTTCCAGGTAATTCTGTTTCTGTTTTGGATTTCCAGCATCCGCAGTTTTTTGTTTTTATTTTTTGTTTTTATCATTGGCCTCACCTCCTCTGGAGATATTCGTTCCACAGCCTCTAACCTCAGTCCCCCAAACCTAAACAGCTCCTTTCTACCTCCTTTCCAAGATCCACGAACAGGACTGCGCTGATAGGCCCATTGTTATATAGACCCATTTCAGCGAGAGGATTCAAGTACAGGAGCAGGGATGCCTTGCTGCAATTATACAGGGCCTTGGTGAGACCACATCTGGAATAGTGTGTGCAGTTTTGGTCTCCTTATCTGAGGAAGGATGTTGCTACAGAGGGAGTGCAGCGAAAGTTTACCAGACTGGTTCCTGGGATGGCGGGACTGACATATGAGTCGGTTAGGATTATATTCGCTGAGTTCAGAAGAATGAGGGGGGGGATCTCATAGAAACCTATAAAATTCTAACAGGACTAGACAGGGTAGATGCAGGAAGGATGTTCCCGATGGTGAGGGAGTCCAGAACCAGGGGTCACAGTCTGAGGATACTGGGTAGACCATTTAGGACTGAGATGAGGATAAATGTCTTCACCCAGAGAGTGGTGAGCCTGTTACCACAGAAAGTGGTTGAGGCCAAAACATTGTATGTTTTTAAGGAGTTAGACATAGCTCTTGGGGGAAAGGGATCAAAGGATATAGGAAGCAAGAAGGAACAGGCTATTGAGTTGGATGATCAGCCATGATCATAATGAATGGCAGAGCAGGCTCGAAGGGCTGAATGGTGTACTCCTGCTCCTATTTTCTATAATTCTATGTTTCAGCCTATTCCTGTCTTACTGAACTGAAATCTTCCTATCTCAACTAACTTTTCTCCTTTTGTCCATTTTGTTCCTACCTACATCCATGATTATTGCAATTCTTTGAGCCACTTCAACAGTGTCCAGTTTCCTGGCCTTAATCAACTTCTCTTTACCATGGACATCCAATCCCTCTACACATCCAACCCCCATCAGAAAGGTCTGAAGGTTCTTCATTTCCTCCTCGAGCGAAGGTCCAATCAGTCTCCATCCACCGCTACGCTCCTCCGACTGGTATAACTTCTCACATTGACTACTTTCTCCTTCAACTCCACTCACCTCCTCCAAATAAAAGGTGTTGCTTTGGGTACCCACATGGGTTCTAGCTATGCCTGCCTTTTGTGGGATACCTGGAACATTTCTTATTCCAGTCCTACTCAAGTCCCTTTCCTCAGTATGTTGATGACTATATTGGTGTTGCTTCCTGCTCTCACCCCAAACTGGAAAATTTGGTTAACTTTGTTCCCAATTTCCACATTTCCCTCACATTCACCTTGTCCATTTCTGACTCTTCCCTTCCCTTGATTTCTCAGTCTCCATTTCTTTTTTTAAAAAATTCATTCATAGGATTTGGGCTTCGCTGATTGGGCCAGCATTTATTGCCCATCCCTAATTGCCCTTGAGAAGGTGGTGGTGAACTGCCTTCCATGTGACGTAGGTACACCCACAGTGCTGTTAGGAAGGTAGTTCCAGGATTTTGCCTCAGCGTCAGTGAAGGAACGGTGATATGTTTCCAAGTCAGGATGGTGAGTGACTTGGAGGGGAACTTCCAGATGGTGGAGTTCCCATCTATCTGCTGCCCTTGTCCTTCTAGATGGTAGTTGTCATGGGTTTGGAAGGTGCAGTCTAAGGAGCCTTGGTGAATTCCTGCAGTGCATTTTATAGATGGTACACCTGCTGCTACTGTGCATTGGTGGTGGAGGGAGTGAATGTTTGAGGATATGGTGCCAATCAAGCGGGCTGCTTTGTCCTGGACGGTGTCAAGCTTGAGTGTCGTGGGAACTGCATTCATTCAGGCAAATGGGGAATATTACATCACACTCCAGACTTGTGCATTGTAGATGGTGGTCAAGTTTTGGGGAGTCAAGACATAAGTTACTCATCACAAGATTCCTAGCCTCCGACCTGCTCTTGTAGCCACATTATTTATATGGCTAGTCCAGTTCAGTTTCTGGTCAATAGGAATCCCCAGGATGTTGAAAGTGGGGGATTCAGTGATGGTAGTGCCGTTGAATGTCAAGGGGTGATGGTTAGATTCTCTCTTGTGGAAATGGTCATTGCCTGGCACTTGTGTGGCACAAATGTTACTTGCCACTTGTCAGCTCAAGCCTGGATATTGTTCAGGTCTTGCTGCATTTGGAAATGAACTGCTTCAGTATCTGAAGAGTCGTGAATGGTGCTGAACATTGTGCAATCATCAGCAAAATCCCACTTCTGACTTTATGATGGAAGGAAGGTCATTGATGAAGCAGCTGAAGTTGGCTGGGCTGAGGACACTATCCTGAGGAACTCCTGCAGTGATGTCCTGGAGCTGGAGCGGAGACTGACCTCCAACAACCACAACCATCTTCCTTTGTGCTAGGTATGACTCCGAAGAGTTTTCCCCCAATTCCCATTGACTCCAGTTTTGCTAGGGCTCCTTCATGCCACACTTGGTCAAATGTGGCCTGGATGTTTAGGGCAGTCACTCTCATCTCACCTTGGGAGTTCTGCTCTTTTGTCCATGTTTGAACCAAGACTGTAGTGAGGTCAGGAGCTGAGTGGCCCCGGCGGAACCCAAACTGGGCATCAGTGAGCAGGTTATTGCGAAGCAATTGCCACTTGATAGCACTGTTGATGACCCCTTCCATTACTTTACTGATGATCAAGAGTAGACTGATGGGGCGGTAATTAGTTGGGTTGAATTTGTCCTGCTTTTTGTGCACAGGACACACCAGGGCAATTTTCCACATAGCCGGGTAGATGCCAGTGTTGTAGCTGTACTGGAACAGTTTGGCTAGGGGCGCGGAAAGTTCTGGGGCACAAGTCTTCAATGCTATTGCAGGGATGTTGTCAGGGCCCATAGCCTTTGCAGTATCCAGTGCCTTCAGCCGTTTCTTGATGTCACATGGACTGAATCAATTTGGCTGAAGACTGGCATCTGTGATGCTGGGGACTTTCGGGGGAGGCCGAAATGGATCATCCACTTGGCACTTCTGGCTGAAGGTTGTAGCAAATGCTTCAGCCCTATCTTTTGCACTAACATGCTGGGCTCCTCCATCAATGAGCATGGGATTACTTGTGGATCCTCCTCCTCCAGTAAGTTGTTTAATTGTCCACCACCATTCATGGCTGGATGTGGCAGGACTGCAGAGCTTGGATCTGATCTGTTGGTTGTGGGATCACTTAGCTCTGTCTATCACCTGCTGCTTATGTTGTTTGGCACGCAAGTAGTCCTGTGTTATAGCTTCACCAAGTTGACACCTCATTTTTAGGTATGCCTGATGCTATTCCTCATGTGCCCTTTGGCATTCTTCATTGAACCAGAGTTGATCCTCTGGCTTGATAGTAATGGTAGAGTGGGGGATATGCCGGGCCATGAGGTTACAAATTGTGTTCAAGTACAATTCTGCTGCTGCTGATGACCCACAGCGCCTCATGGATGCCCAGTCTTGAGTTGCTAGATCTGTTCAAAATCTATCACATTTAGCACGGTGGTAGTGCCACACAACACGATGGAGGGTATCTTCAATGTGAAGGTGGGACTTGGTCTCCACAATAACTGTGCGGTGGGCACTCTTACTAATACTGTCATGGACAGATGCCTCTGTGGCAGGCAGGTTGGTGAGGATGAGGTCAAGTACGTTTTTCCTCCTGTTGGTTCCCTCACCACCTGCCCAGTCTAGCAGCTATATCATTTAAGACTCAGTCAGCTTGATCAGTAGTGTGCTACCGAACCACTCTCGATGATGGACATTGAGTTCTCCCAACCAGAGTACATTCTGCGCCCTTGCCACCCTCAGTGCTTCCTCCAAGTGGTGTTCAACATGGAGGAGCACTGAGGGTGGTATGTGATAATCAGCAGGATGTTTTCTTGCCCATGTTTGACCTGATGCCATGAGACTTCATGGAGCCATGAGTCAGTGTTGAGGACTCCCAGGGCAACTCCCTCCTGACTGTATACCACTGTGCCACCATCTCTGCTGGGTCTGTCCTGCCGGTGGAACAGGACATACCCAGGGAGAGTGATGATGGTGTCTGGGACATTATCTTTAAGGTATGATTCCGTGAGGATGGCTATGTCAGGCTGTTGCTTGACTAGTCTGTGAGACAGCTCTCCCAATTTTGGCATTAGCCCCCGGATGTTGTAAGGAAGATTTTGCAGGGTCGACAGAGATGAGTTTGCCATTGTCATTTCCGGTGCCTAGGCTGGTTGGTCCATCCCGTTTCATTCCTTTTTTGTGACTTTGTAATGGTTTCCTAGGCCACTTCGGAGGGCATTTAAGAGTCAATCACATTGCTGTGGGTCTGGAGTCACATGTAGGCCTGACCAGATAAGGATGACAGGTTTCCTTCCCTAAAGGACATTAGTGAACTTGATGGATCTTCGCAATCGACAATTCCAGATTTTTATTGAATTCAAATTCCACCATCTGCCGTGGTGAGATTCGAACCCGGGTCCCCAGCGCATTTCCCTGGGTGTCTGGATTGCTAGTCCAGTGACAATAACATTATATGCTCAGTATTCCAAACATGTTCTATTGTTATTTCACATTTCCAGCATCTGCAGCATTTTGCTTTTGACGCATTATCAGAAGCGCAATTCACTGGCCCTAATAAACTGCACTATTTTTATTTGCACAATGAAGACCTGAGACTTGGGACTGGCGCACTATTATAATAAAAGTATAACGTTTTATATTTACATTTTATACATTTCAGGAACTTCATTCAAAAAGATTTTATGGCTAGTGATGCAGCTACAGCTCCCTCTGGTGGTAGTGAAGCAGCATTATCCAGCCACACTGCTCCACAGACCAGCTCTACTAACTTACATAAAATGTACAGCACAGAAACAGGCCATTCTGCCCAAATTGTCAATGCATGCTATTAATACTCCAGACAAACCTCCACACACCCTCTTCATCTAACCCTATCAAGTATAACCCCTGCCTCACATGCTTATCCACAGAGCGGTGAGAATGTGGAACTTGCTACCACAAGGAGTGGCTGAGGTAAATAGCATAGATATACTTAAGGGGTAGAACGTCACAGAGGAAATACAGTGCATCACGTTTCTACTTCTCTTCAACTCTGAAGGAGTCTCAGACTCAAAACGTTAATTCTGCTTCTCTCTCCACAGATGCCGCCAGGGCTGCTGAATCTTTCCAGTATTCTCTGTTTTTAATTTCAGATTTCCAGCATCCGCAGTATTTTGCTTTTATTTCCACAAAAGCTGCTTTCTAAGGAATCAGCAAGCTTCATTATCACAACAACTTACATTTATTTAGTACCTTTAGCATAGTAAAATGTCCCAAGGTGCACAGAAGCATCACCAAACAAAATCTGACAATGAGCCACATAAGGAGATACTAGAGCAGATGACCAAAAGCTTAGTCAAAGAGGTACATTCTATGGAGCGTTTTAAAAAAGAGAAGGGAAACTTTAGAGAGGAAATTCCAGAACTTAGGGATCGGCAGCTGACGACACAGCCACCAATGATGGAGCAGTTAAAATTGGACAGCTCAAGAGGCCAGAGTTGGAAAAGCATCGAGATCTTGGAGATATCAGGTCCCCGTAATGAGCTTCTGAACAAACAAATCCAATAACATACCTGATCGCAGGTTTCTCCAAACATTCCATTTGTGTGATCAGTTTGATGCTTTCCAGAGAACACAGGGCCATTGATGCACCTAAACATTAATTGCTGACTTAAGATGTACCCACCAGACAACCAAAAATAATTTACATGTTCACAACATCTTCAATTAAATTGTATTTCTTTTACCACCATTCTGCATAACTGCCAGTTAACACTCACTTGTCTGCACTGGAATGCTGTTTTGGGCTACAGTAGAGTGCTTCAGTTAGAGTTTGGTGACTGATGGAGTTTAAGGGTTAAATCCTATCTAAAGTCTAGTCGTTCTTTAATTTAGCAACTAACTAAAAGTTGCTGTTAGAGATGGAAGGTGGTGAGTTTTCCCTGAGGTGACATTGTGTAGATGGTGGAGGCGGCACAGCAGCTGGTGCAGAAAGTGGTGACCGGCGGCCCCAAGCTCACCCTGGCTGCTGCTAATTACTCTAAGTCATACCTGGCCACCTTTTGGAAATATGCTCGGGTGGAGCTAACTCCTCCAACTCCTGGAGAAATCCCAGTGGCTGTTGAAAGACTCAAGGATCTTGAGGCGTCATTTAAGGCTGGGAGTTACAAATAAATAATTATAAAGGAAGTACTGAGGAACACGCTTGTAGCCACGGAAATTGTGACATGGTTTTTACATTGGAGGGGTCATTGGCCAAAGAAGCCTGATTGGATGTAATGTCTGAACTCTACCCTGTGTTGGACCAGCATTCCATTGTAAATGAATGAATAATATTTCAAATTAAATAAAGAAATAAATTAGGTCTTAAAAAAAAGTGAGTTTTATTCCAGCCTTAAAACAGGGCTCATACAGGGTCTGCTTGCAGCTGCAACTAGTTAATTAGATAACTGGCTTAATCAGGTTTTTAGATGCTAGGTTCAGAGAGTATAAAATCAGGTTATCTTATAGTGCTGACTTTGTCTGCACTGGAGTGCTGTGTTTGGCTGCAGCAGAATGCTTCAGTTGGAGTTTGGCGAGGAGGTACTCCTTTCCTTTTCTACCTATCCTCAGAAAGAAGAGTGTTGGCCTTGGTAAGTAAATTAGAAAAGTGCAATACTTCCAAACAAGTTACTGTACTTGGATTTAACGGAGAAGTGCCAGGAATAAGGGAAATTTAGGGCCAATATAATAAAGTAATATAAATATTCCAAAGTAGAATAAAGTTAACGTAAGTAGAGTGAAGACATGGCAGAGCTGCTCAGCTGAGTGGAATGTGTGTCCTGTGATATGTGTGAAGTCATGAATGTTACCGCTGTCCGAAACGACCACATGTGCAGGAAGAGCTGCCAGCTGCAGAAACGTGAGCTCCGGGTTTCGGAGCTCAAGCAACAGCTGGAGTCACTGTGGTGCATCCATGAGTCTGAGAGCTATGTGGATAGCATGTTCAGAGAGGTGGTCACACTGCAGCTTAAGGGCCTGATGACAGAGAGAGAATGGGTGACCACCAGGCAGTCCAGGAGAAGTAGGCAGGTAGTGCAGGAGTCCCCCAGAGTCCCTCTCACAAATCGGTTTTCCGTTTTTGAAGCTGGTAAGGGCGCTGGTTCCTCAGAGCAGTGCAGTCACAGCCAAGTTTGTGGCACAACGAGCAGCTCAGCTGTACAGGAGGGGAGGAAGAAGAAAGGAACAGCAAGAGTGTAAGAGATTCATTGATTAGGGGATCAGACAGGCGTTTCAGTGGTCGTAGATGTGACTCCACCAGGATGGTATGTTACCTCCCTGGTGCCAGGACAAGAATGTCACAGAGTGGCTGCAGGACATTATTCTGGGGGAGGGCGAACAGCCAGAGGTCGTGGTCTGCATTGGTACCAATGACTTAGGAAGGAAGAGGGATGTGGTCCTGCAATCAGAATTTAGGGAGCTAGGTAGAAAATTAGCAAGCTGGACTTCAAATATAGTACCCTCCGGATTACTCCCAGTGCCATGTGCCAGTGGGTACAGAAATAGGAGGATAAGGCAGATGAATGGGTGGCTGGAAAGATGGTGCAGGAAGGAAGGCTTTAGGTTCCTGGGACACTGGGGCTGGCTCTGGGGGAGGTGGTACCTGTACAAGCCAGACAGATTGTGCCTGAACAGAGCTGGGACTGAGTTCCTTGTTAGTGCTGTTGCGACGCTTTAAACTAACTCGGCAGGGGTGTCGGAACCAAGAAAAAATGTTAGAGAGAAATACCAGGGTGTGCAAAATACTGGGAGGAACACAAGATACTGGGAGGGACAGATAGTATAGAGAATAGTAAGTTAATAGGTAAAGTCGGGGTAAGGGAGAAAGTAACAAAATCTAGATCAGGGTTACTATGTATGTATGTGAATGCACAGAGTATAATAAATAAGATTGAGGAGTTACAGGTGCAGATTGTCATGTGGAAATATGTGATAACAGAGACCTGGCTCAAGGAAGGGCAGAACTGGGTGTTAAATATTCCTGGGTACAAGATGTTCAGAAAAGATAGGAAAGGAAGGAGGAGGGGTAACGGTATTGGTTGAGAGCATTGCAGTACTGGGGAAAGAGGATGTACCAGAGGTTTCAGGGACAGAATCAATTTGGCTAGAGCTAAGGAACAAAAAGGGTGCAATTACATTGCTCGGTGTAGTCTATAGACCGCCAATTAGTGAGGAGAACATAGAAGAATAATCTGCAAGGAAATTGCAGAGAGATGCAAGCATTATAGAGTAGTTACAATGGGGGACTTTAATTACCCGAATGTAGATTGGGACAATGGTAGTGTAAAGGGCGGAGAGGGGCAAAAGTTCCTAGATTGTGTTCAGGAGAATTTTCTACAGCAGTATGTGTCCAATCCAACAAGAAAAGATGCACTGTTGGATCTAGTTCTTGGAAATGAGGTGGGCCAAGTCGATCAAGTGTCAGTGTAGGAACATTTAGGAGACAGTGATTATTGTGTTGTACATGTTAGGATGATGATAGAAAAGAACAATAGGCAATCCAGAGTAAGAATAACTAACTGGGCGACAGCTGACTTCAATGGGGCAAGAACGGAGATGAGCCAGATAGACTGGAACGAAACATTGGCAGAAAAAACTGTAGCTGAACAATGAGCTACCTTCAAAAAAGAATTGGTTTGGGCACAATTAAGGTATATTCCATCGAAAGGGAAAGGTAGGGCAAACAAATCCAGAGCTCCCTGGATGAAAAAGGAGATTGAAATTAAGATGAAGAAGAAAAAGTGCACTTATGATAGGTGTCAGGTAGAAATTACAATTGAGAACCAAAAGGAATACAGAAGGTTCAGAGGGGATTTAAAAAACATATTAGAGAAGCAAAGATGGATTATGAGAAAAGACTGGCAGTCAACATAAAGGGGAATCCCAAAGTCTTCTATAGGTATATAAATAGTAAAAGGGTGGTAAAAGGAGGAGTAGGGCTGATTAGGAACCTAAAAAGAAATTTACACATGGACGAAGGGGCCATGGCTGAGGTATTAAATGAATACTTTGCATCCGTCTTTACCAAGGAGGTAGATGCTACCCAGGCCATGGTGACAGATGAGGAAACTCTGTCACTAGAAGGGTTAAAAATTGATAAGGAGGAAGTGTTAAATAGACTGTCGGCACTTGAAGTTGACAAGGC
Source organism: Carcharodon carcharias (assembly GCF_017639515.1). Lineage (NCBI taxonomy): Eukaryota > Metazoa > Chordata > Chondrichthyes > Lamniformes > Lamnidae > Carcharodon > Carcharodon carcharias. The sequence goes on from NC_054473.1 coordinate 84,719,815, forward strand.
ACCAGGTCTGGACGAGATGCATCCAAGGATATTGAGGGAAGTGAGAGTAGTGCAGGGACACTTGTCATAATCTTTCAGTCTTCCCTAGACTCAGGGGTGGTGCCAGAGGACTGGAGAATTATAAACGTTACGCCCTTGTTCAAAAAAGGTTGCAAAGATAAGCCCAACAATTATAGACCAGTTAATTTAACTAACTTCATTGGTGGGCAAGATTCTAGAAACAATTATTCGGGATAGAATTAGTAGTCACATGGAAAAATATGAGTTGATAAGGAAGAGCCAGCATGGATTTCTAAAGGGAAATTGTGTTTAACTAACTTGAATGATGAGGGTAATGCTGTTGATGTGGTGTACATGGACTTTCAAAGGCATTTGATACAGTACCACACAACAGACTTGTGAGAAAAGTTATTGTTCATGGAATAAAAGAGACAGTTGAAAAATGGATCTAAAATTGGCTGAAAAATAGGAAGCAGAGGGTAATGGTCAATGGATATTTTTTGGGCTGGAGGAAGGTTTGTAGTGGAGTTCCCTAGTGGTCCATATTGGAACCCTTGCTTTTCCTGATATATATGAATGATCTAGATCTTGGTGTGCAGGGGACAATTTCAAAGTTTGCAGATGATATGAAGCTTGGGAGTGTTGTGAACTTTGAGGAGGATTGTATGAAACTTCAAGAGGACATGGACAAGTTGGTGGAGTAGGCAGATAGAAGGTAGATGAAGTTCAATGCGAAGAACTGTGAGGTGATGCATTTTGGTGGAAAGAACATGGACAGACAATATAAAGTAAGGGGTGAAATTTTAAAGGGGGTGCAGGAGCAGAAAGACCTGGGTGCATATGTGCATAGATCATTGAAGGTGGCAGGACAGGTGGAGAGAGAGTAGTTAATAAAGCATATAGTATCCTGGGCATTATTAATAGGGGCATAGAGTACAATAGTAGGGAGGTTACGCTGAATTTATATAAGACACTCATTAGACCTCAGCTGGAGTACTGTGTACAGTTCTGGAAACCACAGTAAGTAGTGTTTAGATGAATATTTGAAATGCCATAGGATACAAGGCTATGGGCCAAAGGGCCTCTTTCCGTGCTGTAAAAGTCTATGACTCTAGGAAAGACGTGAACACATTGGAGAGAGTGCAGAGAAGATTTAGAAGGATGGTTCCAAGGATGAGAAACTTCAGCTATGAGGATAGATTGGAGAGGTTGGAACTGTTCTCCTTGGAGAGAAGTCTGAGGAAATGTGATAGAGATGCTCAAAATCATAAGGGGCCTGTTCAGGGTAGATAGGGAGAAATTGTTCGTAAAGGGATCAAGAAAGAGAGGGCACAGATTTAAAGAGATTTGCAAAAGAAACAAATGTGACATGAGAAAAAAAACTTTTTCACACAGCGAGTGATTCAGGTCTGGAATGCACTGCCTGGAAGTGTGGTGGAGGTAGGTTCAATTGAGGCATCCAAGAGGGCATTGGATGATTAATTGAACAGAAACAATGTGCAGGGGTACAGGGAAAAGGCAGGGCAATGCCACTAGGTCATCTCGCTCACTTGGAGAGCCGGTGCAGTCACAATGGGTCGAATGGCTTCCTTCTGTGCAGTTAAAATTCTGTGATTAAAGGACACGAGTTGCTGGATGCACGTAAATAATCTGAAACCTGCATCATATTTTTCATCAGCATAAGCTCTATCTGATTTTGTAGCAGATACATATAATTTTAGATTAATAACTGTTTTCTTCCTGCCAACAGTAAATTGCTCCAATATACGTTACCCACTAGTTTTGTAAATCCAAATTTGAATTTCTAGCGATCTCTTTCTATTATAAACAGGGCTATCAATAAATAGATAAAAACGAAAAACTGCGGATGCTGGAAATCCAAAACAAAAACAGAATTACCTGGAAAAACTCAGCAGGTCTGGCAGCATCAGCGGAGAAGAACAAAGTTGATATTTCGAGTCCTCATGACCCTTCAACAGAACTCAAATAATATCAAATAATAGTATCAATAAATAGGTTTACTAAGATAACAATCAGCAGGTGGTGGGGGGGGGGGGGGGGGGAGTTTAAACAAAGGACAGCAGTTAATCAATAGCCTGAATGGAAACAGAAGTAATTAAAACATTGTTTCTTGATATGACACTTCAGAGCCAACTTATGTAAATGGCTCAGCAATGAAATAGTGATGATCCTTTACACAAAGGCTTTGTTTGCAGAGGTGCAGCAGGCCTAAGAATGTTTCATATATACCACATACCCATTTCAAATCTTTTCTGAAATATATCCTATCTTGGCTCCAGGTCTATACTGACCAGAAAGATCGCAAGCTTCATACCTGATCTGTCCTGTGTTAGCTGATTGCTGGTAGTGCAACAAAGGCAACAAGTAGGCCCCATGGGGTACGGTTCTGACTAATGATAACTATTCGCTAATAGTTGCTGAAAAGTGGATATGTATGATGTCAGATGAGCAAAAGGTTGGACTTGGCAGTGGTAGTTCACAACTGAATTTCCTACAAGCACTCACTGCTTCAACCTGCACATTAAAAATATCACTTACAAGAGATACTAATGGGTTGCCAGGCTGCCATGAAAGTATATCCTCAAATAAATCTTTTCTTCAGGAAAGAGGAGAAAGACAGCAAATAAGAAAAGAATGGAAGTTGCATTTACAAGAAAAAATGCTGCAGTTGCTGCAAATCTGCAATGAAAACAGGAAATGCTGGAAATACTGAGCAGGTCTTGTAGCACCTGTGGAGAGAAACAGAGTTAACCGTCCATTGGAGTTCTGATGAGAAACTACAATAAGAACAACACCTGACAGACATCGACTTAAGCACATGATTCGGACACAAGGGTATACCCAGCCCAGACAACTGGCCAAAGTCATCCTCACTGTGCTATGGGAGAGCTGTTTAAGATACTAGTCAAGCAACAGCCAGGCATAGCCATATTGACAGAAACATATCTTTCAGCCAGCATCCTCCATTACTATCCCTGGGTATGTCCTGTCCCACCAACTTTCACCAGACTCTGAGGCCTCATGATATTCAGTCAAAAATGAGCAAGAAAACCTGCTGCTGATTATCATCAACTGCCCTCCCTCAATACTCCATCATGTTGAAGAGGGGGTAGCAAGCACACAGAATGCACTCTGGTTGTGGAGGGGGGGGGGGTGGTTTCAATGTCCATCACCACAAATCACAAATGGCTCGATAGCATCCCCACTGACTGAGTTGGCCGAGTGCTGAAGGATATAGCTGCCAGTTTGGGCCTGCAGTAGGTGGTGAGACATGAACAAAAGGGAAATTAAACCTCATCTTCACCATTCTACCCATCACAGATGCATCTGTCTATAGCAAAATTGATAGGAGCATTCACTCCACGTCCTTCAACAAAAGGTGAGAGGTTGGGTATTCTGTGGCAAGTGGTTCATTTCCTGACTCCCCAAAGCCTGTGCATGACCTACAAGGCACAAGTCAGGAGTGTGATGGAATACTTTTGCCTGGATGAGTGCAGTTCCAATGCTTAAGCAGCTTCGGTTCCACCAGGGCTACTTGGCTCTTGACCTCTTTACAGCCTTGACCCAACAAGACAAAAGAGCTGAACTCAAGAGGTGAGGGTGAGAGAGACTGCTCTTAACATCAAGGCTGCATTTGACCAAGTGTGGCATCAGGGGGCCCTAGTAAAATTGGAGTAAATGGGAACTGGGGGAAAACTCTCCACTGGTTGGAGTCATACCCAGCACAAAGGAAGATATGTGGCTGTTGGAGGTCAATCATCTCAGTCACAGAATCACAGTGCAGAAGAGGCCCTTCGGCCCATCGAGTCTGCACCGACACATGAAAAGCACCTGACCTACCTACCTAATGCCATTTACCAGTACTTGGCCCATAGCTTTGAATGTTATGACGTACCTGTCATCCAGGTACTTTTTAAAGGACGTGAGGCAATCCGCCTCCACCAGCCTCCCAGGCAGCGCATTCCAGACTGTCACCACCCTCTGGGTAAAAACGTTTTTCCTCACATCCCCTCTTAAACCTCCTGCCTCTCACCTTGAACTTGTGTCCACTCGTGACTGACCCTTCAACTAAGGGGAACAGCTGCTCCCTATCCGTCCTGTACATGCCCCTCAATCTTGTACACCTCGATCAGGTCGCCCCTCAGTCTTCTCTGCTCCAACGAAAACAACCCAAGTCTATACAACCTCTCTTCATTACTTAAATGTTTCATCCCAGGCAACATTCTGGTGAATCGCCTCTGCACCCTCTCCAGTACAATCGCATCCTTCCTATAATATGGCGACCAGAACTGCGCACGGTACTCCAGCTGTGGCCTCACCAAGGTTCTATACAGTTCCAACATGACCTCCCTACTTTTGTAATCTATGCCTCGATTGATAAAGGCAAGTGTCCCAAATGCCTTTTTCACCACCCCACTAACACGCCCCACCGCCTTCAGAGGTCTATGGACACACACGCCAAGGTCCCTTTATTCCTCAGAACTTCCTTCATTGAATACTTCCTTGTCAGATTACTCCTTCCAAAGTGTATTACACTTTTCAGGATTAAATTCCATCTGCCACTTATCTGCCCATTTGACCATCCCATTTATATCTTCCTGTAGCCCAAGAAACTCAGCATCCTGTTAATCACCCGGCCAATCTTTGTGTCATCTGCAAACTTACTAATCCTACCCCTCACAAAGTCATCTATGTTGTTTATATAAATGACGAATAATAGGGGACCCAACACAGATTCCTTTGGTAGTCCCAGGACATCGCTGCAGGGATTCCTCACCAAGGCTCCTTCGACAGCATCTTTCAAACCAGCGACCTCTATCACCTAGAAGGACAAGGGCAGCAGATGCATGGCAACACCTGCAAGTTCCCCTGCCAGTCACGCACCATCCTGACTTGGAAATATGTTACATTGCCACCTCACCATCCTAGGTGAAAATAGCTACTCAGTACAGACCAGCAGCCCTTTTGGTCTCAGCACCACACATTGGATCATGCACATCAAGGCAAATACATAATTTTTAATACATAATTATAGCAGTATGTGTACATGCCAGCCTCCAACCCAACCCATCACACCATTTTCAAAAACAATAAAGCAAAGAGATTCTCTTGCACGATAAATACACCTATTGTGGCCATTTTTAACTTGTCAAAGCAAATGAAAGATAAAAATTAGCACTTGCTCAACTAAGTGAATGCAGCAACAACACTTTGCAGAATCTTACTCACAAGGGGCCTCATGGACTTCAGACACAAATGCTCCTCTAGTTAGTTATTCGCGTCTCATGATCAGCATGCTGTAAATGGGGCTATGGCACCTCAATCAACCCACAGGGCAGAAGCCAGGGACTACCTCAGCCTGACTGCGCTTCACTCTACAGACTGATCAAGTTGTGCTTGGCAAGACATACATGGAGTGCTCATTCAGCATCGGCACGAGCTTCCATGGTTTATCGCCCAATGGCCCTCAGTTCCATTTCCTTTCTCATTCCTGATGGAGATCTCAGAGCCACTAGTCTGAGCCTTCACATAAAACAGAGCCTGAAACGAGTCTGGCCATACAGCAGTAAAGATTGATTCCTGGGATTTGCTAGCCATGGATTCAATTGCTGGACAACAACCTCTCCGGCAGCTTTCGTTCGTGTCTATGACTAGTTTGGCAGTTTTAAAAAATATTAATTTTCTGAGTTGCAGGTAGTAGTCAAGTCCTGCAAAGCTTTTCCAATTTGTCACAATCAATTCTGAAGCAGCTCTCGTGGAAACAGGCCAACCTCAATGCCACTCTAGAGTTGAGTCCCTGGGAAACACTTCTACCTGTATTCTTATCTGAAGTCAGGTAGCTCCAAAGCTCTTGGAATCCAGGAGTCTTGGCCCCTGTTGTTTCCAATGGAGCTCCATTGGGATCTTCCACAATGGTGGGTCATGAATTAATCCAGCTGAGTGAAACCACCCCCCCTCATTCCACCCCAGTGATCTGGTGTGCCTGTCCTCAGTGGTCTAGCTGAGTGAACACCCCCAATCCCCAGTGATCTGGTGGTTTAATCCTGACCAATTAATAGCCTTTTATCTCACATTGAACACCGAGAGGGAATCCCAGTCTCAATGAACTCAGTTCCAACCAACTGTGGGGGGCCTGGGCCCTTCAGAAATCTGCCAACGGTTCTTTCCCTGGCAGGTCTTTCAAAGACTGGTGTTAGATCGGCCACAAGAGATACAAACAATATCCCATTCTACAAGAGTCTGTGTAAAGAACTTTACACTCAATGTAATTTGCCAACAGACACAGCTGCTGGTGAGATTGTTTTAACATTAGCTCAAATGCGAAGTTTTAAACTTGCCTGCTCTAAATATTGAGGAGCAGATGGATTGAAGTGCAGTCCCATTAGTGTCCCTCAGTGTTGCACTGATTAGTCCTTCCACTGAACCTGAACTACTGTTTAGATAATTAGTGTTACACTTCAATTAAAGTGCAAGTTAATCAGCAGGCAGTTAAAGAAATGTGAAAGTCATGTGATAAAATGAGGAAATCCCAGCAATTCTGGGGCCAGCAGTGTCAAGACAGGCACTCTTCATGATAGCAGTAATACAGCAGGAATGAGTGGGAATAGCTGACATAATTCAGGAAGAGTTACTGCAAATGAAAAATGACTAATATGCATCTAGTTTGACTTTGACCACCCTGGTATTCACATGACATAACAATAATGACATTGCGGACTAAATATCACAATCAATTTTTTATCTTTATTTAGTTTACAACAAACACAGAAATGACACAAGGAAAGTCCCAGTAGCGTAGGGCTTTGAGATTTCTCCCACACATGCTAAATTTACCACATGTCATGTTCAAATTACTCTCTCACTTTGTCCCCAAATCTCATTCTTTCAAAGAAATCTGTCTCAACTCAACATTTGTCAACATAAGATGGAAGAGTGGACCAAGAAAATTCTGTAACAAGGTGTAGGTATATTTCACAATCTGGCACTCAAGTATGCTAGCAGCTCTGAGAATGACTACCTAGCAGGAATAAACTGCTGTTACTTCATCAAGTAAGGAAGGAATTAACCATAGTACACAAAGGACTATAGGCATCATTCCCCTTTAGAGAGAGAGAGAGAGAGAGGGACAATTATTCATATAGCTTAAGGAGGGCAGCACGCCACAGGCATGGGGCAGCTTCAGGATATTTGTCCTTTGAACAGTCAAAATGGGGAAATTAAAAACATATCTTAGGCTGGATCTGTCGTACAAACACCATCCTCCTGCTCCAAATAAAAATGCTGTCATATTACTAAAGGAGAGCATTCTGCAGTTGACAATGCACTAACCCATTCCAGTATGATGGAATTCATGTTCAAGAACCAGAGACTACTGAGAGGAATAATCTGTTCATACTTGATAGGGGTTCAGTAGTCCCTTTATAATAACCATTGCAGTGACTTTCCTGAAAGGCTGATGTTGGCCATTTAACAAGCACTGAAGGAGATTTAATGGAATATCCACAGCTGAAGGCCAATGGCCACAGCTCCAGGTAGTCTGCTTTGAACATAGGGCCTTCTTTCTGGATTTGAACCTACGTGAGCAGGGTGCAACAACACTGGTTAAAAGTGACAGCTTATGGACTCTAACAGCAGAGTTGTGACCAAGTCTTCTGACTACAGAGCCTTTCAAAACTCTCAAAAAGCAAGATCCAGGCAAGGTAGGGAGGTTCTGTGCATTCCAAACAAGGATTTTCCTTTTCCAGTTGTTTCAGATTTGATGATAAGGAACAAATTAACATGTATTATAAAGCATCAGCACTGCTGAGCATCTGACAAAAATATCCAATTCCGTTAGACCCTGGAAAAACTGACAGCACAAGCAGCTCTCTCCTTATAGCTATACTCCAATAAAGACACAAACGTAGCTGAAATATGAACTTCAAAAAAGAACAGCAGGCACTCCAGGTCACCTTGCGTGTCACCAACTGTTTCATCTGGAAGAAGGACAAGCTGCTAATTGTAAAGACAGCTCAAAGCTAAACTTGCAGGCGATGCAGCTTTCCCATTACCCACTTCACATAAAATGTACTTCCTCCTAATGGAGTTCACAGCTTCTCTCCACTTATTTTACCTCAAGAGGCAAATCATTACGGAATACAAACTGAAATTGGAAGACATCCAAAGCAACAATTAACAAGCGTGCTTGAGATTATTTTTTGCATAGATTTTTTTCTGGATCAGCTGTAGCTCAGTGCTCTTGATAAAGTTGCGGATTCAAGACCAATTCCAGGTTCTTAAGTACATAATCTAGGCTGACACTTTAGTACAGTGCTAAGACTGTGCAGCACTGTCAGAGGTGCTGTCTTTCATATTAAATTTAAATTATCTCAGGTGGATGTAAAAGATCCCATGGCACCTTTTAAAAGGAGAATGGTAGTTCAGCCACCCGTGGTGCCATGGGAACTCCTGAACTATCTGCCTATTCTTTCTGGCTGTCTGGTAGTCAACCATTCACTCTCTCCCTGCATACTCAAACTGTGGGGTGACCATATCTATAAACATGCTGTTGACAAAGCATTCAACCTCTCAGATTACCAGTGAGCCTAGCTGCTGCTCAAGTTAAGAAATCCAGAGCTGCAACTGGCAACACTTCCTGCGCAAATGATTATCCAGGACACAGTAAGCATGCTGGAGTTCCCACAGAGGGCACCAGCACAGCCAGGACAATGTTGGCACCTATGGAACAGAAACAGCGTTAGCGTATATGATGCCACATTTGATTATTAGTGGTAAAGTTTCCAGTTCAGAGTGGAGTTGGTGCTTGCTGCTTTTTTGAAGGGCTGGAAGATGCACAAGGCGATCAAAGAGAAGGACTCTTGCACTCAACAGGAGGAAGAGCATCCAACAGAGGGCGTTAGTGAGACGTGACTGAAGCATTCTGGGAGATAGCTTTCCTATTAAATCTGGAATCAGGCAGGGCTGCCCTCTCTCCCCTGTCCTGTTTGTGTGCTGCATAGACCCCTTTGCTGACTTCATCAGGAAGGATCCAGGCATAAGAGGAGTGACAATCCGAGGCAGTGGAGACACTCAGGTCAAAGCTTCCCTGTACATGGACGATGTCACCGTCTTCTGCTCGGATCCGCTGTCTGTGCGCAGACTGATCCACATCTGCAACCAGTTCAAACTGGCCTTGGCAGCCAAGGTAAATCGTGGAAAGTGCGAGGCCATGTTCTTTGGGAACTAGGCTGACCGATCCTTTGTCCCCTTCACCATCAGGGCTGATGGCCTGAAGGTGCTGGGGACATGGTTCGCAGGGACTAGGGCATGTGTTAGAAACTGGAAGGAGCGAATGTCTATGGTTCAAAGTAAACTGGGCATGTGGGAGCGACGCTCCCTCCATTGCGGGTAAGAACCTGGTCATCAGGTGTGAGGCACTCTCGCTGTTGCTGTACGTGGCGCAGGTCTGGCCCATTCCAGACTCCTGCACGATGACGATCACCCGAGCCATCTTTCGCTTTATCTGGAGGTCGAAAATGGATCGTGTCCGCAGGGACGCGATGTACAAGCCTCGAGATAAAGGGAGGAAAAAAACGTGCCCAACATCGCTCTCATACTGATGGCCACCCTTGTATGCGGCTGCATCATGCTCTGCATAGACCCACAGTACGCAAATACCAAGTGTCACTACGTGCTTAGGTTCTACCTATCCCCGGTGTTGTGAAGGATGGGTCTGGCCACGCTGCTGCAGAACACACCAAGTAGTTGGACCATGCAGTACCACCTGTCCCTCGTGGAAAATTTTATGCAGTGGTTGGCATGTAACGTCTTAGAGGCCCTGCGGGAAAAGGGGAGAGTGGATCCCGTAGGATGGTTCCCTGAGCAGACAGTCAAAGTCATTTGACAGAATGCCTCATCACCAGAACTTTCCAACAAGCACCAAGATGTAGCTTGGGTGGTGGTGAGAAAGGCCCTCCCCATCAGATCCTGCCAACACACCAGGAATCTCACCCCCTCTGCACGTTGCCATCAAGGTGGCTGTGGTGGGGACGAGACCATTGTTCATCTCCTTATGGATTGTGCCTATGCAAAGAAGGTCTGGAGAGAGATGCAGTGGTTTCTGTCGAGGTTCATCCTGAGCAGTTTTGTGACACAGGACTCTGTGCTCTACAGGCTGTTCCCAGGGTCACACACCAAAACAAACATCAACTGCAGCCGGAGGTTTATCAACTTGGTGAAAGACGCTCTTTGGTCTGCCCGAAACTTGTTGGTCTTCCAATGTAAAGAGTTGTCCCCGACCGTGTGTTGCAGACTGGCACATTCCAAGGTCCAGGACTACGTGCTGAGGGATGCACTAAAGCTTGGGGCAGCCGCCGCAAAGGCGCAATGGGGAAAGGTCGCTGTCTAAGACATTTCTGCCATAGTGCACTGAGGGACTGGGAATTGTTTAGGGCTGTACAGCTCACAATGAAGGTATGCATTGAACACGAGTTGTATTATAATTGTATTGAAGCACCTCAAAGTGCAACATGATGTATGTTGATAACTCCAATACCATTGTCTGTAATGACCATATTGAAATGATTGTAATATTCATTGATTGTATTGAAGCCTCGTGATCCATGTGTAAAAGTTGAATCTGATTGTACTGTTTGTGATGGCGACTTAGAAATGTTTTGTAATGTTCTTCCAGATATTTTATGAATAAAATATATTTTTCAAAAAAAAATTTCTGGAAGAAGTCACCGCAGACACCGTGACTCAAAAGGGGATCAAGGAGGACAGACTTGCAAATAACGGAATAGCCCCAAACATTACATTGCTGTAGTGTTTCCATCTCTCCCTCCTCCTCAAACCAAAAAAAAGAGGGAGAGGCAGTACCTTCAGGAGTGCACCAGACCTGCGAAGGACACTCTTCTGAAAGTGGATTTTTAAAAAAGCAGCTGATTGAAAAAAAAGACACCTGGATTTACTCACCAATCTATTAAAGTTATTCCTTGCTTAATACTGAGGTAGAAGCTAAAAATAGAGTAGTACTGTACAAGTATAATTAGTCAAGAAACAAGATTCCTAGCTAACATAAATAAGGCCCCAAGCTAGCGTATTTTTTAAGGGAGTAACTAGCTTGATTGTGAGGGACGTCATGGCAGGAGAACTCAGACCCATGATATGCTCCTCCTGCAGGATGTGGGAAATGAGGGATGCTTCCAGAGTCCCTGTTGACCATGTGTGCGGAAGGTGTGTACAAATGCAGCTTCTAGCTAACTGGATTTCGGAGCTGGAGCTGCGGGTGGACTCATTGTGGAGCATCCGCGATGCTGAGCAAGTTGTGGATAACACAGTTAGCGAGGTGGTCACACCGCAGGTGAAGATACACAGGCAGAAAGGGAATGGGTGACCATCAGGAACAGTAAAAGACTCAGGAAGGTAGTGAAGGAGTCGCCTGTGGCCATCCCCCTCTCTAACATATATACCACTTTGGATACTGTTGTGGGGATGGCTTCTCAGGGGAAAGCAGCAACAGCCAAGTTCACGGCACCGTGGGTGGCTCTGCTGCTCAGAGGGGCGGGAGGAAAACAAGTGGCAGGGCTATAGTGATAGGGGATTCAATAGTTAGGGGCACAGACAGATGCTTCTGTGGCCGCAAACGTGAATCAAGGATGGCATGTTGCCTCCCTGGTGCCAGGGTCCGGGATGTCACGGAGCGGCTGCAGGACATTCTGGGGAGGGAAGGTAAAGCAGCCAATGGTCATGGTACACATTGGTACCAACGACATAGTTAAACTAAGGGATGAGGACCTGCAAGCTCAGTACAGGGAGTTAGGAGATAAATTAAAATGCAGGACCTCAAATGTAGTAATCTCAGGATTACTCCCAGTTCCACGTGTTAGCGACAGCAGGAATAAGAGGATAGACCAAACGAACACGTGGCTGCAGAGATGGTGTAGCTGGGAGGGATTCAGATTCTTGAGGCACTGGGACCGGTTCTGGGGAAGGTGGGACCTGTACGAACCAGGCAGAGCTGCACCCAGGCAGAGCTGGGACCAGTGTCCTTGCGGGGGCTTTTGCTAGTTCTGTTGGGGAGTATTTAAACTAGTGTGGCAGGGGGATGGGATCCCAGGAGTAGGATCAGATAGTCAGAAAAATGAAGGTAGAACATTAGCTAGGGACGTTGTGATAGACATGGAGTTACAGGAGAAGCAAACTTTAAGAAGTGTCCAGCAAGGGAAATTGACGGTTAAACTGTTTATACTTCAATGCAAGGAGTATTACAAACAAGGTCGATGAGTTAAGGGCACAGGTAGACACATGGCAGCAGGATGTCATTGCTATAATGGAGACCTGGCTAAAGGAGGGACAAAACTGGCGCTTAATATCCCTGGTTATAGAGTCTTCAGACACAATAGAGTAGAAGATAAAAAAAGAGGGGGGGTAGCACTAATGGTTAAAGAATCAATTCCAGTTGTGAGAAGGGAACAAACAAGGCTTTATGGATTGAGCTTAGAACTAAAAAAGGGGCAGTCACGCTACTGGGAGTATACTATAGACCCCCAAATAGTGAAAGGGAGATTAGAAGAACAAATATGTAGGCAAATTTCTGCTTGTAAGGACAAGAGGACAATAATAGTAGGAGACTTCAACTATCCTAATATCAACTGGGATTCAAACAATATAAGGGGTACTGAGGGAGAAAAATTCATGCAATGTGTCCAGGAAAATTTTTTCAACTAATTAGTGACAAACCCAATGAGAGGAGATGCAATTCTAGACCTAGTCTTGGGGAACGAAGAAGGGCAAGTGGGTGAAGTGACAGTTGGTGACCATATCGGGGACAGTGATCACAATTCAGTTAGAATTAGCATTACCATGGAAAAGGACAGAGATAAGGCAGGGGTAAAAGTCTTGAACTGGGGTAAGACAAATTTTGCAGAAATGAGAAGGGGCTTGGCTGAGGTGGACTGGACAGCACTGCTGGAGGATAAAACAGTGGAAAACCAGTGGGAGGCACTAAAAGCAGATCCTAATTGTACAAAGTAGACATGTCCTCTACAAAAATAAGAGTGGTACTGCCAAATCCAGACCTCCCTGGTTGTCTAGAGGAATACAGGGGAAGATCAAACAGAAGAAGAAAGCATATGATAGGCACAAAGAACTAAGCACTGCAGATAGCCTAGACGAATATAGGAAGAGCAGGGACGAAGTAAAAAAGGAAATAAGGAAATCAAAGAGAGGGCATGAAAAAAGATTAGCAAGTAAAGTTAAAGATAACCCAAAGATGTTTTACCAAACATTAACGCTAAAAGGTTAGTTAAGGAAAAATGGGACCTATCAGAGGTGAAGATGGAAACTTGTGTGTAGATGCAGAGGCTGTGGGAAGGGTTTTGAATGAATATTTTATCTCCGTGTTTACAAAGGAAAGGGAGGACATAGATAGTCCAGGAAGAACACTGCAAAATATTGGACAGGATAGTCATAAAGAGAGAGGAAGTACTCGAAGGGTTGAAAACCTTGAAAGTTGATAAGTCACCAGGGCCAGATGGATTGTTTCTGAGGCTGCTGAAGGAAGTCAGGGAGGAGATAGCTCTGAGGATGATTTTCCAATCTTCACTAGATACAGGGGAGGTACCGGAGGACTAGAGAAATGCAAACGTAGTTCTATTGTTTAAAAAGGGATCAAAGGAAATGCCAAACGATTATAGGCCAGTTAGTCTTACATCAGTGGTGAGCAAATTAGTAGAATCAATCCTGAGAGATAGGATTAACTGTCATGTGGAAAGGCATGGACTAGTCAGAGATGGTCAGCGTGGATTTGTTAAAGGAAGGTCTTGCCTCACAAATTTGATTGAATTCTTTGAGGAAGTGACAAGAAAGGTTGATGAAGGTAGTGTAGTGGATGTTGTGTACGTGGATTTGGGCAAGGCATTTGACAAGGTCCCACATGGCAGATTGATCAGGAAGGTAAAAGCCCATTGGATTCAGGGTAATGTGGCAAACTGGACAAAAGGTTGGCTTTGTAACATGAAACAAAGGGTAATGGTCGATGGATGCCCTTGCGAATGGAAAGTTGTCTCAAGTGGTGTTCCACAGGGCTCCGTGTTAGGACTCTTGTTGTTTGTGTTATATATTAATGATTTGGACATGAACGTGGGGAGCACGATTGGGAAATTTGCAGATGACACAAAGATTGGCCGAGTAGTGGATAGCGTAGCGCATAGCCATAATTTCCAAAACAATATAGATGGGTTGGTGGAGTGGGCGGTAAAGTGGCAGATGGATTTTAACATAGAGAAGTGTGAGGTCATACATTTAGAGAGGTCAAACAGTTACAGGGATTACAAAATAAATGGGAATATACTAAGAGGGGTAGATAGAAGTAAGAGATCTTGGTGTACAAGTACACAGGTCCCTGAAGGCAGCAGTTCAAGTAGACAAGGTTGTAAAGAAGGCATATGGAATGCTCTCCTTCATTGGCAGAGAAATAGAATATCAAAATAAGGATATAATGTTTAAATTGTATAAAACACTGGTGAGGCCACAACTGGAGTATTATGTGCAGTTCTGGTCACCACATTACAGGAAGGACGTAATAGCTCTGGAGAGAGTGCAGAGGAGGTTTACAAGAATGTTGCCTGGGTTAGAAAAGTGTAGCTACGAGGGGAGACTGGATAGGTTGGGGTTATTTTCCTTAGAACAAACAAGGCTGAAAGGTGACTTTATTGAAGTGTACAAAATTAAGAGGGGAATAGATAGAGTGGACAGGATAAAATTGTTTCCCTTGATGGAGAATTCTAGAACCAGGGGACATAGATTCAAGATAAGTGGCAGGAGGTGTAAGGGAACATAAGGAAGAACTTTTTTTACGCAGCGGGTAGTGGGTGTCTGGAATTCGCTGCCCAAGTTGGTGGTAGAGGCAGAAACTTTAAACTCTTTTAAAAAGTACATGGATCTGCACCTAAAGTGCTGTAAGCTGCAGGGTTATGGGCTGGGTGCAGGAAGGTGGGATTAGAAAGGGCACCTGGGTGTCCTCCATCAGGCATGGACAAGATGGGTCAAATGGCCTCCTTCTGTGCTGTAACTTTTCTATGGTTCTAAGTATTTACAATATTGGCTCAACAGGGGAAAAAAAGTTTTACGCCAAGCTTTTTTCTCTGTTGTGTGAAGGGCATATGAGGTACAAGAGAATTCTCTTCTCCCTCCATCTAACCCAGCCTCCCACTTTCTTACTTGGTTCCTAGACCAGGATGTTGTGGATGAGGGAGATTAATTTTCCAATCAATAACTGGGAAGGAAAGGCACCTTGGTTGTGAGATAGGACATTCATTACTGATGGGGCGGGTTTGAGCACGGGTTTAAGAAGGGGGGCTGCAATTCTGTTCAACTTTTGAAGCTGAGGCTGTCAAATTCTGCTTTTCTTTATGTATGTTTGATTTAATATTAATTTTTAATATAGTCATCTCAATACTGCGCTGCTTTCCTATTGAGTGTTTATTCACTTAAAGAAATTCAGGATCATACTGATGAAGTCATGAACCAAGGTCTTCCCTTTTTGTTGCCCAGTTGCTCAAATTTTTGAGGCACCATACCCTTCCAGAGTAATCAGAGGTAGACTGGGCACTTTCCAGAACTGAAAGTAGCAGTTTTAGGCTCATTCATGAATTTTCAGGATATACAGCGAACAATGATCTAATCAAAGCAGCCAGGGTAAGAGAGTGGCTTTGGTGTGCCCTATTTCAGTATCAAGTTTGCACGGGGAGCAAATGGCCTAGGCCCTGTTTACGAGGTTGCAAATTAGACCAATCTTATAACGTGTGGAACTGCAGGAACCCCAATGCGTATATTGACTGGTGAAGGCAGGCTGGCGGTAGACAGTAGGAGAGACTGGCAGATTTCTCAACCAGCACCTTAAGGAAAGGGAGCTCATTTGACTTGCAAAACTCAAAATAGTGCTCAACATTTGTTGTGATTCTGCGATTGGACAACACTTGCTAAACAATCTTGATTGTGCTAAGAATTGCGCTGAAAATCAATTTAAGATTATCAGTCGAGCTCGCAGTGTGGCTCAATTATGCATGCTGCAAGATACATATATTCACACACAGGGCCCTGTCCTTTGCGGACAGAAGGAGCATGTCCACACATTGTACCTTTTTCAACTAAACAAAAGCTTGAGGGACAGTCATTCCCTCGTTCACTCCCCATGGCAATGCCTTGACCAGAGTCGGCATGCCTGGTTTGAATTTGAACAAAAGCCTGGCAGTTAACTGTTCCCTGGTGCATTCTCCAAGTCATTCTACCAGAGGTCACTTGCCAACCAATCAGCAGTCTCTTCTCAAGTAGTATAAACTGTTGCTCCCTTTACAATTGGTGTTCTTGTGAATCTGTTCTGATGAGTGCAAGATGAAGAGCTTCGACAGCATGTCTCTTTTTTCAGCAATACTCAAGTTCTCTACCACCAAACGACTGCTTCCTTTTGGGTCGACCTTCCTTTTGCATTTACTATTTCTCACGAGAGTATACTCCTCCCGCAAAATCACTTGCAATTGCATCATGTGTGTGTTCATGTCAGATTACCTACAGGTCTACTTTAAACCAGCAAACCTCCAGAGCTATGCTTCAATAATGTGTGTCAGTAAGTGCACTGTGATTGCGCTTCTATTTACCTATTTTGTTCTTTTCTTATGCACGTAATTTGCATGCCTGAGACCATAATCCCTCCTCTAATGGGTATCCTGTTAATTCATACTGTTGAATCGGAATAGTCATGTAACATTATGTGCACCTTTATTATACTCAACCAGACATGTAACATGTTTGCGGTACCACTGAAATTTTGAAGCCACATCCCATGGAAAAGGCTAAACCTTAGTAAAATTTGATCCTTTCAGAGCAACATTTCTGGGAGGAGGTTGGCCTAGAGGGAGAGAAGTCAATGTCAGAATGGTTAAATGTTATTCACCAGCATCTAGTGCCTCACCTTTCAGAGTTTTCTTCAGATGGGAAAGAAGGCCACCAAGTCTCTGCAGGTCAAAGTAATCCACCTTCCCATTGAAGAAGAGCTGAGGGGGGACGTAAGCATCTGGAAGCAGAGAAACAGGGTAACTCAGTACAGACCCCAGGGTTCTGGGCCTCCACTCCTTGCACAGTCAACAGGCTGCCAATCGCTGCATACCCACAGTCAACATCCGCCATTCCTTGCACACTCTCAATCAACAGGCTGCCACACCTTACAAGTGAGACCATACTCGTGTTATCAGCTTTTGATGCAGTGGTTTTGCAACACCCAACTGAAGCCTAGAACTAAACCAGTCAGAATTCACCAAGGCCAGCAATGTGGAGTCCCGTATTTTTTTTGGGTGTGCTGCAGTGAATCCCAGTGAGTTTTGTGACCAGATTGCAGGCTGCCCCATTAGATGCACACATCATAAGCTGGTGCCACTAATACAAGTATCATAGTATTAAAGCTGACTGTTCTTTCAGGGTACATAGGGAAGGTGCTGTGTGTCCCAAAAGTAGGGAATAATGGTGGTACAGGAGGGGATAAAATAATCATACACAGGCTACATATGGAACTGGGGAGAGACCATGAAAAGATAATTAGATATGGGCTGCATATGGAACAGGGGGAGGGGAACCTGCTATTCCAATGCCTAGGCAACCCACAGTAAGGGATCAATAAGTCAAATGGTGTTTTCTTGCTCCTCTTATAGTTCATAACAGCCCAGCATGAAGTTTACTCCTTTGGAATGGATTTGTACGTCCTCATCTCTCAAGCTACAAGCCAGTTTTTTTGACTATTCTGCATACACCATTAAAGCACTGGCCCATACCTTCACTGAGTACTGCTGATGGATTCCTCCGCCTGTACTCATCCCAGTAGCTTCGCAAAGCAGCGATCAGTCGGTGCAGGAAGCAGACCATGTATTCAGGAGGGCAAAGGATTGCAGGATTCTGTGAAGGCAAATAACAATGATCTAGCTGTCTGTTCACACAAAGAGAACATTTACAGTTAAGAATGATAATTCACCAGAGAGTCCAATGAGGGTTATTCCTGGATGTCTGCAAATGTTATTGCATTTACCTCAAACATTGGATCACTGTAACTTGGTATGTTTGCTTATGGTTTCACACCAGCAGTTGTCGTGCCAGAAGTTCAGAGAACTAAGAGGCCATAAGTAGGAGACAAAAGGTCACTAACGGCTGGAAGGGTCACCGAGGGCTGGGCGGGGTGGGGGTGGAAACCAAGGGAGGATGAGGGGATACAAAGGGCGAGGAGACACCGAAGTTGGCGGAGTGATTTGCAGAGAGGATACTGAGGGCGAGGGGCCATGGAAGGTGGGGAAGTGATTTGCAGGAAGGACACCAGAGGTGGGAGGAACCTTGATTCCACCATAACTAATAGTAACTCGCTGAAATTTCACAGATAATGAATGGTATTACAGGGGGCACTCTAATTCAGTCATACAATAATTCACTGATAGTCTATAGGTAACTGGTAGTAATAGATGTAAAGGTGCAATATCTTACTTGTAATTAGTAGTAAACCCAAAGCCTGCTGACAGCCACCTTGTACCTACAGCCAGAATTTCCCTACACTATAGAAGGTGTGGTCAGGCTCCCCAATCAATGCCACTTTTGGTAAAACTGATCTCTCTTCCTAGCTCCTTGGAATCTGGTTTCGACTCACGTCCTATGTGGTGACAACTCCGAACAAGGAACCTCAGTCAAAGCTGATGGCATTTGCACTTCAGGCATCAAAAACAGACAGTATCAAACCAAGAGATTTCACAAAGGCAGTGGGTTCAGTGTCTGGGGCACTCCTGAAAAGGGACATCACCGTAAACTCAGCTCAGCACCAACATTTCTAAACAGTCCCTGAAAGGAGGATTTTCATAGAATTACAGAATGGACAGGACAGGAGGCCATTTTGTTCCTGGTGCCTGTGCTAGGGCTTTCTCTTGTAACCCATTCTCTCAGATATTATTATATTTCTCCCTTTCAAATACTTATCTGATTCTCTATTAAATTACATCGTTGAGAGGGTGGGCTACCGCTGCGGGCATTGAGAAAGAGCAAAGTTCCACCAGGCTGCTTACTGGTTCATGCCCCACTCCAGTAGCCTGGCACGCAGTGCAAGAAAGTTGACAAACCTAGAATATGTACCTATCCTTGAATAAATTTGGTGTGAGTGCTTATTCACAGGCAGCAACAACCTGCAGTTTATCACCTTTAAAGGAGTATCTTCTATATCCACCACCTGAATAGGCAGAAGGGGCCTTAATTTAACAACTCATTCAAAAGACCTCCCCTCCAACAATGTAGCATTTTTGAAGTGTAGTTACTGCTGTAATGGAAATGCAGCAAATTACACAAAGCAAGATGCCACAAACACTGATGTGATAATCACCATATGCTCTGTTTTTCTGAAGCTGACAGGGATATATACCGGCCAGGACACTGGAGATAACTCAGATCTGAAGGAGAGTCATACAACTCGAAATGTTAACTCTATTTCTCTCTCCATAGGTGCTGTCAGACCTGAGTTTTTACAGCATTTTCTGTTTTTATTTCAGATTTCCAGCATCTGCAGTATTTCGCTTTTATCACTGGAGATAACTCCCATGTTCTTCTTCTAAATATTGTCATGGGATTCCTTACATCCAACCAACAGACAAATGAGGACTCAGTTTAACATCTCAGCTGAAAGTCATCACTCCAACAGTGCAGCACTCCACTGGGATGTCAGCCTGATTTTTATGCTCAAGCCCTGGAGTGGAACTTGACTCCAAAACCTCATGACTCAGGGGCAAGAATCCTACCAACTGAGCCACAGCTGACAGAGATTGCAGGAATTATAAAACAAACCTTCATACAGGAGATGGTTAAAATGACTAATGCTCAGTCACAAACCATTGTTGAAGCCAAATCCATTAAATCTTTTAAAAGGCACTGAGAGATTTGAAGAAGAGTAACATTAATGGGTATGAACAGAACAAAGATTAGACTGGATGGTTCACATGGAGAAAGTATTGACCATGGCTCAGTAAGTAGCATTCCTGCTTCTGAGCCGAAAGCTTGTGGGTTCAAGTCCCACTCCAGAACTTGAGCACAAAAAGCGAGGCTGACATTCAAGCGCAGCACTGAGGGAGTGCTGCAGCGTCAGAGGCTTTGGGTGATATGTTAAAATTAAGCTCCATCTGCCCTCTCAGGTGGATATAAAAGATCCCATGACATTATTTCAAAGAGCAGCAGCAGAGTTATCCTCCCTGGCCAATATTTATCCCTTAGTCAACTTCAAAAGATTTTCTGGTCTTTATCACATTTCTCTTTGTGGAAGCTTATTGTGTGTAAATTGGCTTCCGCCATTCCTACTTTGCAAGAGTGGCTACACCTCAAAAGTACTTCATTGGCTGCAATGTGTTTTGGGTCATTTGAGCTATAAAATGTGTTACAGAAATACACTTTTATGATACGGGGTTGCATTTCCTCATAATTTCCTCCAGGCTACTAGCAGAATTTGTGTGGAATTAAATTAAATAACATAAGTTAGTTGCACTCAAGTATCTGAGATCATCACATGACATTCAGATTCTCAGGCCCACAGGCACCCACAGTCAAATGTATCTGATATTAATGACCTGTATCTGCAGTGACCATCATTTAATTGAAGTTTCACCCTGTTGTGCTTCTGCCACTGTTACTTTAAATGATTCCAAATTCAATTTAAATTAGTCAAAAATTAATCAATTACAGCAGAGCAAGGTGCATATGCACAGCTTCAACTGACTGCTGATCATAGGCCTTATATACCAAGGGCAGGTCAAAGAAGTCAATTGAAGCCAATTAAAAAGTAAGGCTCAGAGCATTGAATCAGTCAGTTGAACAATGATTCACTTTCTGGCAATCCCATGTCTTTTTGTGATGGAAAATGCTCTGTTCAAGTTACAAATGATTATGCAGCTCGACTGTGCCAATTCATAGAAGTGCTAGCACAGGCATCGAGGACCAAATGGCCTCCTGCGTTGCAACCTGTGTTTATTTGTGCTGCAACACCAGGGGGAGCACTGCCTGCACATGCGCAGATACAGTGAATCAACTAGACAAGACATCCTAAGTTAAGTTTTGAAATGCAAACTGAAACCTGGTTTTAGGGAGTAAATTGAAGCAGAATCATGTTAGGATTGACTGTTCCCCAAAATGTTCTGTTCATTTGTCAGTCATTAGTATTAAAATTCTCATCAGAAATACATTGGGTATGGCTTTTTTTCAATCGGACTTTTTGCAGATGCTTTCAGAAAGACTTTGAGAAGCATCAAAATGTATGGGCTTACTCCATCTTGCATTATTTATTAACTTTTATCATTTTCTACAAATGAATGTAATCTTTGGTAAATAAATAAAACAATATTAAAAAAATCACCCAATGTGGGGTTTGAGACCATCACTCTGGGCTCAAGAACCCCATTTAACTACCAACTGAACTAAGGCATGAATTGTCTCCACAAAGCCTTTCCAACTTGCATCAGAAGACTTTAATCAGCAATCACTATTCCCATTTTGTAAATCTGTGATGTATTGCAAATTCAACAAGTTTATCTCCAATAACAAAGCAGCAATCTGAAGTGGGGTTTGATGCTCTGCAGCCAAATGTGCAGGTCTGATACTCCTGCTGCTGACCAGAAATTGATCAGAATCAAAAAAGCAGGATTTTCATAGACAATTGGGATCTATGCACAGAAACCTGACTGCAGCCTCACCTTGATAAAACCAAAGGATTGCCCAGCAAATTCTAGTTGCATTTTGACCAATTGCACCCATAGCAGAAACACCATGCCTAAAATTTGATGGGCTGAATGGCCTGCTTCTGTGCTGTAGCATTCTATGATTTTAAATCAATATTTAACGATTAGGTTACATGTTAATTGGTTATGTCCATTTATTTTTAAATAGAAAATAAGGATAGACAAAGAAATGAACTGTTTAAAAATGTGGTGCTGCCACGTCTAACTGGAGAGGAGGGAAATCACAAACATTTTAACCCACACACTTTTGATGATTTAATCTCACCCACAAAAGCACCTGGAAAGATGGATACAGAGACATGCACACAGACACTGACCCTATTTTCCAGGTTATCTGAAAGACGAGAGCACTGATGTAAACAGGTCAGTTTATCACAAGATATTCAACGAGCCTCCCACACCTATCAACATAGCCCAGCAGCTCAGCGCCCCTGGTTACATCATGTTGCTTCATCTAGACTGGAAGAAAATCTTACCATTAAATGTAAACAGAGAACGTTTAAAATATTTAACCCTCAGCCCTGAGAAGTCAAGTGCACCCTCACTTACTGCCAGAATAGACTGATGTGCCCATTCTCACCACTAGATGGTACCACGGTGTCAAATACCATGAAAACTTAGAAAAATACAAATAATGGAGAAAAGATAACCATAAGACTCTATATACATCTTGGAACTGCTAAATATTGATGTGTTTACAGCAACAAGTTGTTATCAGGTTTCCACAGGGATTTCAGTAAAACAAAGTGATGTGAGATTTTCACACAATCTGTAGATGTGTTTTATTGACTAGAAAAATACAATAATGAATTTCACAGAAAGATTTCACATGCCTCTGAAAAAGCCAAAAAGACAAGTAATAGTTTTACTCCTTCCAAACTTTGCCTGTGTATGCAGAGATCACTTGAACTACTGGCGTAAAGAACCACAGCAGCATTCCCATCATCTTTCGCAGGTGGATGGATGCCAACAATAAGCTGTGGCCTAGCTCATGTTTCAGATATGTCATACAGTTCTAGCTTAACCACAGAAGAGTGTGGAACACAGAGCGATCAGGGGTCAGAAATTCAATGTAGACGGGGAAGGAAGTGCTCCTTTTCTTTATTTTTTTAACCGCCTGTAGCTGGTGATTGTTTCTTAAACTTACCTTTTTTTTAAATTTATTTGATCGCTTATACTGTAAGGTTAGATAGAAAAGGCAGGGCAGGTGGTGCGCTGTAACTGCAGCATATAGCAGTTTGTGGAGAGCACTGCAATCCTGGATGATTTCTAATGGTGTCTACAGGCTCAAGCAACTTTGGCTCAGAGTTGTTGAGCTGGAGTCCGAGCTGCAGACATTGCAACTCATCAGGGAGGCGGAGTTATCTGCATGCATCATTCCGGGGAAGTCCCACCCCCTGGGTTAAGGAGAACTTTAGAGTTGGTCAATGATCAGGCACACGAGGGTTTGACTGCAAGTTAGGCAACTCCGGGGATCCAAGATGCAGTCATGGAGGAACCTCAGTCCTTGACATTGAACAACAGGTACGAAGTGTTTGCTACCTATGCGGATGAGAACAAAAATCGCAGGGTGGATGGTCATACTGGCCACAGAACCATGGCACAGGATGCCGTTCAAGTGAAAAGGGATGTGGTAGTTATTGGGAACAGGGTAGACAATTTATCTACTTTCAAGGACGCTAAATTCCTTAATACTTCCTTTCTCACTATATTCACGTCATCCAATATTTTACGTTTCTCTTTAACTACATTATTTGCATCACTCCCTCCCCCTTTGTCTTTCAACTCCACACACAGGTTTCCTTTTCTCTAATAAGTCTACTCTTTCCTTTGTTAGCCTCTTGTGCTTTATGCATTTATAAAACATCTTTGAGTTTTTCTTGATTTTACTTGCCAAGATTCTTTTCATGTCCTCTCTCTGCTTTCCAAATTTCTTTTAATTTCACGCCTTTATTTTTCATACTCTTCCATGCTTTCTGCAGTACTTGTTCTGAGACAGTCCTTCTATCTTGGACTCCAGGTGTGGGACTTGGTTATCAGACAGACTGCAGGTGTACTCTGGTGTCTGGTTAACAATTGTTTATTAGTATTACATTTGAACAGGTTCCAGAGGAGGCATTTTGCTCCTAGGCATGATTCCAATCTTTCTCTCTCTATATGCATATAATATATACATATAGAGAGAGAGAGAAGAGTCGAATACATGACTCTCTGATGTTGTTACATCATCTAAGTCACACATTAACAAATCCCATCTGTTAACCCTTTATGCTATACCTCCCAAGTATACTATCCTATTTTCAACAACATGGAACTATGTCTTTAGCTATTTACATTACATTTCTGTAGCTCCTTTTTACAACTGCAGGTTCTAGCTAACTCCTACTTTCCCCCTCCCCAAGTCACAGTCCTGGAGGATTCAAGCTCCCATAGTATTTTGGGTCCTTAGGGAAGATATCTTGAAGACATGAGGATTTTCTTCTGCATCTGGTAGGACATCATCATCCACAGAATGGGACAACACTTTAGCAGCCTAGCTGGGGTACAGAGTGTAGGTTGCAGGATGACTGGACTGCAAGGACAATAAAGGCTTTTCAAAGGAAAACTGATCCAAGACAGGACTAGAAGAGAAGCACTCAGGATACTCTGAGGAACTTGTTCCCTCGAAGCACACAGGGAAAGAGCTTCAGAAGAGGGATGATCTTCAACTCCAGGAAAGACTGCCACAGTTGTATCATCCACTGTTGTATAGTTGAGTGAAAAGGCACTAAAGACCCGAAATTTCAATGAACTTAGACAACAAAGGAGAAAGCATCCAAATTCCCTTAAGACTGTCAGGAAGAGGAGATGATTTCTCAATGATAAAAGCTGAAGAGGAGTCATACAGACTGGAAGCCTTAACTCCGTTTCTCTCTCCACAGATGCTGTCAGACCTGCTGAGTTTTTCCAGCATTTTCTGTTTTGATTTCCCAATGATATTTCTGGAGGACTGTCAACTTCCTGTAGGCAGTGGTAAGAAAGCCACACTTCTCTCTGTATGAGGTTGCTCCACTATGGGCAATGGGAAGACTTGCTGAGAACATGGAGTCAAGACAAGCTCACCTTCTGTAATGAGATGAATTTCCTGCAAACAATTAATTTGTGGACAGGGTTGCTATACAGGATTCTGCAGCTTCAGAAAGGCTAAAGAAACTGCCGCAGCTTCTGTGCTGACCTCCAGCTCTGGAGGGAAGACGGCTTTCACCTGGGACTGAAGCATGCATGGCAATTGACTTTCATCCCTGGAAGGTACCAGCACTTTAGCAGTGAGATCTTCTATGGAATCTAACCTGGACTCAGGCAAGGCATTCTCTCTAAGATTCTTTATGGACAACAGGAGATAAGTAGGCAATACATTGGTAGGTTCAGTGAAACTGAGATCTGAATAGTTGTTTGCCTATTACACAAAAGAGTAATGTGGTATATGTATTTCATTGCCAGTGTGATGCTAGGTACGTAAGCCGTATTTCCCAAAGACTGGCAGATCGTATCAAACAGCATGTCCCAGCCAGATAAAGCCAAAATACTGTGGATGCTGGAAATCTGAAACAAAAACAAAAAATGCTGGAAAAACTCAGCAGGTCTGACAGCATCTGTAGAGAGAAAAACAGAGTTAATGTTTCGAGTCACTACGGCTCTGAAGAAGTCATACGGACTCGAAACGTTAACTCTGTCCTTCTCTCCACAGATGCTGTCAGACCTGTTGATTTTGTCCAGTATTTTTTGTTTTTGTTTTGTCATGTTCCAGCCATTGTTCACAATGGGCAACGAACAGGGCATACCCAATCAGTCCACACTTGCAAAACTCAGTACATTAGATGCGATTCCGCAATTGGACGTTTGCTAAAATCCCCAGTGTGCTAAGAATTATGCTGACAACCAAATTAAGATGGTCAGTCGGGCTTACAGTGTGAGCATTTGCATGTACTGGAAACTACATGTACACATGGCCTTATTCTTTGCAGACAGAAAGAAAGAACATGTATACATATTGCGCCTGTTTCAGCTAAACAAAACAAATGATAGCCATTCACTGCCTCATTCCTCAGGGAAATGCCTTGGCCAATCAGGGTCAAACTGCCTGGTTTAAATTTCAAACAATGCTTGGCAGTTAACTGTCAGTCACCATCACTGGTGCATCCTCCATGGCAACGCCTCCACCAGAGTCCACTTACGAACTAATCAGCACTCGCTCCACATACAGTATAGCAATATACCCTTATATTGGTATTCTTGCTGATGATTGTAAAATGAAAAACTTCTACGTCTCTCTTTTTCAGCAATACTTGAGCTCTGAATACTGCTTAGCCACTAGAAACAACAGAGACTTCATACAATGCATCCATCAGCTGAAAAGAGAAATCATCCTCTCGGACCTCAATCTCCAAGAGATTATTCAGTACACAAGGGATTCTTCGTCATCACTTTCTAGGAAGAGCCGATTCAGGTCCAGCAGGTCTTTCTTAGGGATGGTCATCGTCTGCTGCAGTGCCTTCTGTATTTGTCACCTCTGGCCACACTTCATGAAGAACTGAGAGATTCATAACTTCAATCACAGATTCATCCTTCAGCACCCCGCATGTGCAAGAACTCACTCTGTGATATAAATTAGTTAGAAATAATTCAATCAACTCTCCAGCCTGCTGTGACCACTGGTTAAAACATGCTCATTTAATAACTAAGTTTTGCTTCGGACTAAAATAAGTGTCAACAGCTTTAAGAATGGACTCAAAATCCGCAGTGGACTCCTGCATGCCCTGCCTTAGAAGAATGTCATCTGTTACTGGATGTACAGCATAAAGAACGGAACTGACTTGAAGTTTTTGCTCCTTTTTGCGAAAGCCTGATGTTGCTCAGTACTGGAGAAAACAGCATTTCACATTTCATAACTCCCACTGCTGGCATCTCCATGGGCCCTGAAGGAAGTCAAGTGGGCAGGGCAAGGACTGTTCACCAGGTATGATCATCATTACCTTTTGCTAGTGTGCCTCCTCTTTCCCCCAATTTTTTTACAAGCTGCTATCAAAGTTTTCTTCACTCTATGGTTCCTTCGAATAACAACAATTTTTTTTTACATTGAGGTCTCCGCTGCAGCCACCATGTTCTGAGATGGGTCCTTCCATGGACTCTAGACTTGGGACTTCTTTAGCAGACAGACTACCAACGTACTCTGGTATCTGCTTAACACTTTTATTTATACAAAATCTAAACAGGTTACAGAAGAGGCATGTTGCTCCTTGGCATCATTCCAGCCTCTCTTGTCTAACACATGACTGACGTTAGTGGTACATCATCATCTACGTCATACATTAGCATATCTTATCTGTTAATCCTTTATATTACTGTACTCGGTCCCCAGCATCTGATATAAGCTTCCTTTTTTGCCTTATCCTACTCTGTATGTTATAATCCAGAAAGCTAGTTGGTGAAGGATAGAACTGGAGCCAATCTCTACACGCTTATATTTATTTAGAGTCATACATTACAAGCATGCACTGCCTAACCCAACAACCACAGCTTCAGTCTGTTTATTTATGAGGCTTAACAAATCCAGTTAATGCCCAAGACCTGCATATAATTAAACACAGTTCATTTACAATTAATACTACATGTTCTTTGTCATCCAAGATGCTCTGGATTTGGGAGTCCCACTAATTTTCTTTGGCAAACCATATTTGTCCTGATTTCACTATTTCCTCCCTTACTGCCTTCTACTACTCTGACATTGATTTACCTTCTGTACCTATTTCCAGTTCACCAATGCTAAATCAGGTCATAACTTAGTAAAATTGGTCTTTCCCCAGTTGAAAAATGTTATTCTTTTTCCATTACTATTCTAACACTAACTGAACAATGATCACCATTAATATACTCTCCCATTGATATCCCTTTCACTGCCCAACTTCTTTCCCTAAAGCCAAGTCCAAAACTGCTTCTTCTCTTATTGGGCTTGCTATGTACTGGCTCAAAAATATTCTCCTAGACACTTAAGGATTTTGTACGCTCTATACCTTTTACACTGATTCTATCCCAGTTGATATTAGGGTATTTTAAGTCCTCTACAATTACTGCCCCATTGTTTATGTACCTCAGCGATTTATCTACATATTTCTCCCATTGACTATTTGGGGGTCTGTAGTACACTCCCAGCAGTGTGACTGCCCCTTTTTCATTCTTCAGTTCAACCCTTATGGTGTCACTTGCTGATCCTTCTAGAATTCAATCTCTCCTCAGAGGCATAATTTTCCTTAACCAACATTGCTCACAAACTCCTTTTTTAAATCCCCTTTCAATTTTGTTTGAAAACCCTGTAACCAGGAAATAATTAGCTGCAATGCCTACAATTCTTTGAGCAGTGTTGCAGTAACAGCAATTATACCATATTTCTGAGTTATCGATCCCTCAGCTCATCTGCTTATTCACTAAATTTCTTGCATTGAAAAATATATCAATTAGTACTGCCAACCGCCTTTGTTTCCTTTGCATTCCACTCTCACTTACTGATTTTCTGCTTTCCATTTCCAGCTTTGCTTCTCTCCCTTCTGAACCTATGCGCAGGTGCCCACCTCCCTGTCAAGTTAGTTTAAGCCTACCCAAACTGTACTTGCAAACGTTCTCACTTTAATTTTGATCCCTGCCCTGTTGAGGTGCAGTCTGTTTGACGAGTACAGGTCTCACCTCCCCTGTCCCCATGCCCCAGGAATCAAAGCCCTCTTTTTCCTAAGCCATCTCTCCAGCTGCTTATTCATCTGTACTATGCTCCTCCTTCTGTACTCACTAGCACAAAGCACTGGGGTAATCTGCACATCACCACACCTTTGAGGTCCTGCTCAGTAATTTGTTTCCTAGGTCCCTAAAATCTGCCTGCAGGACCTCATCGTTCTATCTACCTATGGTATCGGTATAATCCAATATGGTTATTGACCCTCCTCACTCAAGAGTGCTCTGCACCTGCTCAGTGACATCCTTGACCCTGGCACCTGGGAGGCAACATACCATCCAAGAATCATGCCTGCAGCCACAGAAACACCTGTCTGCTCCACTAACTATTGAATCCTGTATGAATGTATCACTTTTCTGATCCTCTTCCTCCCTATGTGTACAGCTGAGCCATTCACAAGGGACCGAAGATGCTGGTGTCCAGCTTCCCAATATTTATCCAGACAAAATTTTTGTCCATACAATATTGGGTTTTGGAAAAGCAACATAAATTCAAAGCAGTGAAGCAGGTCAAATAAGTTGGCGGATGCGGAAACTGATGTGTTTTTGGATAATGTCCCTGATGATCAGCATAAAGATGATCAATAGGAGGCGGGCAAGGAGCCCCCCAAATTTTGTTACAGTCTGGTTAGGGACCAGCAACTTTTGTTTTAAAGTAGACAAAATTATTAAACCCAGTTACTGATGAAGAGAATAGATCCACAAAATTCCAAATTTTAAACAAACAGAAGAACATTTACTATACAAGTCAGCAGTCAACACTATCTACCTCATACTCAAATATTCAGGATAAACATGAATTAACAGGCAAACTGTGGGTTGAACACACCACAAGCTGCACATTAAATGGTAGACACAATCAAGACAGGTCCCTTGAATGTTCTCAGCACCCCACCCAGACGTCAGTGAGTCACAAAAATTCTATAAAACTACGTCTATCTCCTGAGGGATTTCTGCTCCTCTCTTTCGAAGATATAGCTTATGATTTGCTTCAACAGCTGCTCTAACTCAGGCTGCTCCAACGACTGCTCGCTTCCCAGTTGCTCAATCTCTTCTGAGACTGAGTCCCACTGGATTCCCGAGTCTGCAGCCAGGCATCCAATCACCGATATGATTCCAGCTCTCTAGCAACCCCGGAAAGAACACTACTGCTCCTGCGCATTCACTGATCCAACAGCCAGCTTCATTGAGCTGCGATTGAGCAAATACTGCTTATGGGCTTTTCTTCAGCCCCATTCCTAGCAGTACGGAGCTAATGGCACTGTTCAGCTGCACGGAGCCGAGTCCCCTCTCCATCTGTTCCCAATTCACAGGCCGATCCGTCCAGTTATATCTCCCAACAGGGCTCCACCCGCTGTTCTGAGGCAGCGTCAAATGCATCAACCCTTTGTACATTCTGTATCCTAAATGTTCCAATCTCAAGTCAACCAAGGATCACTCCTCACAGGTGCAAAATTAAAAGCACAGGCAAAAAAAAAGATTTCTTTCACACTATATTAATATGCAATATGAGGACTCATCATAAATAAATACTCACCCCTCGATTGCTGGCATTCTCCTGCAAAAATTTTCTAAACTTACTGAGGAAAATGTATCTGGATGCCTCGCTCTGAAATAATAAGGTTTAAACATTTTATTGTGTTGAACTAATTCTCACAGCATCCAACCAATTGGTTACAGTCTCAGTTTACAACTAGATGGAAGTTCAAATTCCTGCCCTTCAGAACCTTACAAATTCACCTGTGAGGGCATTTCATTTGACCAGGCTTTAGACTCCATCACCAATTATGCCCATTTGCACCTCAACATCTACTGCATTTGCCACCAGATCCGTCCATCACTGCCAAAACCTTCAGCTATATCTGCACCGCCTCTGGGCTCAGTCTCTTCCACAAGCCCCTCACCAGCTACCACCTTTCTCCCTGTATTAACTGCAACTTGGCCAAAGTTCCAATACCCTAAAATTGTCCCATCCCAGTTCCCACAGGCTCCATCTCCGTAAATCATTAAAAGTGAGGGACAAAAGCCAATCAAAAAGGCTAATGTACTGATGGCAAACGGGTGTGAATATAAAGGGCTGGAAGTGATGCTTCAGTTGCCTTAATCACATTCAATTCAGAGTACTGTGCTCAGTTTAGGGCACCACACCACAAGGAGGGTATATTAGCCTTAAAATAGTACAGGAAAGATTCACCAGATTGATAATGGGGCTTAAATGGTTGAATTATGAGGATAGGTTGCATGAAGTTGGGTTGTATGGTGATATAATTGGGGCCCCGAGAGGCGGGCGGGGACCCCGAGAGGGAATAGGGGGAGGAAGGGAATGGAGAAGAGGCAGGTGGGAGAGGGGGGAGGGAGGGAGGGAGGGGGAGAAGAGGCAGGTGGGAGAGAGGCGGGAGGAAGGGGACCCTTGGCCTTGCAATCGTCCAACAGTTACGAGGTTCTTGCAAACTGGGTTCTTGAGAGCGGAGACTGCAGGTAGGATGAGTGAACTGACCACAGCACTGTGGTACAGGGAGACATTCAAGTTGGAGGGGGGAAGGAGGAAATAGGAATGTAATAGTGGTAGGAGACAGTATAATTAGGGGAATGGATACTGTTCTCTGCAGACATGAGCATGAGTCTCAAAGGCTGTTGCCTGCCTGGTGCCTGGGTTAAGGACATCTCCTTAGTGCTGGCGAGGAACTTGGAGTGGGAGGGGAAGGATCCAGTTGTCATCGTCCTCATTGGTACCAATGACATTGATAGGACTAGGAAGGGGGTTCTGCTGAAAGAATTTGACAGTTGGGAACTAAATTAAAAACCGTGCTGGGACCAGTGTCCTGGCAAATCGAATAACCAGGGCTATAGAGAGGGCTTTAGACTAAATAGGGGGCGGGTGGGGGGTTCTGAGAGGGGATGTGTAGGCTTACAAAGCAAAAGGATATGGCAGCATAGCAGGGTAGCTACTTAGGTAATGATGCCCAGAGTGTGAGAGGAGGGAAAGAGTGTACAAGAAAATAAAAAAAGAGCAGCAAATAGGGTCAAAGGAAGGGAAGATGGTAGAAAAGCAAAATGAATGGTTCTTTACTTAAATGCATGTAGTATTCCGAACAAAATAAATGAATTAACGGCACAAGTAGAGGTTAATGGATATGATCTTATAGATATTTCGGAGACGTCGTTACAAGGAGATCAAAGCTGGGAACTAAATATTCAGGCATATGTGACGTTTTAAAAGGACAGGCAGGAAGGAAAAGGTGCTGGGGTAGTTTTGTTAGTCTGAGATGGAATAAGGACAATAGCAAGGAATGATCTTGGATCGGATGATGTAGAATCCACATGGGTGGAGGTAAGAAATAAGGGGAGTAGTCTACAGGCCCTCTAACAGTAGCTATACTGTAGGACAGAGATAATGAGGGCATGTAAAAAAGGCAGTACAGATCATGGGTGGCTATAATCTTCATGTAGATTGGGAAAATCAAATTGGCAGAGGTAGCCATAAGCAAGAACTCAGAGTGCATTCTGGACAGTTTCCTAGAACAATACATTGTGGATAAACCAGGGATCAGGCTATTTTGGATCTGGTAATGTGTAATAAGGCAGGTTTAATAAATGATTTCAGAGTATAAGGTCCCCTAGGAAAACAGTGACCATAATATGGTAGAATTTAGCGTTCAGTTTGAGAGTGAGAAACCTGGATCAGAAACAAGTGTGCTAAGCTTAAATAAGGGTAATTACAAAGGAATGAGGAGCAGAGTTGGCTGGAATAGACTATGAAAGGAGTTTAGCAGAAAAGATGATTGATGGATAATGGCAGAAGTCTAAGAAAATGGTTCATGACTCACAACATTCCAGTGAGGAAGAAGGGCAAATGGAAGGGGATAAACCATCCATGGTTAACCAAGTAAGTTAAGTGTAGTATCTAATTGAAAGAAAAAACATACAATGTGGCAACGATTAGTGATAAGCGAGAGGACTGGGAAGGTTTTCAAAAACAACAAAAGATGGCCAAAAAAATAAGGAGGGAGAAAATAAACTTTGAGGGTAGACTAGCAAATAATATAAAAACGGACTGTAAAAACTTCTTTAATTATATAAAAAAAGGAGGAAAGAGGCCAAAGAGATCATAGGCCCCTTAGAGAATGAGGCTGGAGAAATAATAATGGGGAAGCAGGAAATGGCAGAGGAGTTGAATAAATACTTTGCTTCAGTCTTCACGGTAGAAGACGCTAACAGCATTCCAAAAATTCTAAATAATCAAGGGGCAAAAGTGGGGGAGGAAATAAATACAATAACTTTCACTAGAGAAAAAAGTACTAGGGAAACAAATCGGGCTAAAGGCCGCTAAGTCCCCTGGACCTGATGGGTTGCATCCTAGGATATCAATGGAAGTGGCCAAAGGGATAGTGGATGCACAGGTAGTAATCGCCCAAGAATTAGAAAACTACCAATGTAATACATTTATTCAAAAAGGGAGGGAGACAAAAAAAAAACAGGTAACTATCAGCCTGTTAGTTTAACATTTGTCCTTGTGAAAATGTTAGAGTCTACTATAAAGGATGTAATAGCAAGGCATTTAGAAATCCATAATCTAATCAAGCAGAGTCAGCATGATTTCATGAAGGGGAAATCATGCCTGACAAATTTATTAGAATTCTTTGAGGTGGTAATAAGCAGGATAGATAAAGGGGAACCAGTAGATGTAACATATTTGGATTTCCAAAAGGCATTCAATAAGGTACCACACATAAGGCTACTTAGTAAGGTGTTGGGGTAGTATATTAGCATGGATAGAGGATTGGCTAACTAACAGAAGACAATGTTGGGATAAGGGGGCATTTTCAGGATGGCAGCTTGTAACTATTAGAGTGCCACAGGGGTCAGTGCTGGGGCCATAATTATTTACAATATATATTAATGACTTGGATGAGGGAAATTAATGTACTATTGCCAAGTTTGCGGATGACACAAAAATAGGTGGGAAGGCGAGTAGTGAGGATGATACAAGGAGTCTACAGAGGGATACAGACAGGTTAAGTATGTGGGCAAAAACTTGGCAGATGGAATATAATGTGGGAAAATGTGAGGTTATGCACTTTGACAGGAAGAATAGAGGAGTTGAATATTATTTAAATGGAGAAAGACTGCAGAAAGCTACAGCACAGAGAGATTTGGGTGTCCTCATGTATGAATCACAAAAAGCTCACATACAAGTTCAGCAGGTAATAGGGAAAGCAAATGGAATGTTGGCCTTTATTTCAAAAAGGGAATGGAGTATAAAAATAGGGAAGTCCTGCCTTACAAGGCCCTAGTTAGGCCACACCTAGAATACTGTGAACAGTTTTGGTCCCCTTATCAAAGGAAAGATATGCTGGCATTGGAGGCAGCCCAGAGAAGGTTCACTAGGTTGATCCTGGGTATGGAGGTATTTTCTTATGAGGAGAGGTTGAGAAGGTTGGGCCTGTACTCATTGGAATTTAGAAGAATGAGAGACAATCTTATTGAAACATATAAGTTTCTTAGGGGGCTTGACAGTGTAGATGCTGAGAGGTTGTTTCCCCTTGTGGGAGAGTCTACAACCAGAGGGCATTATCTCAGAGTAAAGGGTCGCCCATTTAAGACAGAGATGGGGAGGAATTTCTTCTCTCTCAGAGGGTAGTGAATCTGTGGAATTCTTTACCAAAGAGAGCTGTAGAGGCTGGATCGTTAAGTATATTCAAGGCTGAGATAGACAGGTTTTTAAATCAGTAAGGGAATCAAGGGTTATGGAGAAAAGCCAGGAGTGTGGATTATCATGTCAGCCATGATCTCATTGCATAGCAGAGTAGACTCGATGGGCCAAATGGCTCCTATGTCTTATGGTCAATGCACTTTACAGCCAATGAAGGACATTTAAAGTGTAGTCACTGTTGTAATGTAGGAAACGCAGCAGCCAATTTGTGCTCTGCAAATTCATACAACCAGCAATGTGATAATGTCCAGGTAACCTGTAATTTTAAATGAGGGGTTAATATTGGACAGGAATAACTTCCCTGCGCTTCAAAACAATTCAATAGGGGAGAGGCACATCTGTTTCCTCTGGTGGGGTAATCCTGAACAAAACTGCCACAACCTTAAAATTAGAACATTCAAGAGTAAAATCAGGAAGCTAACTATTTTTATGAATATACTAAAAGCTTTGGGTTAACTGAAATTTTTGGGACTGACTACATAAGGTGCAGGGTCAACAGACATGGAACACAGAGACCGATAGCTTTAAAGTTACAGATCAGCCATGATAGAACTGAATGACAGAACAAGCTCAATGAGCTGAATGGACTTCTCTTGCTCATATGTCATTATTAACCCATGTCCTCCATTCCAAATTCAGTAGTAAAGCATGACAGGTACTTGCCCCTGTTTTCTAAAATTCTCACCAAAACCCTGCATCTCAAATTTCAAACATCTCTTCAACAGCTACCTAATGGACCAGAGAATGTAAGGGAATAAATATGTGAATCAGTGTTTCGGGATTTAGATGGCGAGTCAGAAATTAATCTCAAATATGTCGTTCTGCATAACAAGCAGAAGTTATGCAGTGTTCTTCAATCTGTTACAGCAGGTTCACTGCTGACAGATGTACCATCTCAATGAAGAGCAGCGTGTCAGGAACATGAATTAGAGAATTATGTTAGGTGCCGGAATCAATAATAAATGAGTTAAGAACAATGAATGCGAATTGCCAATTTAATCATGTTAGCGTCACTGATGCACACAGGAAGACGGGCCGCGGGCAGCGAGGGGTCACACACACCGGCGGTGGGCAGCGAGGGGTCATACACACCGGCGGTGGGCAGCGAGGGGTCACACACACCGGCGGCGGGCAGCGAGGGGTCACACACACCGGCGGTGGGCAGCGAGGGGTCACACACACCGGCGGCGGGCAGCGAGGGGTCACACACACCGGCGGCGGGCAGCGAGGGGTCACACACACACCGGCGGCGGGCAGCGAGGGGTCACACACACCGGCGGCGGACAGCGATGGGTCACACACACCGGCGGCGGGCAGCGAGCGGTTACACACACCGGCGGCGGGCAGCGAGGGGTCACACACACCGGCGGCGGGCAGCGAGGGGTCACACACACCGGCGGCGGGCAGCGAGGGGTCACACACACCGGCGGCGGGCAGCGATGGGTCACACACACCGGCGGCGGGCAGCGATGGGTCACACACATCGGCGGCGGGCAGCGAGGGGTCACACACACCGGCGGCGGGCAGCGAGGGGTCACACACACCGGCGGCGGGCAGCGAGGGGTCACACACACCGGCGGCGGGCAGCGAGGGGTCACACACACCGGCGGCGGGCAGCGAGGGGTCACACACACCGGCGGCGGGCAGCGAGGGGTCACACACACCGGCGGCGGGCAGCGATGGGTCACACACACCGGCGGCGGGCAGCGATGGGTCACACACACCGGCGGCGGGCAGCGAGGGGTCACACACACCGGCGGCGGGCAGCGAGGGGTCACACACACCGGCGGCGGGCAGCGAGGGGTCACACACACAGGCGGCGGGCAGCGAGGGGTCACACACACCGGCAACGGGCAGCGAGGGGTCACACACACCGGCGGCGGGCAGCGAGGGGTCACACACACCGGCGGCGGGCAGCGAGGGGTCACACACACCGGCGGCGGGCAGCGAGGGGTCACACACACCGGCAGCGGGCAGCGAGGGGTCACACACACAGGCGGCGGGCAGCGAGGGGTCACACACACAGGCGGCGGGCAGCGAGGGGTCACACACACCGGCAACGGGCAGCGAGGGGTCACACACACCGGCGGCGGGCAGCGAGGGGTCACACACACCGGCGGCGGGCAGCGAGGGGTCACACACACCGGCGGCGGGCAGCGAGGGGTCACACAGACAGACAGCGGGCAGTGAGGTCACACAGACAGACGGCGAGCAGTGACGTCACACAGACAGACGGCGAGCAGTGACGTCACACAGACAGACGGCGAGCAGTGACGTCACACAGACAGACGGCGGGCAGTGAGGTCACACAGACAGACGGCGGGCAGTGAGGTCACACAGACAGACGGCGGGCAGTGAGGTCACACAGACAGACGGCGGGCAGTGAGGTCACACAGACAGACGGCGGGCAGTGAGGTCACACAGACAGACGGCGGGCAGTGAGGTCACACAGACAGACGGCGGGCAGTGAGGTCACACAGACAGACGGCGGGCAGTGAGGTCACACAGACAGACGGCGGGCAGTGAGGTCACACAGACAGACGGCGGGCAGTGAGGTCACACAGACAGACGGCGGGCAGTGAGGTCACACAGACAGACGGCGGGCAGTGAGGTCACACAGACAGACGGCGGGCAGTGAGGTCACACAGACAGACGGCGGGCAGTGAGGTCACACAGACAGACGGCGGGCAGTGAGGTCACACAGACAGACGGCGGGCAGTGAGGTCACACAGACAGACGGCGGGCAGTGAGGTCACACAGACAGACGGCGGGCAGTGAGGTCACACAGACAGACGGCGGGCAGTGAGGTCACACAGACAGACGGCGGGCAGTGAGGTCACACAGACAGACGGCGGGCAGTGAGGTCACACAGACAGACGGCGGGCAATGAGGTCACACAGACAGACGGCGGGCAGTGAGGTCACACAGACAGACGGCGGGCAGTGAGTTCACATGGGCAAGACGGACAGTGGGCAGTTAGTTGACATGAGCAAGACAGACAGTGGATAGTGAGCTCCACACAGGAATACAGACAGTGGGCAGTAAATTTCACAAAGAAAAACAAAACAGCTAGCACTGAGTTGCAGATTGGTCTTCAGGTATTGAGTTGCATGCCTGCATAAAAGAGCACAGGCAGTAGACAAAAGGATAAGTGAATTAAATAGGAAGTCATTGTAAACTGTAAGAGCAAACCTGAACTGTCAGCAAAGCCATGGATTAAATTACTGCTGTGTCCAAAAAATCTGCCCTCTCCACATACTGCACCCTGTGCACAACATTCAGCTACCAATGACTAACTGCTACTATTACTGGTACATGGTTTATTTTCATTCAAGGAGTGTGTATTGGGGCTGTTCCTGCAGATTGTATGCTCCCTGAGAGCAGCCATTACTCACCGATCCCTTATCTTTGTTGTTGAGAAATAATTTCAGGATCTGGATCTGTAGCTCTTCCACAACTGCAAAACAAAATCATTACATATCATCAATGGACATGCTGTACTGCCTCGCTCAATCAATGCACACTTCATGACATATTCATTTACAACATTTCGGCCAGGAAAACAGGTGGGACGTAGGAACTTAAATATACAACGTATGGAAATAGACCATGCGATTCAATGTGGACACAGCAGGCCAAATGGCCTCCTCTATGCTTCAGTGAATTCTATGCTTCTGTGCCCTGGTGCACTCAAAGCAATGAGTGATTTTTTTAAAGAAGTCTTTAATTTATTTCTTCAGTATTGCTGAAAAGAGACATTTGCCAAAGCTTTTCGTCTTGCACTTGTTAAAACAATCGCAAGAATACCAATGTCAGGGGAAGCAAAAACTTTATACTGTGAGAAAAGAGTGATGATTGGTTGGCAAGTAGACACTGATTGGTAGAGGCATTGCCATGGAAAATACACCAGTTAATGGTAACTAACAGTTAACTGCCAAGCACTGTTTAAATTTTAAACGAGACAGTTCGAATCCGATTGGTCAAGGCATTGCCCTGAGGAATGAACCAGCGAATGGTTATCACTTATTCAGTTTAGCTGAAGCAAGCACAATGTGAGCACGTTCTTTGTGCCTGAAAAGAACAGGTGCCTGTGTAATAATATATGTAGCTTCCAGAACTTGCAAATGTGCCACATTGCAAGCCTGAATGACAATCTTAAATTGGATGTCAGCATAATTTTTAGCACACTGAGGAGTATTTAGCAAACATTGTCCAATCAAGGCAGACTGATCTGTAAATTAGAAACTCATAGGATCCAAGGGAAAGTGACAAGTTGGATCCAAAATTGGCTCAGTGGCAGAAAGCAAAGGGTTAAGCTCAAAATGTGTGCTGGAGTTTGGAAGGCTGTTTCCAGTCAGGTTTTGCAGGGCTCAGTACTGGTTCCCTTACTGCTCATGGTATGTATCAATGATTTTGAATTAACTGTAGGGGGAAGGATTAAGAATTTTTCAGGTGACACGAAAATTGACCATGTGGTTGATAGTGAGAAACAAAGCTGTAGACTTCAGGAAGATATCAATGGACTGGTCAGGTGAACAGAAAAATAGCAAACGGAATTTAATCTTGAAATGTGTGAGATGCATTTTGGGAGGACAAACAAAACAAGAGAATAGACAATAAATGGTTGATTGCTCAGAACTATAAAGGAACAGAGAGGCCTCAATGCATGCCTTTAGATCCCTGAAGGTCAGGTAGATAAGATAGTCAAGGTGGTGTACTGGCAAGTTTCCCTTCCATGCCAAGGTCCAGAGTATCAGAGCATGAAAGTAATGCAAGAAATGTATAAAACACCAGTTAAACTGCAGCGACAGCACCAGTCACTACATTACCAGGAGAGGGTATACAGGAGATTTATGAGATGGTTGCTTGGAAAGGACAGTTTTAGCCAGAAGAAAAGATTGGATAGGCTGGGGTTGTTTTCCATGGAACAAAGGAGGCTGAATGGAGATTTAATTGAGATGTATAAAACTATGGGGGCTGTAGATAGAGTGGATACAAGAGACCTACTTTGCTTAGCAGAGACATCAATAATGAAGGGTAGGGATATATATCAAGTAATTGGTAGGAGGATTAAAGGGGAGCTCAGCAGTAATTATTTGCACCAATACAATAGAGGGGGACTAGAATTCGCAGCATAAAAAGGATAGTAGAAGCAGAAACTCTCCTTGTATATAAAAAAAACGCTTGAACATGCACTTCAGGTAGCAAAATCTAGAGGTGGACAGATCCAGCACTCGAGGGAGGGATTGAGCTGGATAGTTTCTCTTCAGACATCATGGAGAAGATTGACAGCAAGCCTCCTCTGTGCTGTAAAGCATGCAATATTTCTACCTCTTGCTGAGGTATAGATACATAGGAACCTCCCTCAGCAATAATCAGTGCCCGGAGAACCAGACCTCAGCAATATTCAGTGCCCATGGAACCCAACCTAACCAATAATCAGTGCCCAAGGAACCCCACCTCAGCAATAATCAGTGCCTATAGAAACATACCTCAGCAATAATCAGCGCCCATAAAATCTTACCTCAGCTATAATCAGTGCCCAGGGAACCCTACCTCAGCAATAATCAGTGCCCGGAGAACACTAGCTCAGCAATAATCAATGCACATAGAACCCTACAACAGCAATAATCAGTCCCCAAGGAATCCTCTCAGCAACAATCAGTGCCCATGGAACCGTAACTCAGCAATAATCAGTACCAACAGAAACATACCTCAGCAATAATCAGTGCCCATAAAATCCTACCTCAACCATAAGCAGTGCCCTTAGAACATTACCTCAGCAATAAACAGTTTCCTGAACAACTTAACCTCAGCAAAAATCAGAACCCATAGAACTCTACTTCAGCAGTAATCAGTGCCCTGGCAAACCTAACTCAGCAATAATCTGTGCGCACAAAACCCTGGCTCAGCAATAATCGACGTCTAGGGAACCTGAACGCAGCCATAATCAGTGCCCGCGGAACATTAGCTCAGCAATAGTCAGTACCCATAGAGCCATACCTCAGCGTTAATCAGTGCCAGTTGAACCCTACCTCAGCTATCAGCAGTGCCACTGGAACCCTACATCTACAATAATCAGTGCCTGGGAGCACTACCTCAGCAATAATCACTGCCCTGGGAACACTACCTCAGCAATAATCAGTGCCCATGGAACCCCACTTCAGCAATAATCAGTGCCCATAGGAGCCGACTTCAGCAATAATCAGCACCAATAGAAACATACCTCAGTGTCCATAAAATCCTACCTCAGCTATAAGCAGTGCCCTTAGAACTTAGTGCAAATAGAGATAAATAGGTATGATTTGGTGGTGATTACTGAGACGTGGTTACAGGGAGAACAGGTATGGGAGTTGAATACCCAAGGGTACTCAGTGTTTTGGAAAGGTAGGCAGAAAGGAAAAGGAGGCGGTGTAGCTTTGTTAGTAAAGGAAGAGATCAGTGCTACAGTGAGGAACGATATAGGCACTGGAGAGCAAGACGTAAAGTCAGTCTGGGTAGAAATAAGAAATAGCAAGGGAAAGAAGTCCACGGTGGGAGTAATCTATAGGTCCCCAAACAGTAGTTTAGCAAAAGGGCACAGTATAAACCAGGAAATACTGGGAGCATGTAAGAAAGGCACAGCAATAATCATGGGTGATTTTAATATGCATATATAGACTGGACTAATCAAATTGGCAAAGGTAACCTCAAGGGAGAGTTCATAGAGTGTATTAGAGGTTGTTTCTTGGAGCAATATGTTGTGGAACCAACCAGGGAGCAGGCTATTCTGGATTTGGTTTTGTTAAATGAGATGGGATTAATTAATGGACTCAGAGTAAAGGGTCCTCTAGGGAAGAGTGATCATAGCATGATGGAATTTCAAGTTCAGTTTGAGAGTGAGAAACCTGAGTCCCACACTAGTGTTCTGGAGTTAAACAAAGGTATCTACATAGGCATGAGGGCAGATTTGGCCCTAGTGGACTGGGCAGGAAGACTACAAGGTAGGACAGTTGATGAAGAGTGGCAGATATTTAAGGAGATATTCAATTCCTCCCAGGTAAAATATATTCCAAAGAGGAAGAAAGATGGTAAGAGGGGGATAAAGCATCCACGGCTAAGCAAGAAAGTTAAAGATAACAAAGGCAAAAATTAAGGCATACCAAATTGCAAAGGTGAATGGCAGGCTGGAAGATGGGAAACTTTTAAAGATCAACAAAGGGTTACTAAAAAAAAAAAGAGTAAAGGTAAATTATGAAAGAAAACTAGCGCAAAATGTAAAAACTGATCACAAGAGCTTCTACTAGTATACAAAAAAGGAAAGAGTAACTAAAGTAAATGTTGGTCCCTTGGAGGATGAGACTGGGGAGTTATAGTGGGGAACGCAGAAATGGTAGAGACTCTTAATCAATATTTT
Organism: Carcharodon carcharias; assembly: GCF_017639515.1. Taxonomy (NCBI): domain Eukaryota; kingdom Metazoa; phylum Chordata; class Chondrichthyes; order Lamniformes; family Lamnidae; genus Carcharodon; species Carcharodon carcharias. The sequence continues at coordinate 84,761,483 of NC_054473.1, forward strand.
ACCTTAGTTTTCACAGTGGAGGACATTAGTACCACCCCAATAGTAACAGGTAGAACAGAGGGTATAGAGGAGGAGGAACTTAGAACAATCACCATCACAAGAGAAAAAGTACTGAGCAAACTATTGCGCTTAAAGGGTGACAAGTCCCCAGGACCTGATAGCCTACATCCCAGGGTCTTAAAGGAAGTGGCAGCGGAGATAGTGGATGCATTGGCTATAATAATCCAAAATTCCCTGGATTCTGGAAAGGTTCCAGTGGATTGGAAAAATGCTAATATAAGGCCCTTATTCAAAAAGGGGGGAGGCAGAAAGTAGGAAACTACAGACTAGTTAGTTTAATGTCTGTCATTGGGAAAGTGTTGGAATCCATTATTAAGTAGTAATGGGGCTTTTGGAAAGTCAAAATGCAATCCATCAGAGTCAGCATGGTTTTATGAAGAGTAAATCGTTTTTGACTAATTTGCTAGAGCTCTTTGAAGATGTGACAAGCAAAGTGGAAATGGGGATCCTGTGGATGTAGTATATCTGGACTTCCAGAAGACCTTTGATAAGGTGCTGCATAAAAGATTAATACGCTGAGTAAGATCACACGGAGCTAGGAGTAATATATTAGCATGGACAGAGGATTGGCTAACCAACAGAAAGCAGTGAGTCGGGATAAATGGGTCTTTTTCTGGATAGCAAGCTGTAACTAGTGGGGTGTCACAGGGTTCAGTCCTTGGGCCCCAACTATCTACAATCTATATTAATGACTTGGATTCAGGGATAGAAGATACTATAGCTAAATTTGCAGATGACACCAAAATAGGTGGGAAAGTAAGTTGTAATGAAGAAATAAGAAATTTACAAATGGATATGGACAGGTTAAGTGAATCGGCAGTGTGAGGTTATCCATTTTGGTTGGAAGAATAAAAAGGCGACTTATTATTTAAATGGAGAGAAACTTCAGAATGCTTCAGTGCAGAGGGATCTGGGTGTCCTCATGCATGAGTCGCTGAAAGCTAGTATGGAGGTACAGCAGGTAATAAGGAAGGCAAATGAAATTTTGGCATTTATTGCTAAAGGAATAGAGTATAAAAATAGGGAAGTGTTATTGCAACTGAACAAGGCTTTAGTGAGACCGCACCTGGAGTACTGTGCACAGTTTTGGTCCCCTTACTTGAGGAAGGATGTAGTTGCATTGGAGGTGGTTCAGAGGGGGTTCACTAGATTGATTCCAGAAATGCGGGCTTGTCTTATGAGGAGAGATTGAGCAGTTTAGGCCTTTACTTGCTAGAGTTTAGAAGGATGGGAGGAGATCTAACAGATATATAAAATGCTAAAGGGGATAGACAAAGTAGATGCAGAGCGGATGTTTCCCTTTGTGGGGCATTCTAGAATGGGAGGCCATAGTTTTAGGCAAAGAGGTGGTAGATTTAAATCAGAAATGAGGAGGAATTAATTTTCTCAAAGGGTCGTGAATTTGTGGAATTCACTAACTCAGAGAGTGCAGTGGATGCTGGGACGCTGAATAAATTTGAGGAGATAGATAGATTTTTAATTAGTAACGGGTTAAAAGGTTATGGGGTGAGGGCGGGAAATTTGAGTTGAGGCCGAAATGAGATCAGCCATGATCGTATTGAATGGCGGGGCAGGCTCGAGGGGCTGAATTGCCTGCTCCTGCTCTTCGTTCTTTGTATTACCTCAGCAATAATCAGTGCCCGGAGAACACTAGCTCAGCAATATTCAGTGCACATACATCCCTACCTTAGCAATAATCAGTGCCCACGTTACCCTAGCTCAGGGATAATCAGTGACCAGGGAACACTACCTCAGTAATAATCAGTGCCCAGTGAACCCTGCCTCAGCAATAATCAGTGCCCAGTGAACCCTGCCTCAGCAATAATCAGTGCCCAGTGAACCCTCCCTCAGCAGTAATCAGTGCCCACAGAACCCTCCCTCAGCAGTAATCAGTGCCCATAGAACCCTCCCTCAGCAGTAATCAGTGCCTGCGGAAAATGACCTCAGCAATAATCAGATGACCGTGGAACACTGCCTCAGCAATAATCAGTGCACATAGAAGGCTACCTCAGCAATAATCAGTCCCTGGGAACCGTATCCCACTTTAATCAGTACTGGGGAACCCTGACTCAGCAATAATAATTGCCTGGGGAATACTACCTCAGCAATAACAATTACCTGCGGAACCCTACCTCAGCAATAACAATTACCTGCGGAACCCTACCTCAGCAATAATAGGTACCTACGGAACGCTACCTCAGCGATAATCAGTGCCCCTATAACACTATCTTATCAATAATCAGTGCCCGCAGAACACTACCTCAGCAATAATCAGTACCAAAACAAACCTACCTCAGGAGCAAGCAGTGCATATAAAATTCTATCTCAGCAATAATCAGTGCTCATAAAACCCTTCCTCAGCAATGATCAGTGCACATAGAAGCCTAGCTCAGCAATAATCATTGCCCAGGGAATCCTACTTCACCAATATTCAATGCCCAGGGAATCCTACTTCACTAATATTCAATGCCCATAGAGCCCGGCCTCAGCAATAATCAGTGAACGTGGAACGCGGCCTCAGCAATAATCAGTGACCGTGGAACGCGGCCTCAGCAATAATCAGTGACCGTGGAACGCGGCCTCAGCAATAATCAGTGACCGTGGAACGCGGCCTCAGCAATAATCAGTGACCGTGGAACGCGGCCTCAGCAATAATCAGTGACCGTGGAACGCGGCCTCAGCAATAATCAGTGACCGTGGAACGCGGCCTCAGCAATAATCAGTGACCGTGGAACGCGGCCTCAGCAATAATCAGTGACCGTGGAACGCGGCCTCAGCAATAATCAGTGACCGTGGAACGCGGCCTCAGCAATAATCAGTGACCGTGGAACGCGGCCTCAGCAATAATCAGTGACCGTGGAACGCGGCCTCAGCAATAATCAGTGACCGTGGAACGCGGCCTCAGCAATAATCAGTGACCGTGGAACGCGGCCTCAGCAATAATCAGTGACCGTGGAACGCGGCCTCAGCAATAATCAGTGACCGTGGAACGCGGCCTCAGCAATAATCAGTGACCGTGGAACGCGGCCTCAGCAATAATCAGTGACCATGGAACACGGCCTCAGCAATAATCAGTGACCGTGGAACACGGCCTCAGCAATAATCAGTGACCGTGGAACACGGCCTCAGCAATAATCAGTGACCGTGGAACAGTCTGCAACAGTCAGTCCAATTGGGAGTAGGACGGGAGAAAATGTAGCAATAATAATGTTTAAGGACAACAGATGGCAATCCTCACCATGCAGTATAAACACTGCCTGTGCAACTTCTCTATCCTCTGTCAAGAATGGTAATTTTTTTGCCTGTTTTTCTCTTCCATATGTTTAATCCCTATATTACTCTGAGGCAGTCATGGTTATCTTCCTCCAACTTATACCCTGCCTTTTCCATTCCCTATGCTGTCTTAGCTATCAGTCGACTCCTCCAGGTCACATTCCCTGGTGTTCTTTCTGTTTCTGAACCCCTTCTCCAACCCTTCCAACAAAATTGGTTAGTCAGATATCTGGACCGAGTGCTGGAAGATAATAGACGAACTGGTAATGTTTTCCATTGGACAGAACAATTCATCACAACTTAGCAGAGTCTTGCAGCCTGAACCTTACGCTGTGCTTAAATTGTAACAAGCAATTAAAAAGGATGCTTAGCACTGAACAATCAGCTTTTTGGTCCCAAAGCTGGGAGTAGGAGCAGAAGCAAATAGCTGAAGTGATGAAGTAAGATTTTCTGCTTTTTCAACAGGCAAAGGCTAGACGATATTCAACACGATGAATTTCCAACAGTCCAACAAGTAAAGATTTAATTATGATTTGACTGCACATTTCTGCTTAAAGCAACTGATTCAGCATTCGTTGCCTGAAATGATTTTAACTTATAATTAACATCATAATTTCACTCAAATAGTGTTCAACAAATCAAGGTTCTGCAGTTAGCAATTAGCAGTTACCATGGAGGCCGCTGAAATCTACACCTGTGCATGATCCCAATGTTATTTTATAAAGGTACTCTTTATTACCAACCAGCTGAGAGAGAAAGGCTTTTTATTCTATTTTCTTGATATTGTCACCGGAAAGTGACCCCAGCCTAGAATGAGGTAAATCAGTCAGTTCTCTCTCCTGGAAAGGGGGAGAGTGGACACTGGATGAGGACAAGCTTGGCTGTGCAGCCCTCCATAGAATAGCCTGCTGCAGCAACTGTGTCCATCCATGCCTAAAGGCTGGGCATCCAAGGGAGGTGCCATAGGACAGATAGTGCCTCAACAGAAAAGCAACTCCATGAAGACGAAAATAGAGGGAAAAATTAAAAACACAAGGACAGTAGGTGCATGGGAACACTAAGCTCCCATCCAAGCCTCACACCATCCTAACTTGGAACTGTATCACCATCATTGGTCAAGATCCTGGAACTCCCTCCCTCACAGCACTGTGGGTGTACCTACACCACATGACTTGCAGCAGTTTAAGGCGGCTCACCACCATTTTCTCAAGGGCAATTAGGGTTGGGCAGTAAATGGGCGTGGCAAAGACACCTATATCCTATGAACAAATAATGAAAACTTATCTTTGTAAGCAACTGCTGCTCAATTATGTCTCACAGTCAGTCAACAGTGCTGTTGGCTCATTTACAGCTGAACTTGATTCTATCTTTGTGCACACTTTCCAGCACTAGATAGGAACCAGGAATCCAAACAGAAGCTTTTGAGTTCAGCTGCGCAGCCTCCCGACTGCATCCCTGACAAAATACACAGAGGACCCCTATGGACCATCAATATAGAGTCCTGTAACCTTTAATCTCCAGGCCATCAATATGGCCTTTTAACCTCAAGGCCATCAATGAAGCCCTGTTACCTTTACCCACCAGACTGTCAATAGAGATCTGTAACCTTATCATCCTCGATTTATGTCTGGGCCTGGATGACAGCCAACCTGCTAGAACACTTTGGGTAGCATACACCAGCAGAGTTACATTGCTGTTTATTTTTGAATTTTTACAGACGTTTTGTCAAGTGCGACTTAAAGGGTCTCCTGGGAACAAAGATCTCGTCCCACACCCACTGCTGGATGTCAACCCGGCCTGTCCACGTGGCAGAACAGGCCAGAATGGGGTCGGACTCTGTACCTTCTAACTCTGAGGCAGGTATGCAACTTATTCAGCAACAACAGAGCACAAGTGAGCTTGGTTGGTGTTCTATTACAGTGACAAGGCTACATTGCTAATTTAAAAAGTGAGAAGCAGTGAGCAACTGCTGTATACGAAGGTAAGTATAGTTGAGAGGGGACACCTAAGTCATCCATCTTCATGGTTCCCCCACACAGTTCAATATGCTTTGGGCATTCACTGTCATGGTTCCCAAATAAAGAATACCCTCAGGAGGTATTGGCCTGCATGGAATTCTGCTTAGCACCTTTGGTAGATGAAGAAAGAAATGACAAGAAAACACAGGGAAAAATTAAACTCTCTGGGCACGTGGGAAGAACCTGGCACTGAATGCATCGCGAATGACAAGAACAATGGTCACGGCAGGAGACTCCCAGGAGGGCAGCAGAAACCCTATAAGGATGTCCTCAAAGTATTCCTGCAGAGGTCAAACATCCCCACTGATGCATGGGAGGCCCTGGCGTGTGGCCAACCAAAATGGGGAAGACTCATCTGGGAAGGCACAAAATACATCGAAAGACTTCATCGGAATATGCAAAGGTGAAGTCAAAGCAGAGAGAGCACACAAATCTCCAAATAACTCATCTACCCGACTTTCCAAGCACCTGTCCTCACATTGGCCTTATAAACTATCTCAGAACCCATATCAGAGTGGAAGCAAATCATCCTCAATCTCGAGGGACTGCCTAAGAAGTTCCAAATGCACTGTGGAAATGACTCCAACTTTAACATTCTTCACATGCCTCCATGTTAAGTGCTTACCCTCAATACGTTTCTTTAATCGCTGACAGCCACGCTCATAGGCCCGACGCCTCAACCTCTCCTCAGCACATTCTTCCTTCACCTCTTTGCCCTGGAGGGAGAAAGTGAAGATATCTTCTTTTAAAATGAGGCAAACCATGTGGAAATTTTTCAGCCAAACTGACCATATTCAAGGGTAGTTTGTTCACTGGCAAAGATCAAAACAAAGAACAAAGGATCTCACCTCCTTGTCAAACTTGGTTGGCCACCAAGTGGTGGGAATGAGTTCCTCTAACCCAGCTTCCTCCACTCGAAGAGGGGTCTTAATGAAAAAAAACACCACTGATCTCAGCACATCAAATGTGGCCTTGAGTTAAGGGTCATTGAGGTGCCGGTTCTCAGGGCACACAAGAAGTTATCATATCAGGTTGTCAAACGATCTTCTTCCCTTCAACCCCTTACAATCTCCAAACCCTACACCCCTTCCCTTCTGTGCTAACAGACCTGAGGATTAGGAGCAGTTCAGAATTCAGCAAAGGAGGACCAAGGGATTGATTAAGGGGAAAACAGAGTATGAGAGTAAGCTTGCAGGGAACATAAAAACCGACTGTAAAAGTTCCTATAGGTGTGTGAAGAGAAAAAGATTGGTGAAGACAAATGTAGGATGCTTACAGTCGGAAGCAGGAGAATTTATAATGGGAAACAAAGAAATGGCTGACCAACTAAATACATACTTTAGTTCTGTCTTCACAAAGGAGGACATTAATAACATACCAGAAATGTTGGGGAACACAGGGTTAGTGAGAGGGAGGAACTGAAAGAGATCAGTATTAGTAGGGAAATGGTGTTGGGGAAATTGATGGGATTGAAGGCCGATAAATCCCCGGGGCCTGATAATCTACATCCCAGAGTACTTAGGGAAGTGGCCCTAGAAATAGTGGATGCATTGGTGGTCATCTTCTGAGATTCTATAGACTCTGGAACAGTTCCTACAGGTTGGAGGGTAGCTAATGTAACCCCACTTTTTAAAAGGGAGGTAGAGAGAAAACAGGGAATTATAGACCAGTCAGCCTGACATCGGCAGTGGGGAAAATTCTAGAGTCCATTATAAAAGATTTAATAGCTGAGCACGTGGAAAACAGTGGCAGAACCAGACAGAGCATGGATTTATAAAAGGGAAGATCATGCTTGACAAATTGACTGGAATTTTTCGAGGATGTAACTAGTAGAGTTGATGAGGGGGAGCCAGTGGATATGGTTTATTTGGACTTTCAGGAGGCTTTTGACAAAGTCCCACATAAGAGATTGGCGTGTAAAATTAAAGTGCTTGGGATTGGGGGTAGTGTATTGAGATGGATAGAAAACTGGTTAGCGGACAGGAACAAAGAGTAAGAATAAACGGGTTATTTTCCAAAAGGCATGCAGTGATTTGTGGGGTACCGCAGGGATTGATGCTGGGACCCCACTTATTCACAATATATATTATGATTTAGATGAGGGAACTAAATATATCTCCAAATTTGCAGATGACACAAAGCTGGGTGGGAGGGTGAGCTGTGAGGAGGATGCAAAGATGCTTCAGTGTGATTTGGACAAGCTGAGTGAGAAGGCAAATGCGTGGCAGATGTGAGGTTATCCATTTTGGTAGCAAAAACAGGAAGGCAGATTATTATCTGAATGGCTATAAGTTGAGAGAGGGGAATGTGCAACGAGACCTGAGTGTCCTTGTACACCAGTCGCTGAAGGTAAGTATGCGGGTGCAGCAGGCAGTAATGAAGGCAAATGGTATATTGGTCATCATATCAAGAGGATTCGAGTACAGGAACAGGGATGTCTTGCTGCAATTGTACAGGGCTTTGGTGAGACCACACCTGGAATATTGTGTGCAATTTTGGTCTTCTTATCTGAGGAAGGATGTACTTGCTATAGAGGGAGTGCAGCAAAGGTTTACCAGACTGATTCCTGGGATGGCGGGCTAACATATGAGGAGGGATTGAGTCGGTTAGGATTATATTCGCTGGAGTTCAGAAGAATGAGGGGGGATCTCATAGAAAACTATAAGATTTTAACAGGACTAGACAGGGTAGATTCAGGAAGGATGTTCCTGATGGTGCAGGAGTCCAGAACCAGGGGTCACAGTCTGAGGATATGGGGTAGACCATTTAGGACTGAGATGAGGAGAAATTTCTTCACTCAGAGTGGTGAGCCTATGGAATTCGTTACTGCAGAGAATAGTTGAGACCAAAACAGTGTATGTTTTCAAGAAAGAGTTAGATATAGCTCTTGGGGTGAAAGGGATCAAAGGGTATGGGGAAAAGCGGGAGCAGGCTATTGAGTTGGATGATCAGCCATGATCATAATGAATGGCGGAGCAGGCTCGAAGGACTGAATGGCCTACTTCTGCTCCTAGTTTTCTATGTTTCTAACCCAATTCATCTGCCCCTTCCACACCTCAGTCAGTAAAAGGGAGAGAACAGCTTAGGCCAGCTGACAGCCCTGAGCCCCGTGGCCTTTGCATATGAGAATGAAAATGTCAGATCTAATCATTGAGAAGGACATTCTTTTACAGAGGTCAACACAACTTCAATTCCACCGCTCATGTGGAATTTGTTGGACAAGCATTTTCCATCTGGCAATTTACCTCTTGCATATAGTTATTAAACATTACAGTAGAGAAACAGGTTTTAAGGGAGGGCAACACGGGCTAAGAAATAATTTTCAAAAACAACTGGAGCCAAGCAAATGTAAGTAATTGCTTTTTAAACTCTAAAAGGTCTGTTGAGCAAATATATATTATAAACAATCCCATTGGAATTTTACATTTGCAATAGCTTAACCCCAATGTCACATGGATATATGGATCAGGCAAGTGACCAACGGCAACTAATTAAAAACTAAGCCACAATATTCCTTTCTTGTCACTGAAGCTGGTTTTACCCTTTATATACAAGACTAAAGAAATCATTACCAAGCTGTACCTTGGACAAAAATTGTTTTTTACAGCGTGTACACTGATCAAGCATGCTATACTTTGTGTTTTTAAAAACCTCTTCATACTGTGCTCCATTCCTTTGGAATAAAATCCTGAGCAAACAGACAAAACTGACATACAATGTCACTGTCTATCGTTCAATGTTTGCTGACTGAAAGAAAAAACATAATCTAATATCCTTTGAGTGTGACTTCTTCTTCAAAGCTTCAGTGTCTTTTAATGATCAGCAGTTTGCAGTGGTTCACTAATGCCAATGATGAGGATTTTATGAAGTGCTAACAAATAACTTTTTGCTTCCCATAAATGGCATGCCCAACTTTCTCAAAAACTGTTATAGGGTCACAGGGAGGTGCAATCTACTCAATCCACCCAGATTTAACTGACCCTGGTCTAAAAACCATCATGGTCACTTCACTGGAGAGAAGTCAAGCACTTCAGAAAAGTACAGGTGGAAATTGAGACAACGCCACAACAGACTGCTGTTATTATCTTCCAGCAGCTATTTAACACTGTGGCACTAGAAAAACCTTTGAATCAGATAACTGTCTGCCTGCTCACTGAGAAAATAGTTTTTGGGACAACCGAAACAAAGGGTCTTTATTTCTAGCATTTTTGCTGTTCAAACAGTTGACCAGGGGAATAAAGCAGAGACAAGTACAGATGGATTCAAAGGATATAAGACATTGCTGAGCAGATATTTCCTGGTTTTCTCATGCTTCAGAATAGCTATGCTAAGGCGCAAATAGTGGATCTGCAAAGAGACACAAAGACAAACTGTTAGCACACTAAAGGTCACAAAAAAGATTCAAAATATAAAATGAAAGCAATGTTGCCCAACTTGTCCGTGCCAGCTCTCTCAGAGTTATCCACTTAGTTCCATTTCTCTGACTTTTACCTGTTACCTTTTTTATTTATGTACTTCTCTTTTAAAAGCTAACAGACTTCTAACCTCTTCTACAATTTCTGGTAATGTATTCCATGACCTAACGGCCATAAATAATCAATAACTCTAACCTCAGCCTTTAGTTGCTGACTCGTTGACCCACGGAAATGGTTTTTTCCTTATATTCCTTACAAAATCCTTCGCAATTTTGAATATCTCTACTAGGCCTCCATTTAACTATATCCAATCTAATGAAAAGGAGCCCCAGTTGCACCTCCTAGCTAAAGCCATGACTACCCAAGGAAGTTAATAATGGTATCAAATTTAGTGAAAAGGTGCACAATGCTGTGAAGATTAATGACAGGCCAGAGGAAAAATTTTATAAACCAGCAAAAGACAACTAAAAATTAACAAAGGAGAGAAATTGGAGTATCATAGAAAACTATCAATAAATATAAAAGCAGACAGTAAATGCTTCTACAAGTGTATAAAAAGGAAAACAGCAGCTAAAATGAGAATTGGTTTTTTAGAAGGTGAGACCGGGTAATTAATAATAGGAAACAAGGAAATGGCAGAGGCTTTGAACAAGTAATTTGTCTGCATAGTAGAAGACGCAGAAAGCAATGCAAGAGTCGTAGAAAAGCAGAGGGGGAAAGGGAGGAAGAATTTTTTGGACCAAAAAGCTGATTGTTCTGCGCTAAGCATCCTTTTTAATTGCTTGTTATAATTAAAACAATCACAATGACTAGAGAAAAAGTACTGGAAAAAATAATGGGACCCTTGGGCCAGATGGCCTGCATCCTAGGGTCTTAAAAGAAGTGGCTACAGAGATAGTAGGTGCATTAGTTGTAACATTCCAAAATTCCTTAGATTCTGGAAAGACACCAGAGGACTGAAAAACTGCAAATGTAACACCTCTTCTCAAGAAAGGAGGGAGACAGAAAACAGGAAACAATAGATCAGTTAGCCTAGCATGTCATTGGGAAAATGCTAGAATTCATTATTAAGGAAGTGGCAGCAGGGCAATTAAAAATAGTACAATCAGACAGAATCAACTTGGTTTCAAAAAAGTAAAGTAAATTTATTAGAGTTCTTTGAAGATGTAACAAGCAGGGTGGATAAAGGGGAACTAGCAGATGTAGTGTATTTGGGTTTCCAAAAGGCATTCAAGAACGTACCAGAAAAGGTTTCTGCACGAGATAAGAGCCCATGGTGTTGGGGGTAATGTGTTAGCATGGATAGGGGAATGGCTAGCGAACATAAGAGCCGGAATAAACGGGTCATTTTCAGGTTGGCAAACTGTAACTAGAAGAATGCCACAGGGATCAATCCTGGGGCCTCAATTTTTCACGATCTATAGTAATGACTTGGATGGAGGGATCAACTGTACTGTAGCCAAATTTGCCAGTTATACAAAGAAATCAAATTATGAGGAGAATGCAAAGAGTTTGCAAAGGGATACAGATAGGTCAAGTGAGCGGACAAAAATTTGACAGAAAGACTATAATGTGGGTAAGTGTGAGGTTGTCCACCTTGACAGGAAGATAGAAAAGCAGAATATTATTTAAAGGGAAAGAGACTGCAAAATGCTGGAGTACAGAGGGACTCGGGTGGTCCATGTACATAAATCACAAAAAACGTTAACATACAGGTACATCAAGTTATTAGGAAGGCAAATGGAACATTGGCCTTTATTGCAAGGGGATAGAGTATAAAAGTAAGGGGCATCTTGCTACAACAGTACACGGCACTGGTGAAGCCAAACGTAGAGAACTGTGTACAGTTTTGGTCACTTTGCTTATGAAGGGACATACCTGCATTGGAATCAGTTCAGAGACAATTCACTAGGCCGATTCCTGGGGTGAAGGGGTTGTCTTATGAGGAAAGGTTGAGCAGGTTGGGCCTGTACTCATTGGAGTTTAGAAGAATGAGAGGTGATCTTATTGAAACATGTAAGATTCTGGGGGGTACTTGACAGTGTAGGTGCTGAGAGAATGTTTCCCTTGTGGGGGAAACCAGAACTTGGAGGCACAGTTTCAAAATAAGGGGTCTCCCAATTTAGAGAGAGGGGGAGAAATTTCTTTTCAGAGAGTTGGAATTCTCTTCCCCAGACAGCGGTGCTGGCTGGATAACAGAATATATTCAAGGCTCAGTTACAGATTTTTGACCTACAAGGGAGTCAAGGGTTATTGGGGGGGGAGGTGGGGGGGGAGAGAGGGGCAGACAGGAAGTGGAGTTAAGGTCACAATCAGATCAACCATGATCTTATTAAATGGTGGAGCAGGCTCAAGGGGCCGAAAAGCCTACTCGTGCTTCTATTTCTTACATTATGAACTTATGACTTAAAGCCACATATCAACTTAGTGAACCTCCCTGTTCTTGCGCCATGGTTTTGACATCCTTTCTAATGTTTTAACTGCAGCCAAGCCAATGATTTGTAAAGGTTTAACATTCATTCTCTGATTTTGCACTCTAAGCCTTTATTTATAAACCAAGGATCTTATAGCTTATTTATACCCTCACTTTTTACCCTTTCTGTAAAAAAAAACCCTTAATTACATTTGCTCTTCTATTCTTAATTGAAATTTTATCATTTATGTGTATTTACTCTCCTTAAACTTCCTTCAAAAATGTATCCTCTTATTTCTCCCCACTAAATCTCATCTAATAAATATCCACCTAATCTACTAAACAGCTCTTGTTCTACTGAAGTTGTTTACTGTTACTTTTCTATTAACCAGGGTTCATATTTTTTGCAATTATTGCATATTTCAATATTATATATCTTAATAGCAATGGCGCAAACACCGGGAATACTGATTTTGTATATCCCTCCTATCAAAGTGCCATTAGCCATTGATCTGTATCGGTCATTTAGCAACCTTCCTATCTATGTTGCCACATTTCTTTTCATTTGTCTTAATTTCCCCAATATGACTGCTTTACAGCATCATATCGAGCATATACGCAATGTTCACTGCACTGGGTCAAAATCCTGGAACTCCCTCCCTAACAGCACTGAGGGTGTACCTACACCACATGGACTGCAGCAGTTCCAGGCAGCAGCTCACCACCAGCTTCTCAAGGGCAATCAGAGATGGGCAATAAATGCTGGCTTAGCCAGCGATGCCCACATCCCATGAACAAATAAAAAAAGCAAAAATTTCCTCCAGAGGTAACTACTTTCTCAAAGAACTTCATTAAATTTGTCAGGCGTAGCTTGTCATTTCTAGACAGGCTACCCTTAATTAACTCATGTTTTCTAAGTGAGTATGAATTATATCCTATATTTCTGGCTTCCAGAAGTTTAAACATGAATGATGTTAGGCTGACTGGTCTATAGTTAGGTGGTTTATCCTTCTTCAACAGAAGTGTTACATTGGCAACCCTCCATTATCCAGTACAAATTACAAGATTGTCACCAGAGCCTCTGTTATTTCTTGTAGACCTACTCTAAGCAGCCTAAGACTTGCCTATATTAACTACAAACAATGTCTTGGGCAAATAATACAAAGCTAAAAACTAGAGAACATTGTTTAGTTAGACCTTTTATTGAATACACATGGTAACAAAGGGTTAAAATTAGTTACAGCTAGCTACCTCTGAAACCTACACAATTACACATTACACTCTTGCATATGAACGGTATTACAATGCTCCTGTCAAAAAGAGGGCTGCTATACTAATGTGTGTTGATTGGAGGGTCCTGATGTCAATCTGTGATGTAGTGTCCTCAATAGCTTGCTAGGCAATGCATTAGTTCCCAAATATTACAGATCCTATCAAGCAGTTGGCAGAAGGTGTAGGGGGGACATGAAGAACTTTTTTACGCAGAGGGTAGTGGGTGTCTGGAATTCGCTGCCCAAGTTGGTGGTAGAGGCAGAAACTCTAAACTCTTTTAAAAAGTACCTGGATCTGCACCTTAAGTGCTGTAAGCTGCACGGCTATGGGCCAGGTGCAGGAAGGTGGGATTAGAAAGGGCACCTGGGTGTCCTCGGGCTGGCATGGACAAGATGGGCCAAATGGCCTCCTTCTGTACTGTAACTATTCTATGGTTCTAAATATTCTACACGACTGGCATGCTGTGGGTCTTTTGGGAGTTAGGAGTTTGATTGACAGTTGTGCACAGAGTAAAGAGGTGTGTTGGCTCTGTGAAAAGGGGCAATGATAGTCTTTTTGGTGGGTAGCTCTATCGCCAAGATCTTCAAAAATTGTGGGTTTCACTTTATTACTTGTGCTCAGCTGAGACACTGAACTAAGCAGAGGTTCTGAGCAAGGCACAAGATACAAGCAACTATATGTCAAGGGTTAATTTAACATTATGGATAGGAGTAGGAGCAGCGCCTTGGTTGCTTTTGACATTAAGAATGGTAAAATTTATAATTATTGCATACTGTTTGTGCACAGTATTGTCCAGTAACCAGTTTGATGTTAAATTAAGCAATTTTAATTTAACTTTAAATGTTACAATTGAAATGCGATGTTTGGGAGGGCTCGGATTCAACATGTCTGAGATCTCTCGCACTTTTTTCTAATCATGTGCAACCCATTCACTGGCCATGGCATGTTGGATCTAGCCTCCTGCTCCAAATGATTAAGCACTGATGCCTTACAGAATGGGAAGGCCTCACCTGTAGCCCTAAATCAGGAATGATCGGAGAAAATCTGTACGCACGAAGTAGTGACATCATCAGCTGTTTCAAACACTCCTGGACTTCATAATCCTGTAACAGGAGAAAAATCAACCAAAACTGAGGCTGAGCAGGAATATGCACTGTCAAATGAAATGTCTCCACCTAAGTTTTATAATAGGGTGAGTTACCTCAGGCAGGCACCCAAATGCAAACCAAACAGTACATTAACTTGATTGAAGCGCACAAGTATAGACACAGTAGTACGCTAAACCAATGGATAGGTAAAAGTGTACACTAAACAGTACGTTAACCTCATAGAGGGGGCACAATTACATAAGTACACTAAGCCAATGAAGGAGTACAGGTACAGACTGAACAACTCTCTAACCTGGAGGGACAGGGGCATGACAGAACTGCACACTCTCACAGACGGGGCACAAGTACATATTGAGCAGCACTCTAGTCCCATGGTGGGGTACAAGTACAGACCAAGTGCAAAGCTAGTGGAGCGGCAAAGGTCACTACCCTGAACTCCCCCATCATGAAACTGACTCTCCCCACTTTCTTCCTACCCCAATCAATAAAGCCCATATCTGTAGCCATACGCACTCACCTCCATGAGGAGCCACATGAGGTCCAGTAAGTGTTGAATCAGAGGATGCTCATCCACTGCCCCGCCTCCCTCCAATATGCCCAAGAAATAGGCCATCAACACATCTTCCACTAGGTAAACTTTACACTGTTTATAACAGAAATACATGAGTTAGAGACAAAATATCAGAATCTGCCTCTTCTGGTAGGACTTCGTCAGGTGTTAGTTATGATGGCATTGTGAAGTACTGCCAGAAACAACATGGGTATCAGTGATTGATGTAGTATGGGAGGAGCGAGACAGAATAATAACCAACAAATTACAGACTTCACGCACACAAGGTGACTGCACCAAATAGTCAAAACAATCTTAAGACGAACTTTGATTCAAGTTTAGATCATTTCACAATGCTGAAGTATTTAATACTCCCTTGAAAGTACAGAGTCCTTGACAACAAGTGGACTGTCAGAGGCAATCCTGTAACGTATAGGACCGAAGTCTAGTAGCATTGAAGGAATGAGCAGTCAGGCACCTCCTTTGATGGGGTGGGGAGTTCACTGGGAGTCTTTGACTCAAAATGCTTCTGTTGCCAGCAAATTTATCAGGTGCCCACCGGCAGCCCTTGCTATCGAGTCCACACTCTCAGCTCTGGCCATGCATGGACTGAATTTCAAACCTCCCAAGAGGTGACAATGCATTTCACTCATTGCTGGCATATATCGGTTCTCTTCTTAGCATTCAGAATTGCCCAACCTGACAGAAGTTGTAAAATGCAACTTTGCATTAACCAGGCATGTGCAGCTGCTTTGGAGTTGTAACTGTAGCTTCTGCACGAGTGCAACTGGGCAACAATTGATAAAAACAAAAAACAGCGGATGCTGGAAATCCAAAACAAAAACAGAATTACCTGGAAAAACTCAGCAGGTCTGGCAGCATTGCCAGTGAAATGCATTGTCACCTCTTGGGAGGGCTGAAATTCAGTCCATGCATGGCCAGAGCTGAGAGTGTGGACTTAATAGCAAAGGCTGCCAGTGGGCACCTGATAAATTTGCTGCCAGACCTGCTGAGTTTTTCCAGGTAATTCTGTTTTTGTTTTGGGCAACAATTGCACAGTTTACATGTTGTCACTGCTTGCACCTGCTGATTCACACAGGGTGACTGAGCAGTTGGCCCAGGTAAATGCCGTGCTTTCCTTGATGTTTTGGCTGCTGTCAGAGAGTAATCAGGTACTTGCCAAAAGGGGTGCAAAGCGGTTGAAGATGTGCGCGAGAGTAATGAGCACAGTGGGCTCCCCGTGGGCTTGCCATATTGCAGAATCCTGTTCCGTCAGTATCCCTTCCTATAAAAAAGATCACATGACAAGCTGAGTATTGTTCATCCTTTGGAGTAGGATGTACGTATAATCCTAAACATATCTCACCGAAGCATCCTTTACACACAAAAACGTCTGCAAAGTTTCATAATTAACCCATCTCACTAAAGATTAAGGACTGAGTTATGTTTGTTTTCTAACTGACAGCAAGAATTACAAGGGTTAAGAACAGGTTAACTGTACAATATCTGATGTCAGAGAAGTATAAACCTCTTCAGTGCATCAGCATGTGGTACCTTCTCTAACCAATACATGGGATTACTACTGTGCAAAATAAGAGACACATTACTGTTCTGTTATATTTAACTGCAAAGTGGTACAGCGGTACACTGCTGTGGCAGTGTCACAAATTTACAGGACACAGAAAGGTGCCTCACAACTCCACCTCATCTGGACACAATAGGAAAAGTAAAAACGACATATTTGGCAATACAGCTCAACAGGCAATAAGAGGGCATCCTAACAATTGCAGGGCAGGGCAGGCAGGGTGCCCCAAACATAGGCGCTGGATGGCTCCCCCCCCCAACCACCATTCCCACCCCACCCACCAAACAACCACAGGGAAGGGCAGGACACCCCCCACAAAGGGGCTGGGCAGGATGCCCCCCTCCCATCAGGTCTGGGCAATGCTCCTGCCGACAACGGGGCCAGGTAGGGCAGTAGTCAGGCAATTAATACTTTAAGGACCTTACATAGGATTACATAGAATATACAACCCAGAGACAGGCCTTTTGATTCAATCAGTCTCCAATCCAGCCTCCTCCTGTCTTTCTTCATCTAAATCTATCAGCAAATCTCTCTATTCCCTTCTCCCTCAAATGCTTGCCTAGCTTCCCCTTAAATACATCTATACTATTCACTTCAAGCACTCCCCACTCACTGGCCATCATCGTTCGCCTTGCAACAGCCACCACCTCTGCATTCTCAGTTATATGGCCTCTTCGCTATGTCCATACACCACATTCTCAGTCATAAGGCCTCTTCGCTATGCCCATACACCACATTCTTAGTTATATGGCCTCTTCGCTATGTCCATACACCACATTCTTAGTTATATGGCCTCTTCGCTATGTCCATACACCACATTCTCAGTCATATGGCCTCTTCGCTATGTCCATACACCACATTCTCGGTCATATGGCCTCTTCGCTATGTCCATACACCACATTCTCAGTTATATGGCCTCTTCACTATGTCCATACACCACATTCTCAGTCATATGGCCTGTTCACTATATCCATACGCCAGCTCTATTCCAGGATCATCCTGAACAGTAAGAGCAAGGCAAACTTTTCTTCACCACCAATCACCTCTTTTTAGGCCCATCTCCACGCAACCCTCTTTTTCACTTTTGACACTAAATGTGAGAAGTTCATTCATGCCTCAATTGCCAAAAATTGACATGCTGCTACAGAATCTTTGGACCTTGATCTCCCTTCCCTGATTTCATCAAAAATTATTTCCTCCAATCTTCCCTTCTACTCCATCTATGTATCATTGCCACCCAACTCTGTACCCTTTTGGAACATCCTCCAATTTGGTTTCTGAGCATCCCACCATGTTGAGATTGCCTAGGTCAGTCAGCATTAATATCCAGAGTGACTGCAACAGTGGCTCATTGTTATTCTCTTCGGCTCCAATATGAAATAATTAGTTTCCTTCAGTATTTACCATGGAAACAGGATCAAATGATGAGATTTGAAATGGCATAACTGCTTTTAAAGTAAAAAGAGGTGGAACATAAATAAAGTAATGGAACTTGGAAGATGAAATCCCTGGTCTGAATGGACTACATTCCTGCATTTTAAAAGAATCTAGGGAAAAGATAGCAGAGGCATTACTACACATTTCTAATAATTTGTTAGAGAAAGGTGTAGTGACAGAAGACCAGGGAATAGCTAATGTTATATCTGTTTTTAGGAGGGAGATAGGACATATCTGGAGAACTATAGATCAATCAATTTAGGTGATGACAGGTGACAAGGAAATTAACAGAATCCCTGCTAAAGTACAAAGTAGAAGAACATCTAGAAACCCAAAATAAAATTAATTGTCAACACGAATTTCAAAAGGGACAATCTTGCTTGACTAATTTTGTTGAATGTTTTTTGAAGGTGCAAGAGAGACAGAATAGACGAGTAATGTAGCGGATGTTATTTGTCCAGATTTGCTAAATGGCTTCAATAAGGTACCATATTAGTAGATTAATAAATAAAATCATAGAACGAGGGGCCAAGTGGCAGAATGGGTAACTAGCAAGGTTCAAGACAGAAAGCAGAGGGTGGGGGTAAAGGTAGTTGTTCATATTGGCAGAAGTTGGGAGATGTGTTCCACAAGGGTCAGTGCTGGGACAACTGTTGTTTACAATTTACATTAATGATTTAGACTTTGCAAATCAAATACACAATTTCTAAATTTGCAGATGATACCGGATTTAGGGGAGAATACTCCACAACCACAAACCAGAAGAAAATAAGAACAAACTTGCAGGATAGATATATAATTGGCAACTAAATTTCCACATAGATAAAAATGAGATTGCATATTATCTAGAAAGTTAGAATCTAAACGGGGTAGAGGAGTAACAGGGACTAGGAGCACAAATCACTAAAAGTAATGAGACTGGTTAAAGAGGCGAACCAAGCACTAGGGTTCACTTGCAGAAGGATAAAAATGATAAGTAAGGAAGTTATGTTAAACTTTATTGAACCTTGGTTAGACTGCACGTGGAATACTGCATACAATTCCAGTTGCTATACTGTTAAAAGAGTTTAGAAGTACTGGAGCAAGTGCAGAAGGTGGGGTGGGGGAGAGTTCTTCGTGGTTATACCTATCAGGAAGGAGTGAATGGGCTGGGTCTCTTTTAAAAAGAGAAGGCTGAGAGGTGATCTAATCAAGGTCTTTATGAATGGATCTTAACTGAGTAATTTACTCCGTGTATTTCTAATTGTGGGGAAGAGCAAAACCAGAGGCCATCAACATAAGATGCTAATCAAGAAAGCAAATAGGGAATTCAAAAGAAATTTCTATACCCAAAGAGCGGAGAGAATGTGGAAGTCTGAGCGTCAGAAACCAAATTGGAAGGGGCTCAAAAAGGGTACAGAGTTAGGTGGCAAGTTTGCTCTTACTGTTCAGGATGATCCTGGAATAGAGGTGGTGTACGGGCATAGAGAAGAGGCCAAATAACTGAGAATGCAGGGGTGGCTATTGTTTCAAGACAAATGATGATGGCCAGTGGCTGTCGAGGACTTGCTAGAAATGAGACCCTCAAAAACTACAGGTGAGCCAGAAAAGGAAGTGTGTTGAGCTGGAGTGGGCATTTGAGACTCAAAGTGGGGGTAATTTTTTTCCTGGGGAACATGAGAGTATAGTGCTCTGTTTCTCTCCCCTTTCCTAAAGTCCTGGAAGCAATTCCAAGATGTTGCCCCAGTGGCCATTCTTCACATGAACGTAGAAATATCAGGTTATTGAGCGCTCGATAGGATATTACAGCCACACCTGATTCCATCATCACGCACAACTGTCATTCACATTTTCCCTTCAACAGTTCAGGCCTTGTGGCCAATTGTAACCACTCTACCAGAGTATCAGAGATCTGCTAACTCAGCACAGGTTGAGAAATGAACCAAATGCCCTTTTGCTCTGCTTAACAGTTTCACCAAAGGCTTAGAGCAGGTAGATTGATCAAATATTCCATTAAGGAATACGATACTCGCACACTGGCGCAAGTTGTTAAGTCAATTTCAGTGCACTAGCCCACAAGTTTCAGAATAACGTCCATTCGCAACCCAAGCCCCTCTTGTCTTTCAAAACTCCCAGACATGAATAACCAAGGCAGTAACAAAACAAAATATCATTGACGGGGACAAACTTAACTCCATACCTGGGTGTCCATACTAGTAGTGATCACATTTTTCAGATATCCTAGGAGTTTGTGTGCTTTCACCAAATCTGCCTCTGGTGGGTCCTGCATGGGGCGATAGCCTTCCACTGGGTATGTGCGGAAAAGTTAAAAGAAAACAAGTTCCTTCCTAGGTCAATCATTTATTGAAACAATAGTGACAGAGCTTTGGCAAAGAGCAGGTAGCTGGCAGTTAACGGATACACAAGTGATGGCAGAATTGCTGTCTGCATATAAACATCATAAATGTCAATTTGATGCACCTATGGCAATATACCTGGAACGTTACACTGACAAAGACAGCAGGAAACGGTGGTCTGTGACCGACTTCGAAGATGCACTGATTTGAGTGCCCCTTTCAGCTATGTCAAAAGATAATTCATTGCACCAGTAGTCTCTTACCTTCCTCCTCCTCCTTCCTCAACTGATCCTCCCCTTTACAGGGGTAAGGGTGGAAGGGGTAAGTAGGGTCTCTAGTTGGCCCAGATGCTACATTTGACAATGGAAGCTGGGGACTAATCCTCCATAAAAAATTTGGTAATGCAATACATGAGCCAAGTAGATCGACAGTACTCCATGGCACCATTGAGGATTGACCAGCCAGCTTGGCTCATTGATGGAACCTGGAGGGATAGACTTGTCACTGGAGGTTATAGTTCTTCCAACTGTGCTTCAGATGCGAGGTGAGGTGAGAGTGACATCAAGGCAGCATTTGACCAAGTGAGGCATCAAGAAGCCCTAGCAACACTGGAGTCAACAGGAATCTTGGGGAAAACTCTCTGCTAGGCATGTCTCCAACCAGCGCAAAGGAAGATGGCTAAGGTTGTTGGAGGTCAATCATCTCAGTTCCATGACATCACTGCAGGAGTTCCTCAGGGTACTGTCCTAGGCCCAACCATCATCAGCTGTTTCATCAATGACCTTCCTTACATAAGGTCAGAAGTGGGGATGTTTGCTTCTCAGGAAGATATAATAATTCTCAACGTTATTGGAATTTATTGCAAAATAGTGGTATCTGTGTCTGTGTGTGCGTGAGAGACTTAATTGGATTAAAGGCAGCTGGTCTGAAGGCTCTGATGTAAACATGGGGGAAGTTTAGAATGTAAGGTGTAAAAGGACATTTGCATTTTTAAATAAACCAGACCAGATTGTTTTCAAAGGACGGGTGAAATGTGTCATCTAGTCAGGTGAAGTTTAGAAACAGTGTGTTTATTTTTCCCAAAGATTACTGGTAAAACTTAGTACTATGAGGTATTTTTATTATCAGAAAGGTAAGTCCAAAGACACAGTAGAATAATGGGAATTTGCATTCAAAGGGGAAAGTATGTATAAAGGCTGTGTGTAAGGGTAGACATTTTTAAGTCTAACATGTGTGAAAAGCCTTCAGCATCTACACCTCAAGCTGCTGCTTTCAAAGATCTGAAGAAAACTCACCTTGCCTGGGTCTTTTAAAATCTGTGTGTCTTACTGTTGCCTTAACGGAAGTGTAACTGGGAGTAAGATTAAGTAGGGGATTTAGAAGTTTTCATAGTAGTAATTTGTAGATCTATGTATGTGTTTAAAATCATTTATATTAATAAATGTTTAATCTAGTTTTGTAAAAACCTATAAGATGTGGTATTATTACTGCTGAATTCAAGGCATGCATCTCGAAATTTATACAAATTGCAAAACAAGTTGCGCCAGTTGTTTCAATTTTCTCTTTGGGAAATTTACCAGTGGTTGTGCCATAACATTGCTGATGATTGTGCAAGATTCAACACCATTTGCGACTTCTCAGATATTGAAGCAGTCCATGTCCAAATGCAGCAAAACCTGAATATCCAGGCTTGGGCTGACAAGTGGTAAGTAACATTTGTGCCACACAGGCACAAATGTGCCAGGCAATGACCATCTCCAATAAGAGGGGATGTACAGATTTAAGGTGATTGGAGGAAGGATTAGAGGAGACATGAGGAAAAACTTTTCACTGAGAGGGTGTTGGGTGTTTGGAATTCACTGCCTGGTTTGGTGGTGGAGGCAGATCCCTCAACTCAATTAAAAGGCACCTGGGTCTGCACCTAAGGTGCTGTAACCTGCAAGGCTAGGGACCAGGAGCTAGGAGGTGGGTTAAAATGGGCAGCTAGTTTTTTTTAATGTTTTTCTTTTTTAGCTGGTGTAGACACGATGGCCTGAATTGGCCTTTTTCTGCACTGTAACTTTTCTAAGGCTCTATGGTTCTAAAAGAGGATCCAACTATCGCCTCTTTACATTCAATGGCATTACCATCGCTGCACCTCCCCACTATCAACATCCTGGGGGTTACCATTGGCCAGAATGGACTAGCATAGACAATGAACTGGACTAGCCATATAAATACTGTGGCTACAAGAACAGGTCAGAGACTAGGAATCCTGCAGTAAGTAACTCACCTCCTGGCTCTCCAAAGCTTGTCCACCATCTACAAAGGTACAAGTCAGAAGTTTGATGGAATACTCTTGACTTGCCTGGATGAGTGCAGCTCCCACAACACTCAAGAAAAAAGCTTGACACCATCCAGAACAAAGCAGCCCGCTTGACTGGCACCACATCCATAAACATTCACTCCCTCCACCAGTGGCATGAGACTACAAGATGCAAATCAAGAAATCATCAAGCTTCCTCAGACAGCACCTCCTAAACCCATGACCACTACCATCTAGAAGGACAAGTGCAGTAGACACATGGGAACATCATCGCCTGGAAGCTCCCCTCCAAGCCACTCACCATCCTGACTTTGAAATATATCGCCGCTCCTTCACTGGCACTGAGTCAAGATCCTGGAACTCCCTTCCTAACAGCGCTGAGTGTACCTATGCCACATGGACTGCAGCGGTTCAAGGCAGCAGCTTACCACCACCTTCTCAAAGGCAATTAGGGATGGGCAATAAATGCAACACCCATATCCCATGAATGAATTAAAAAAAACCTTGCAAACCCAGTAGGGTAAGCCGAGCTGAACAGGGAAAACTTGTAAGGGACACAGAATCTATCAGTTAAGCATTTGGTGACTTTTAGGGCTTGATTTTAAGTCGCCATCATGCTGCATGTGTGTATGTGCGCACGCAGATCTGTCTATGGCTTTTTAACCACAGCCACTGCATTAACCTCCGGTTTTCCCCAACAATTAGCTCAAGTGAGCACGATGATGACCCACAGGCCGATATTTTAAAAAATTCTTTCATGGGAAGTGGGAGACATTGGCAAAGCTAGCATTTGTTGAACTGCAGTATTTAAAGGGACACTGCAAGCGTGAAACTTGATGGATTCTGAAGTAGGAAGAAAAACACAAGAAAGTGAAAAAATGTAGCGCACACGCTCAAAGGTTGCATCAATGGTTGTTTGTATAACCACTGTGTACTTGGGAATAAGGCAGCGGGGTGGGGTGAAGGAGTGTCAGATGGGTGAACCGATGGAACCTAAGTGAGCCTTACAATAATGAGTGCATCCTGTTCAGCAGTATGTGTCATTGCTGGTGTCTTGCCACATTCCAGTCCAAACAGGCTTTGAGCTCTACGCCTTGTTCCTCCTGCAGGTCCAAACCTCACTGCTGTGCAGATCATAGCACTTAACCACATCTCACCAATCTACCTAGCACTGATGCATCTGTCCATAATAATGTCGGTAGGTGTGGTCACTGCATAGCCCTTGTGGAGATGAACTCTTGCTTTCACCCTGAGGAAACTTACTTATGTGGTAGCACCATACATGTGTTACATAAGATAGATTCAGAACAGATTTAGTAGCTAAAAAAAGGCATCCATGGGGCATTGCAGGCCATGAGCAGCTGCAGAATTGTATTCCATCACAATCTAACCTCATGTCCTGGCATATCCTTGACTTTATTACCATCAATCCAGATGGTCAACACTTATTCAATGAGCAATTTAGAGAAGCATGGCAACAGCAGCACCAAGTATGGCTAAAAATGAGGTGTTGACCTGATGAAGCTGCCACACAGAAATACATTCACACTAAGTGAGGCAATGCACTTAGGCAGAGCTAAGCAATCCTGCAACAAACTATTAGATCAAAACTCTGCATCCCTGCCACACCCAGTCGTGGATAGTGGTGGACAATTGAACAGATCATGGAGTAGGATCTGTGAATAAGAGGAGTGGTCCACCTCATCACATATCAATCTTCAACCAATTCCATTCATTTTAGCAAGAAATGGTTGAAGACACTGGATATAGCAAAGGCTATGGATGGGCCCTGACAATATCAGCTGTAGTGCTGAAGAACTATGCTCCAACACTAGTCAAACCCCTAATCAAGCTGTTCTAGTACAACAAAAACACTGGTATCTCCCGACAATATGGAAAATTGCCCAGGTATGGCCAATCCAGACAATTATCGCCACCTCAGTTTACTCCCAATCATCAGCAATCTGATGGAATGTGTTGTCGACAGTGCTAGCATGCAGCAATTACTCATCAATAACCTGCCCACCGATGCTCAGTTTGGACCACTCAGCTCCAGACCTCATTACAGCCTCAGTCTAAACATGGACAAAGGAACTGAATTCCACACAAAGTGAGAGTGATTACCCATGACACCAAGGCAGCATTTGACCGAGTGTGGCATCAAGGAGTCATGCAGAAAAATATAGTTGATGGGAATTGGGGGGGGGGGGGGGGGGGGGGGTGGGGGGGGTGGAATCTCCGCTGATTGGAGTCATACCTAGCACAAAGGAAGATGATTGTGATTGTTGCTGGACAATCATCTCAGCGTATGACCGCAGGGTAGTGTCCTGACTCAACCATCTTCAACTGCTTCATCAATGACCTTACCGTCTATCATAAGGTCAGGAGTAGGATGTTTGCTGATGATTGCACTGTGTCAGCATCATTCACAATTTCTCAGTTGATGAAGCAGTCAGTGACCACCTGCAACAAGACCTAGACAAAATTCAGACTTGAGCAGTTGTTTGGTACATATGTTACTTGCCACTTAAGGGTCACAGGCAATGACCATCCCTAACAGAATAGAATCTAACCATCTCCCCTTGCCATTCAACAGCACTGCCATCACTGAATCCCCTACCATCAACATCCTGAAGCTTATGATTGACCAGAAACTTAACTCATAAAATACTGTGGCTACAAGAGAAGGTCAGAGCCTGGAAATTCTGCAGTGAGTAACTCACGTCCTGACTCTCCAAAGCCTATCCACCATCTACATGGCACAAGTCAGGAGAGTTGTGGAATACCTTCCACTTGCCTTGCAGCTCCAACATTCAAGAAGCTCAACACCACTCAGGACAAAGTATCCTCTTGATTGGCACGCCATCCACTAAGTTAAACTTGCATTACCTCCACCACTGGCAACCATGACTGCAGTGTGTGACATTTACAAGGTTCACTGCGACGTTTCTGAGGCTTCTTCGAAGCACTTTCCAAACCTGCAGTCTCTGCAAAGGACAAGTACCGCCGCCTCCAAGTCACATGCCATCTTGACTCAGAAATATATTGACATTCCTTCATTGCTGCTGGGTCAAAATCCTGGTTCTCCATACCAAACCGCACTGCAGCATTCAAGGAAGTGGCTCACCACCACCTTTGAAAACAATTAGGAAGCCATCCACTTCCCATGAATGGATCAACGAAAAAAGTCAGCACTGCCATTCTGGAGTCCCTGGCCAATGTATGCTGAAGGGCATCTCCACATCTGTCCGGGTCCCAAAGCACAACTTCAGCAATGTCACTGGCATGTTCAATTACATATCTGGCTCTTACATGACTTTCATTCCTGGGCTTATTGGTTTGGTTCTACACAGGTGTTATCAGAGATGCTTTCAGTGGGCATCCCTCGTTTCCAAGCAGCCAGCCAGTAAGCATGCTTTCAGGTGCACACAAATCAGGGAGGGTGGTCTGCCAAAGGATGAAAGCAAGATGGCAGCAGCCTGAAATCTCTCTCACTCCTACATAAAGATTTCTGTGGTTGCACACCAGCTGCACATTCATGGGAGTGGAAGTCCTTGTGGATGATGAACACTCCTGGCTGATCTTGGGGTGGCTTAACTGCCTTGTGTGCAACTGATGCCATTGTACACCTGCGAGAAGCCAGCCAGAGCCACAAACCCAAGTGGCCACTCACTGACTGGCATCATCAACGGCAAAACTGAGATAATTGTTTGTCCTGCTAAACAAACCTTATGCATTTCTGGGCCACCAACTGCAAGATCCTGCAAATGTCTCTGGCAGAGGCCTGGTTGGATCCAGAGGCAAGAAAATTCGGGTTGTTGGTGATTTTGTCAGCATGGCTTGTTCCAGAAGCTGCAAATGTCTGTCACCATCTTATGAGATCCCCCCGAACCTTCTGAGACACTGTTATTCAGATATGTCAAGGAATTTTATCCTCTGCCTATAAACCTGTGCTGCATGTGCCTCCTGTGGGCTACAGCTCTCTGCTCGTTCCCCATCTCCTCTGGAGAGGCAGGTCTATCTAGATCAGATCGATGCTGCTGCTATTCATACTGGTCACCTTAACCCTCACCTGAGGTCCACAGTTAAACAGCCCAAATGGCACTCATGCTGATCAAACTGATCTCCACTTTGAGCTGAGATAAGACATATAATCCTCCAAAGTTATGAAAGTAACAATTCCAGTACTGTGATCAAAGCCTTTCACACAATCATAAGAACATAAGAACTAGGAGTAGGCCTTTCAGCCCCTCAAGCATGCCCCACCATTCAATATGATCATGGCTGATCTGCCCCCAACCTCAACTCCTCTTTCGTGCCATCCCCTCACAGCTCTCAACTCCCTGATATTTCAAAAATCTATCTACCTCCTCTTTAAATATTTTCAGTGATCTAGCCTCCACAACTCTCTGGGGTAGAGAATTCCACACATTCACTACCCTCTGAAAGAAATTCCTTTGCATCTGTACAAGATTATGGAGGGGCGTGGACAGGGTGGATAGGGGGCAGTTGAAGGATCAGTCACGAGTGGACACAAGTTCAAGGTGAGGGGCAGGAGGTTTAGGGGGGATGTGAGGAAAAGCTTTTATACCCAGAGGGTGGTGACGGTCTGGAATGCGCTGCCTGGGAGGGTGGTGGAGACGGGTTGCCTCACATCCTTTAAAAAGTACCTGAGTAACATTCAAGACTATGGGCCAAGTGCTGGTAAATGGGATTAGGTAGGTAGGTGTTCTCATGTGTCGGTGCAGACTCAATGGGCCGAAGAGCCTCTTCTGCACTGTGAGATTCTGTGATCTCAGTTTTAAATGAGCGCCTCCTTAGTCTGTAACTATGTCCCCTAGTTCTAGATTCCCCCACTAGTGGGAACATTTTCTCAACATCTACCCTGTCAAGCCCCCTCAGAATCTTGTACATTTCAATAAGGTCACCCCTCATTCTTCTAAACTCTAATGAATAAAGGCCTAACATGTTTAGCCATTCTTGATAAGTCAACCCTTTCATCCCAGGAATCAGCCTAGTGAATCTCTTTTGAACTGCCTCCAATGCCAGCAAAGCTTTTCTTAAACACAGGGGTCAAAACTGTATGCAGTACACCAGGTGCGGCCTCACCAACAACCTGCACAGTTGTAACAAGACTTCCCTATTTTTAAACTCCAACCCCCTAGCAATACAGGCAAAAATTCCATTTGCCTTCTTAATTACTTGCTGCACCTTCATGCTAACGTTTTGTATTTCATGCATAAGAACACCCAGATCCCTCTGTGCTGCACTTTCTTGGAGTCTCTCTCCATTTAAATAAAGCCTGTCTTATGATTTTTCCTACCAAAGTGCATGACCTCACACCTTCCTACATTAAACTCCACTGCCAAGTTTTTGCCCACTCACTCAACCTGTCTAGCAGATTCCTTATGCCGTCCCTCCTATTTTTGTATCGTCAGCAAACTGAGATACATTACACTTCCCCCCTCCTCCAAGTCATTAATATAGATAGTAAGTAATTGAGGCCCTAGGATTGATCCTTGTGGCACTCCACTAGTTACATCTTTCCAACCTGAAAAAGATTAATTAACCCCAACTCTGTCTTCTGTGAGTTAATCAATCCATGCTAATACATTACCCCTAAAACCGTGAGCTCTTATCTTGTGCAATAACCTTTTATGTGGCACCTTATTGAATGTCTTCTGGAAATCCAAATACACTACATCTACCAGTTCCCCTTTATCAATTCTGCTTGTTATATCCTCAAAGAAATCTAGCAAATTTGTCAAACATGATTTCCCTTTCACAAAACCATATTGACTCTGTTTGATTGTGTTAAGCTTTTCTAAATGTCCTGCTATTTCTTCCTTAATAATGGACTCTAGCATTTTCCCAACAACAAATGCTAGGCTGAGTGGCCTATAGTTTCATGCTTTTTGTCTCCCTCCCTTCTTGAACAGGGTCCCATGCTCACTTTAACTACTCTCTTTTTATATATCTGTAGAAGCGCTGTTTGCTTTTATATTCCTTGCCAATTTACTTTCATAATCAATTTTCTCCCTCTATTAGCTTTTTAGTCATCCACTGCTGGTTCCTAAAAAATTCCCAAGCCTCTGGCCTACCACTAGTTTTCACCGCTTTGTATACCTTAGTTTTTGATTGGATACTCTCCTTGACCGCTTTTGTTAATCACAGGTGGTTCATCCTTCTCATCGAGTCCTTCTTTTTGACTGGGATAAATTTTTGCAGAGCGTTATGAAATATCTGCTTAAATGTCATCCACTGACCTTTCACTTAGTCTATTTTCCCAGCCCACTTTAGACAAATCTTTCTTCATACTTCTGTAATCACCCTTATTTATGTTGAGGACACTGGTTTGAGATCCAAGTTGCTTGCCCTCAGGCAAGAACTTATTGGCATTTTTCCCTGTCATATCTTCAGCAGCTTCAATTGCCACTGTGCTCCTGTCTTGCTTTCACTGGCAAGTTCCAGGGAGTCCCAGAAGCCTGTGCACCCACTGTTAAATTGCAAAAGCTATGCTAATATCACTGCAATTGAGCGAGTAATATATTAAAATGGCAATCAACCTCTCCCAAATGGGTTGCTTGCACACTGCTTAACTTGCTGCAGTTAAATGCATAAGTCAACAGTTTGGAACCAGCTTCCTGACACAAGTCAATTTCATCATTTTTAACCCCTCTCCCTAACCCACAACTCCCAACCGCACATGCTCCTGCAAATTAAAATTAATGGCACAGAACGGCTTAGGTAAGTGGGATGTCAACATGAGAAAAAAAAGTTGCTTTTATACAATGCCTTTCATGACCTCAGGACGTCCCAAAGTGGTTGTCACTGTTGTAATGTAGAAATCGTGGCAGCCAATCTGTGCACAAAGCAAGGTCCCACAAACAGAAATGTGACAATGACCAGATAGTCTGTCTTGCAATGCTGACTGAGGAATCGGTATTGACTAGGATACCGAATAGAACTCCCCAGCTCTTCTTAAAACAGTGCCATGGGACCTTTTACATCCACCTGAGGCGGCACACAGGGCCTTAGCTTAACGTCTTATCCAGAAGCCAGCACCTCCTACCTTCCAGCTTTCCTTCAGTATTATACAGGAGTGTGTGTTAAGAAAGGGGGGTATCTTGAGTTTTAGTTTCATTTTAAAAGTTCCCTGCAAATCTGTGGGTTTGTATGTTTAACTGCATTTCTAATGAGGTTTTATGACTCAAAGTAGAAAACTGGGCTGTTGCCTGGCAACAGGGGGCTCACAGACACAGGAGAAACAGAACAGCAATTTTTGAGTTCAGTTGGTGGTTACACTCGAAGATGAAGGAAGCAGCGTACGTTTCTCTCTAGCTGGACATACTAGCAGATTGCTGAGGAAAATGAATCTAAGCGTCTTAGATGAGTTGCTCTAAAGTTAAAGTAACAGTGAATGTCGAGTGAGTTCTAGATTTCAAGGGAGGTACCAAGGACCAGGTCCTAAAGGAAAAAGAGAAAAGTCCCAAGAAAACCTTTAAGTTAAGTCAGATGACAAGGGCAGGAACCTGGAACAAGATCCTCTTTAGTGGAAGTGAAAGCAAGGAGCAGAGAGGAAGGCTCCAAATTTAGAGAGAGAAAGCTGCAGGAAGCAGACCCAAGGCAAAGTGCGCTCACGAGAAGCCAGAAGATCCAAAGAGAGAGCCAAAAGTTGGTGGACTCCATACTTTGGGCATGGAAAGCAGCGGTGTTCCATTGACATGGCTGAGTAGCGGAGAAAGAGTGCGTGAGAGACAAAGCTTCAATGCACATGGCAATCCAGGGGAGAGGAACATCGGAAGGAGAGTTTGAAACCCTGGAGGTGGACCCTTCTGGAAGGCATCCGAGAGAAAGCGTCGGTGGGAAAAGATTTCCAAAGCAGGTTCTTTGAGAGTGGAGATTGGAAACACTCATGTGAAAGATGGGGTTCGGTAAGACTGGTTGGCTTACAGTGTGACATGCATCTGGGGGGGGTTGATGGGAGATCTATAGCATCTGTTTGGGGTAGCATCTGGGGGTAGTTGATGGGAGATCTATAGCATCTGTTTGGGGTAGCATCTGTCACTTGGTTTCAGAGTGTGGTGTGTCTGACCATAGGCCACCTATTGGTTTACATGGGCTGTATACTTACTGTGAACATGAAGATAGCTTTTGTAACTTGCGTCATCCTTACAAATCTGTATATATCTGTGAAGGTATATTTGTGGGTGAGTAACAAAGCTCATCTTTTCCTGTTTAATAAATGTTTTATTCTTTTGTTAAAAGTTCATCAGCTGGCTCCTGTGAATCTGTTCAGTAGCCACCCTCCACGTTTTTAAACAAAGAATGAATTAGGATCTATCAAGCCGGGTTCCACCCTGGGATCTGGTTTGTCCAGTAGTAACAGCAGCTGGGGTCATAACTACCACACATACAAATAAATGCATCGGCAGAGAGCAAACAATAACACAAAGGAGCTGCAGATGGAGCTTTTGGCCAACAGTTCTGTGCCATAGGCAGATGACAATTACTCCACACCCTCACAACACAATACACATACTGAAAAGGATATCGGATTGGACGGCTCCCAAAGTTGAACGCCACTGATTCTTTGAACGACAGACTGATTGCTGGGAAGTAGGCTATTCCAGGGCCTAATCTGATGTCTTCAAAAGCAATTCCCAAGGACATTCCATTTCTGGAAAAGGAAGACCCAATATGGCAGTTAATATTCATTCTCAGTCTGATACCATTACAAATTCATAATAGTTTCTATCAACTATTTTGAACTATCACTCATGCAATAGCAGTGAGGATTTGGTCAAAGACATGCCATATTTCAAAAAGATTATGCGTACAAAACCTTCAATCCAATGTAAAAATCAATGTAATGGTCAATCGCATCCCAGATTTCCACCCCAGGGGAACCTAGGCAAGTGAGGCAGCAAATGAATTTGTTCACACTTTGGTTCGTCTGTGAGAGGGCTGGTTAGAGATTGAGGAGATGGTCAGAGAGAGAGAAAGTAAGGGAGAAGGGCAGGGACTGAGACATTAATGTCCTTTTCCCTGCTTTGGCGAGCCAGAGAGTAGATGAGTGCAGTGATCATGAGTTGTACATCTCCACTAATGTGATCAGTTTATCATAGGATAAATTAACTGACTGCTGGCCATATGTTTACAGTGCAGTTCTTTTTCTGATCTATATTGCTTCAGATGGCAAAGAAGCTTCTGTGCTACATAGTGCTGTTTAAATCAAAACAGAAAGGAGTCATGAGTTGATGTTTTCACCCAGCAGTTGGTGGAACATGACATAGATGTGACCTCTGAGGAAATAGCTTTCATCTAAATTTTGCATCTAGAGGGACAGTACATCACCACCAGCCACACTAACACAGCCAGAAAAACTCCAGGCAAGAGGGCTGCAGCTGGCACTGAAGTTATTTAAAGCATTCGACGTGTCCAGAGGGAAGGGATGCCAAATGCTGCATTTCACAAATTCACATTTAAAATAGCTTTCGATCTACCGTACCAAGGCAAGCTGCTGTCACGAGATTGGTATCTAACTGGAATGCACTGATCATGCAGTCGGCTGTAGAATTCCACATTTGTTATTAGAATCCAAACATGGAAGCTGTGTGAAAAGTTTCTCACAGAAAGGCTGCAATTACTCAGAGTTGTACACAGAGGATAAGCTGTCTTTATAATAACGGCATGATACCAGCAATTTAGTCATGTAACAGACAGCATTATTGTTTGACAAAAAGCTAAAGGTCAGAAAAATGTTATCCTTCCTTCCTCTCTCCACAGCTGCTGCCTGACTTGCTGAGTGTTTACACATGTTCCATTTTTACTACTGTTCAACATGTAGGGCACTCTCAATGGAATGAGAAGGCTTAGTTATGAATTACTGCCCATTCAACCAACCTTCAAAATATTTCATTATGCACTGATCCTCCTTAAGTGCTGATCCACCAAAAACACTTTTCCCGCCTCCATTTTCCAACTCTTCCTAAGAACATTGGCCCAGATCGGAACCTCTATTTCTGACCCTGATCAGACAAAAAAATTACACACTTGCCTTCCTTTGATTTTTCAGGAGTCTTCCAATGGAGGATCCTGCAAAACTCAGTCTGCGCAAGAAACCTCAGAGGGAGCAGCAGAAGGAAACTGCACAGAAGTCCTGTTTTTACAGCACTAGCTGTCATAGTCTGGTAAATCAAGAGTTTAAATGTCCCAAAGCTTCTTTGAAAAGCTACAGAGGAGGTAGATTAGGCAAGGTCGGATTGGCTGAGGGGGTTGGGGGTGCAGTTGAACGGTCGGATGGCGGGGTGGGGCGGGGGGGTGCAGTCGGACAGTCAGGTGAAGGGAGAATTCAGACAGTCGGGTTGGGTGGGGACTCTGAGAGTCGGGGGGCTCAGAGGGCAGTCATAGGGTAGGGTGGGGGGCTGCGAGGTGGTTTCAGGGGGTGTCGGAGAGTCAGGTGGGGGGAGAGGAGTCAGAGGGTCAGGTGGGGGAGTCTAGAGTCGCAGGGTCTCAGTGTGAGTGGCGTCAGTTCTGTAATTGCTTAAGTGGTTGAGCAGGTTTTAATCTGTCTAAAATTTCCTGGAAAACCATCCAGGTAAGCAAGCCAGAAATATCCAAAATCTCCGACTCCTTAATTCAGAGCTGGGAGGCCTTTTCAGAGGGACCTGGAGAGCAGGGCAATTGCCTAACAGAAGTTGAAACTTCCCGGACAATTCCCAGAGTCACAGCGTTGGGACTTCCAAAAGGACCTGTGGTGTATCTTGGCGGGTAAGGCCTATCTCCAACTATCTGGGTTTCTGGAAGGTCTGGGTTATTTACTTTTTCCTTAATGCGCTAATGATGGCACCAGCCTCCTTCAGGTATCTCACAAGACCTTTCTTAGCCATCAGCTAGTGCCACATGTTATTTTAACCAATGTGCGTGGAGTGTATCAAAAATTTTAACCATGCAGGCCAAGTTACAAACAACTGAAAAATAACCAGCAACTAGGTTTTTAAAAAGTCGCAACAGGAGCACTCCCTCTTCAATGTTATGTTTAGCAAAGTCGCCTATTGGCCAATTAGCACTTCAATAATTAAGAGTTTGAGACTTTTCCCCAGGTATCCCAAGACTGAGAAACTTTCCTTTGCCAATTTTCTTCTCTCATTTAACAGCAAGGAAGTTATGACGATCTGTATAATACACTGCTCCGGCCTCAACTGGAGTATTGTATCCAATTCTAGACACCACACTATAGGAAGGATGTGAACTCTTTAGAGAGGGTGCAGGAAAGATTCACGAGAATGATTCCAGGGACAAGGGACAGTTACACAGGAGCTAGGGTTGTTCTCCTTCAAGAAGGTTGAGTAAAGATTTGATAGAGATGTTCAAAATCATGAGGGGCCTAAATGGAGTGGGGAGGAATTGCTCTCATCAGTTCAAGAGTCAAGAAACAGAGGACACAGATTAATGGTGGATGACAAAAGAACCAAAGGTAACGTGAGGACAAACATTTTAACGCTGTGAGTGACTGAGATCTACAATACACCGCTGAGGGTGATGGAGGCAGATTCAATTGTGGCTTTCAAAAAGGAATTGGATAAGCACTGGAAGAGAAAAAAAACTGCAGGGCTACAGGGAAAGGGAGGAGGAGTGGAACTAGCTAAATTCTCTTGCAGAGAGCTGGCACAGGCTTGATGTCCATGTTGTAGCCATCTGCGCTATAAAGCGTTCTATGATTCTTGGTACTGTTAATCATGGTGAAGCACAGCTCCATGCACCTCCAAAGTTAAAATCAATTCTTGGGATGTAGGCATCATTGGTATTTATTGCCTGTTCCTACTTACTCGGAGTAGCTCACAAGGCCACTTCTGAGAGCAATTAATTAAAATTCAGTTACCTTTGTATGGGGCTCAGTCACATAAGCCAGACCAGGTAAGCAAGACAATGTTACCTTTCCTGAAGATATTGGTGAACCAGATAGGCTCACAGTATCATGGTCATTTTCACTGATACGGTCCTCACTAGGAAGAGCATGTACATTCACATGTGACTTGCCCATTACTTCCAATGGTTGGTGTAACATGGCAGTGATATTTATGTGCTACTCTTTCCTATGGAGCTGTCATTCTCCAATGCACAAGGGCCAGTCTCTGTATTGCCCCAAATGAAATCCGACCAAGGCTGCCTTTTCACTCCTTCTGTTGATTCACATGGGAAGCATCTCTCAGTAAACAGCAATGCTCCCAACAGGCAAGTCCTTCGCCAGAGCAAAGAAACTGAATTACATCATTGACGGGTGCATGTTAGATTAGAAACCAGAGTTTCAGTAAATATTAGGTTTTTTTCTCTACTGTTTAATTTTGCAGCATATTATAGACAGGGTGCTGCCAAGGGCAATCTGCATAGTTCCCTAATTTATAAAATTCATGTATATTTATCTCATACAATACACCAATTTTTTTCATTTCAAGCACACCTGCAAGAGACTCAACACTGGGAATGTAGAATAAGTCAGCAGTACTCACAGGCAGAAGGCAATTTTCCCTTCATCCAGGTCTATCACACAAGTGACAATATCTCCAGCTGCCCAAGCCTAGGGGACGAAAAGATTAAATCATAATATGCATTGTAAAGTGAAAATTAATTTTCCTTTCTGCACAATCATGATTAGATGTCCAGCTGCAACACAAGTTAATTGCCTAGGTATTGCAGGTGGCAAGTTGAAAAACATGCTGCTGTCTATTCTGTCTCCGATATCGTTACTATTTCTGGACTAGATGGGAATGAGAGTGACGAGAAGGGTGCAAAAAGGCTTCAAGTCGATTTAGACAAGTTGAGTGAGTGGGCAAATACATGGCAGATGCAGTATAATGTGGATAATTGGAAAGTTATCTACTTTGACAGGGAAAACAAGATGGCAGAGTATTATTTTTGGGAAATGTTGATGTACAAAGGGACCTGGGTGTCCTTGTACACCAATCACTGAAAGCAAGCAGTTAAGGAGGCAAATGATATGTTGGCCTTCATTTTGCGAAGGCTGGAGTACAGGAGCAAGGATGCATTACTGCAGCTGTACAGGGCCTTGGTGAGACCACACCTGGAGTATTTTGTGCAGCTGTGGTCTCCTTACCTAAGGATATACTTGCCATAGAGAAAGCTCAGTGTAGGTTATGTCACACAGAGACACACACACACAGACACACACACACACAGACACACACTTTTGAACGGGGCAACTTGCAAGTGGCCTACACATTACCTTCCAGATTGCTGTGCGTCCACACGTGCGTCTTAGAGGCAAAACTGCCAATGGCCCAGCAACTTATTCCCTTTCAAGTATCCATCCAATTTCCTTTGAAAGTTCTTACTGAATCTGCTTCCACCACTCTTTCAGGCAGCGCATGTCACATCATAAGTCGCTGTGCAAAAACATTTTCTTCATGTTGTCTCTAGTTCTTTTGTCAACTATCTTAAATCTGTGTGCTCTGGTTACTGACCTCCTACTAGAAACCCTCAAGAATTTTTTACACTCTAGAAAGTCTTCCCTGACCTTCTCTGCTCTAAAGGGAACAATATCAGCTTCTTTAATCTCTCCACTTGCCACCATTCTAGTAAATCTCTTCTGCAGCTTCACTAAGGCCCTGGCCTCTTTCCTAAAGTGTTCAGGTCTGAACACAATACTCCAGCTGGGGTCCAACTAGTGATTTATAATGATTTCCAAGATTTATTTCATCTGCAAACTTTGAAATTATGCCCTGTATTACCCAAGTCCAGGTGGTTAATATATATCAAAAATAGCATGGTCCTAGCACCAACCCCTGGGGAACACTACTGTACACCTCCCTTCATTCTGAAAATCAGCCATCCACCGCATTCTGCTTTTTGTGGTTAGCCAAATTAATTTTTAAAAAGGCATGCATTTATATAGTCTTTCATGAACTCAGGAGCCCAAAATCGCTTTACAGCTACAAGTACTTTTGAAGTGTTGTCATGTAGGCAACATAACAGTCAATTTGCACACAGCAAGCTCCCACCAACAGCTCCCACAATCTTTTGACTCATGAGGCAAGAATGCCACCCACTGAGCTCTGGCTGTCACACTTAAAAACCCACTGTAAATATGGGCAGCAGCAACATGCCTTTCTCCAAAAAAAACTTCAGAAGTGGACATTGAACTGGGAGGGGAAGAAAAGGGGAAGATGAAGACAAAAAAGCACAGACGAAGAACTGGGCCTTAAGGCTCAAAAGTCAGTGGTAAAATGGAGCGATCCTGAAAGAGTCACAGATGGCAGAGGCGATAATGGCTGAATGAGCAACCACCAACGGTAGAATGAAGGAAATAAACAAGAAGGATTCAGCTAATCTCAGACCAGTGTAGGGTGCAGAGAGGGGCACATGACAAGGGCGTGAAACAGAGAAAGCCCACAAGACAATTTAAAGACAACGACAAGGATGTTAAAAGATGATTCACCTAGGCACAATGAGTCAATGGAGTGGCCAACCAGAGCATTTTGAATGAGCTATACTTTGTGGAGAGAGTGTTAAAGTCTCGATAATAAAGGTACAAAAATAGATTTGAACAGCAGAGATAAAGAGATAGAAAGATAGACAGGTAATATTTGGCTAGTGAAAGAAAGCAGTCCTCATGATGGATCAGATGTCGGAAGCCAAGCAATATGCCAATGTTCCTTATCTCTGGAGCTCACACAGGGTAGAGGTGGATGGTATTTGCAAAAGTGAAAAGCTGTAAAAATGCAACAAGTTGACATAGGCAGCTTTCATTATAATTTTGGGCACAAGTATTTATAAAGGAAATGTAAAAATAATTACAAAATGTGTCATTTTAAAATGGAGACTGAATTACATATGCAACCTCTGGTTCAAGTCTCCTTATCCATTGTCCCACTTCATCTTAAGACCTGGCCTGGTCAGCTTTGCAATGCAATAAAATGAAGAGGAGGATTAGATTCACAAAATCTGACACAAACAAACATACAGATGCAAACATGTAACACTGTACACCTTATCTCCCCTCATAAAGGCTCGTGGGTGAATTGAAAATGAAAAGTCAGCTGAAAACATCAAGAAGAGTTATTATTTTTACTGATCATATTAGCCTCATGACATTATGAAGGAATCGCAGATTCAATTGGAAATAACACTGTCCTGACCCACGCTGAACCATGTTCTTCAGATTACTGTGTAAATCTACAAGTCACTTACTTTTCCATAGTTAGTGGTGGTGACATTCCACTTGCGCACTCTATTTCCATCGTAAGCATATGAATCTGAAGTGTCACCAACCCCCTCCTGTTAAGCAGATAGACAGGTGTCAGGAAAATGCACTGAAAAATCTGGCAATCTCTGAAGCAGCAAGTCTTATCTCATAGGAAACAGACCTGCCTTAGGCATCTATTATTCTTGGGTTAGGACAATCTTAACATTCAAGCTGCAACAATTATGCAACCTGAATATTACAGTAATAAAGAAATTCTGTGAGGAGTAAAGATAAAAAGTGTTTAAATGCAGCTGTTCACCTTTCTGCTCCTAAACCATTCATCGATTCCAGGATTTGTACTAAGTTGCTGTTTACAGCCACATCCCCAAGCTCCCTACCTTTCCTCTATTATACCCTGGCTCTAGCATGGAATTCCCATAGTGAAGAAAATTATGTCCTTCTCCTAACAGTTAATCAGACACAACAGCCAACAAATCCTATGAAACTGCAAGAGCAAATCACAATCAGACACAGCACTAAGCAATCGCTGTGAAACAGTGTGCTACTCACAATCAGACACAGCTTTCAGCCATCCCTGTGAAAGAGTGTGTGTATTAATCACAGTCAGACATGGCTCTCAGTAATACCTGTGAAACAGTGCGTGAGTTAATCACTGTCAGACAGCTCTCAGTAATCCCTGTGAAACAGTGTGAGTTAATCACAGCCAGACACAGCTTTCAATAATCCCTGTGTAACAGTGTGAGTTAATCACAGCCAGACACAGATCTCCATAATCACTGTGAAAGTGAGTTAATCACAGTAAAACACAGCTCTCCATAATCCCTGTGAAACGGTATGAGTTAATCACAGACACAGATCTCCATAATCTCTGAGCCAGTACGTGAGTTAATCACTGTCAGACAAAGCTCTCAGCAATCCCTGTGAAACAGTATGAGAGTTAATCGCAGCTCTCAGTAATCCCTATGAAATAGTGTGCGAGTTAATCAAAGTCAGACATAGCTCTCAGTAATACCTGTGAAACAATGCGTGAGTTAACCAGTCATACACAGCACTCTAAAATCCCTGTGAAACAGTGAGTTAATCACAGTCAGACACAACTCTCCATAAACCCTGTGAAATAGTGCTAGTTAATCACACTCAGACACAGCTTTCAGTAATCCCTGTGAACCAATGCTCGAGTTAATCAGTCAGACACAGCTCTCCATAATCCCTGTGAAACAGTATGAGTTAATCATAGACACAGGTCTCCATAATCTCTGAGCCAGTACGTGAGTTAATCACTGTCAGACACAGCTCTCAGCAATCCCTGTGAAACAGTATGAGAGTTAATCACAGCTCTCAGTAATCCCTATGAAATAGTATGCAAGTTAATCAAAGTCAGATATAGTTCTCAGTAATACCTGTGAAACAATGCGTGAGCTAACCAGTCATACACAGCACTCAACTCTAAAATCCCTGTGAAACAGTGAGTTAATCAGAGTCATACACAGCTCTCTGTAATCACTGCAAAACAGTGAGTTAATCACAGTCATACACAGCTGTCCGTAATCCCTGCGAAAGTGAGAGTTAATCACAGTCAGACACAGTTCTCCATAATCCCTGTGAAACAGTGCATGAATTAATTAGTCAGACCCAGCTCTCAATAATCCCTGTAAAGAAGTGCGACAGTAAATTTCACAGCTCTCAGCAATCCCCCAAGAGTGTATGTGAAACAGTCACTCATTCCATTTCCTGAGAAAAAAATGTCTATATAAATGGGTTAAAGTGGTCACTACCACTGCCCCCCCACACCCAACCTGAAGCGAATCCCTTTTAAACCAGGGTGTTTGTCCATATGAATAAGCACAATTTACTCTATTTTGCACTCAAAAGTGAATGTAAACATTGAGGATTTGGTGAATTAAAAGAAATTTTACATTCAAAGAAGGTGTAAAGCCAAGGTGACACCAAGGTGACTTGTGGCAGTGTTTGTGGGAGACTGTAGAAATATTTGTCAACTAAGGGAAGTGAAGGATAGGAAGTGGACCACAACAGTGAATAGTGCAGCAGTTCACTTCACATGAACTAGTGAGGTGGACACCCTTCAAGCTTCCTTCAGCTCACTACTGAGTTAATTACAATTAATGAGTAAACCAGCTCATCCAAACCTCTGTCTATATCATAAATTGCACGTTGTCCCATTCAGTCTTCCTTGCTGTGCTTCTTGACCTACTTTAACTCCCAGTCCAGCAATTCCTCAAACTTAAAATTCTCATGCCTAAATTTAAATTTCTCTTTACCTCTGTAGCCTCCTCCAGCCCTACAACCTGCCAAGGTCTCTGCTCTCTTCTAATTCTGCCAATTGCACATTGCTGATTCCCCTTGCCCCACAATTGGCAGCCATGCTCTGGAATTCACTCCCTAAACCTCTGCACCTACCTTAAAAGTGTTCCTTAAAACTTAGCTCTTTGCCCAAGCTATTGGTCACTTGTATCAATACCTCAGGTGGCTCAGTATCAATTTTTGTCTGATAACGCTCCTATGAAATGCCTTGGGATGTTTTATTTTATTAAAGGAACAATATATATGAATAGTGTTGCTGAGTTAGCAAATCTCCTACTTAACAAAATATTTGCCAGCCCCTCTATGCATGGGTGAGGGGCACATGGGCTCACCTCCTGATTGAACCTGCAGTGCAGGGTGCACCAGCCAATCTGCATCAATCCCTGAGAAGAGATCAGAACTTCATACATCCACTTTCCTGTGGTCAAAGATAACATAAGGTTTAGTTAGTGAGCTGAACATCACAACAGCAATACATGATAGAAATGGTGTAGATCATTTCACAATGGTCTCACAAACAGCTCAGACATGTCCATCATTATCTCAAACTGTACACATAAGATGACATGTCTGAAGGGCTTTAAAAATTGAATCATCCAAAATCATATGCAAAGGGAATATTGGCAACAAAATGAAATAAATTGACTTGTTTTATTTGCTGTGATAGATGTTTCATACTTAACTGTATAACAACAGCTTCTGGATTCATTGGCAGGCAGAATGGCCAATTTGAGCCAGCGTTTCATCCTGTACTGATTGCTCCATGACTTTAAAAAAAAAATATTCTCTGGATGCAGGCATAATAGGCAAGGCCATTTATTGCACATCCCTCATTGCCCTGTGGTGGCGGTCTCTTCTCCTTGAACTACTAGTAGCAGAACAATACAACTGAGTGGCTTGCTAGGCCACTTCAGAGGGCAGTTAAGAATCAAACATATTAGATTGGAGTTGCACATATGCCAGAAAACAGTGAAACAAACTACAGTGTAGTGGTCACTTTGATATCAGATTATTTCCAGGTTGTGTTCTTTTTATTTTAAACTGAACTCACTTGTTCAAACTACCTGGGTGGGATTTGAACACATTTTATGGATTTCTAGTTCAGCAATATAATCACACTACTGTACCTGACACCAGAATTCATCCCAACATCCTTATCTGCAGATTAATCAGACACACCCAGCACCATGCTCCCTTCCATAAAATTGAGATACTCTGCATCATCTCAGATTAGTCAGACACTACCAACACCATCCTCTCCCCCAGATTAATGAGACACACCAACATCATACCCCCACACCACCCAAGATGAATCAGACATTCCCAATACCACCACCTGCCCAAATCAGACTCTCCTGACACCATCTGATGAAGGGTCATACGGACTTGAAACATCAACTGTATCCCTCTCCGCAGATGCTGTCAGACCTGCTGAGTTTTTCCAGGTATTTTTATTTTTACTCCTGACACCATTCTCCCTCCCAAATTAATGTGACTCTTCCAACACCTGGGTTCTAAAAACAGGTTATAAGAACACTTCTAAGACCATTCCCCTCCCACCAAATCAATGAGGCATTCTCAGCATCAACACTCCCTCTGAGATGCCCAACAATGCAGCAAAGCAAAAGTTCCCATATAGGCCAAGTACAAATCAGTCCCTTTAAATTGATGCGTGTGCACTGCCAAACAAAAAAGGGCCCATGCAATTAAACTGGTCAGCAGTGCACAACAAAAAGTAAACAGAGGGCATATTGCTCAGCATCATTCCCAAGTTAATGAAATAACTCTTGAGTACAAACCTGTTTCCATCTGTTTCAGATGTTGTTTCATAGTTTGCCCTTGTGAGATTTGAACCCTTGATCTTGGGGTTACAAACCCAGTACCATAACCACTTGGCCATTTAGGCCAAGCCCAAGTTAATGAAATACTTCAACCATCACCCTCTCCAGATTAATTAAGCATTCCCAACACTAACCACCCAATTAGCCCCTCTGATTAATGAGACATTTCCAAAAGCATTTCCCCAGATTAAGGAAATAATCTCAACACCATCAATCCATACATCCCCACCAACATCCTTAATGTGACACTCTCAAAGTTATTCCCCAGTAGCACCAGCCCCAGATTAATAGGGAAAGACAGACTAAACAATCCTTGTCTTGATTTTGCTCAGAATTAATTGCAATGCCAAATTCCCTGGCCCAGTCGGAATCCTTCTTTAGACACTCACCTTTATACACACACGAGGTAGCTCTGATTGAGCTGAAATTACTGTGGCCAACAACCTAAAAGGGAACAAACAGAGTAAGCACAAGCCAACTTTGACAACTCCCTCAAATGCAAGCAGAAAGAAGACAACATCACTCTCAAAGCCATCCCCTCAAATTAATGGAACCAAGAAACTGGCAATGAAGCAATGGTAATCCAGTTAGTCTGGATTCTGAGGGTTATTAAAACATAATTTTCAAAGACAAAAGAATGGGCAGTCGAAAGCTCCAGCAGCTGTGCCTAGCAGTTAAGTGTGAGCAAGACTGCTGCAACATCGTGAGACTGAAATAATTCCAGTCATATTATTTAAACCAGGTCCTTGATGGCCAAGTGATATAGACCAGGAACATCCCGGATTGCAACCTGTGGAACTGTAACTCGTGTAGGAAGATGACAAGAGGGAAAAGAAAATCAGAAAACAAAAACAGAAAATAAAATGTAAAAATGAGCTTCTTCTTCAAGCAGCGAGTTAAATCCAGGCACAGTGAATAAGCAGCCTTGCTCGAAAGTGCTTACCCCAAGTAAATCATCATCCACAAGTAGCAACCCCTCAAAGCCACTTGTGTGATCCAGGACCACTGTGGCTGGACCAAGGCGCCCATCCATAGTTTGATCTGAAACATAGTTAACAACCAAGCCATCAGTCAGAAACCATCCTGGAAAATAGACTGACATCAAATATTACTGAAAAATCATGTACAGATTAATAGATACCTGGGGGTGAGTCACAGGCTGGAATCTAACTGAGGGATTTCGGGAGCTGGTCTTTATGTATAACAGAAACTCGAGGATGGGCTACAGGCTGAATCTAAGTGGTTCAGATCATTTACATATAGTGCAAACCCTAAAAACTGCCACAGAAGATGAAAAATTATGTTTTTAAAAGACAAGAGTAATTTTGAAAAAGACGTTCATAAGTCATAAGTTAGTAGTTTGACAAATTGTCTGATGTGACGTGTTATATTCCTGATCATGGTGAAAACAGCTCTTCAATTCAACAGAGGCAGGACGAGATATTTGGTTTGAAAGCAATCAAATCAAAGGGTAAAATAAAAGCAAAATACTGTAGATGCTGGAAATCTGAAAAAGAAACAGAAAATGCTAGTGATACTCAGCAGGTCAGGCAGCATCTGTGAAGAGAGAAACAGAGTAAACGTTACTGGAAAATGATCTAAAGGTCATTTGTAGGAAGTTACAGAGATAGGGAAGGGCAAGGCCATAAAGAGAGCTAAACATAAAGATGAGAATTTTAAACTCTACATTGCCCATCGGGAGCCATTGTAGGTCAGCAAGCACAGGAGTGATGGGTGAACAGGATTTGATGTTAGTTAGTATACAAGCAGTTTACAAAGGCTAGGAGGGTTGGGAGGTCAACCAGAAGCACATTGGAACAGTTGAGTCTGGAGATTACAGAAGCACCAATGGGGTTTTCAACAATTCAGGGTTTCATCGGCTGGAGCAGCAGAGGATGCAGGTGATACCTTCGTGATACAATGATGTGAGGTGAAAGGCTCAGCTTTATAGGTCTCACAGAACGCCAACAGCTGCACACAGTTGGCTGAGCATGAGACGATGTCTGAGGAAGGGGATGGAATCAGCGGCAAGAGAACAGAGCTTGTGACAGAGGCTGAAAGAATTCGTTTTGGCCTTAATATGCAGCTGAAGGACATTGTCAAACATTCAACATTGGATGAGCTTCAAACAGTCTGATAAAACTGAGGCAGTTGGGGAACCGAGAAAGGTGATAGCTCAGGAAGCAGAGTTTCATATTACACAGTGCAGTGTGCATATTTCAAGAGTTTGTTCAAAGGAGTTGGAGACCAA
The DNA here is from genome assembly GCF_017639515.1 of Carcharodon carcharias. Lineage (NCBI taxonomy): Eukaryota > Metazoa > Chordata > Chondrichthyes > Lamniformes > Lamnidae > Carcharodon > Carcharodon carcharias. Next base: position 84,805,896 of record NC_054473.1, read on the forward strand.
AAGGCTCTCAAATATCCCAGATTGCATGCATTACAACCACCTCATTTTATTATACAGTATTCATTCTGCAACTTTTCTATGAATTTTTTTTCAATTTTTCTACCTCAGAATTTGGCAGTTATCATCAGGACCAGCCATTTATTGCCTATTCCTAATTGCTCTCAAGATGCTGCTGCTGGGCTTTCTTCTTGGACTACTGATCTTCATTGAATGAATAGGCTTCTACAAATGCTGTTAGGCAGAGGGTTCCAGGATTTTGACCCAACAACCTTGAAGACTGATAATATATATATCCAAGTCAGAATGAGGGGTGACATGGAGATGCTGATGTTCCCGTGCACCTGCTTTCCTTGTCTTTCAAGGTTATGGGAGGTCACAAGTTAGGGCGCAGCTGCCAAAGAAACATTGGCATCTTGCTGCACTGTATCCTGTAGATGGTGACACTACAGCCACAGTGTGTCAATCATGGGGGGAGTGGATGCCTAAGTCAGTGGATCAGTTGCCGATCAAGTGGGCTGTTTAGTTCTGGTTTTCGTCAATCTTCTTGAGTATTGCTGCAGGTACATGCATCCAGGCAACTATTCCATCACACTCCAGACTTGAATTGTAGGAATTGAGCTAGTATATGGCTGGTCCAGTTGTTTCTGGTCAAAGGTGACTACCCTTACCCCAGATGTTGCTAAATATCGAAGAGAGGTGGTTAGACTCTCCATTATTGGAAATGATCATTGCATGATGCTTGTGTGGCACTAATTCCATTTTCCATTCATCAGCCCAGGACTAGATGCTGTCCAGGTCTTGCTCCATATGAGCATGCGCTTCTTCATTTGAGGAATTGGGAATTGAGCTAAATACTGTGCAATCACTAGTAATATCCCACTTCTGCCCTTATGATACAGGAAGATTATTGAGGGAGCAGCTGAAAATTGTTGAGTCTAGGATACTGCCATGAGGAAGGCTGAAATGATTGGCCTTAAACAACCACAATCAACTTCCTTTGTGCTGGTTATGATTGTGTTTTAGCTGTACTGGAACAGCTTGGCTAGAAGCATGGCTAGTTCTGGAGCGCAAGCCTTTCAGCGCTACAGCTAGATTAGATTAGATTTGCTAGAATGATTCCAGGGTGAGGTATTTTTGGCTGCAGAGTTGGGTTGGAGAAGCTGGGGCTGTTCACCTTGGAGCGAAGGGGTTTGAGGGAAGATTTGATAGAGGTATACAAGATTATGACAGGTTTAGATAAGATAGATAAAGAAAAAACTGTTCCCATTAACTGATCGCACAAGGATTAGGGAACCACATACTTAAGACTTTAGGCCAGAGGTACAAAGGGAAAGTGAGGAAGAACTCTTTTTTTAAACACAGCGAGTGGTAATGATCTTGAATTCACAGCCTATGAGGGTGGTGGAAGGGGAGAAAAATTAATGATTTAAAAAATTGATAGAAGCTTGAAGGAAACAAACTTGCAGGGCTACAGGAAATTGGACTGACTGGATTGCCCTTCAGAGAGCCAGCAGACTTGGTGAATCAAATGGCCTCTTGTGCCATAATGACATTATGACTCTACTATATGGTGTCAAGAGTCATTGCCTTTGCTGTACTGTACTCAACCATTTCTTAATATCATCTTCTTGAATTTTCCAACTGTAAATCAATGTGGTCTGTATACTCTGATGTTGGTAAGAGACATTGTGAGCACCCAGTATGATATTCGGTAAGCAATCATCTAGAATACTGGTTAAGAGCTGGGCAATTCTCAGCATATCAGATCATAAGAAATAGGAGAAGTAGGCCATTCAGCCCATCAAGCCTGCTCCACCATTTGCTAAGATAATGGCTGATCTGATTACGGCCCGAACTTCACTTTCCTGTCTGTTCCCCATAATGACTGGCTTCCTTGCCAATCAGACATCTGTCTCATTCAGCTTTAAATATATTCAATGACCCAGGCTCCACTGTTCTCTGGAGAAGAGAATTCCAAAGACTAACAACTCTCAGGAGAAATTTCTCATCTCCATCTTAAAAGGGAGACCCCAAGAATCAGGCTAGTGAACCTCCTCTGAACTGCTTCCAGTGCAAGTATATCCCTCATCAAGTAAGGAAACCAAAACAGTACACAATACTCTAGGTGCGGTCTCACCAAAACCGTGTACAGCTGTAGCAAGATTTCCCTACTTTATACTCTAGTCCCTTGGAATAAAGGTCAGCATTAAATTTGCCTTCTTAATTACTTGCTGTACCTGCATGCTAACTTTTTTGTGATTCATGTACAAGGACACCCAGATTCCTGGGCACTGCAGCATTCTGCAGTGTCTCTCTATTTAAATAATATTCAGTTTTTCCATTCTTCCTGACAAAAAAGGACAACCTCACATTTTCCCAAATTATACTCCATCTGCCAATTTTTTACCCACTCACTTAACCTATCTATATCTCTATGCAGACACTTTGTACCCTGCTCACAACTTGCTTTCCTACCTTTGTATCATAAGCAAATTTGGCTACAACACAGACAGTCCATTCGTTAATACAGATTGTATTCCAAGTCATTAATATAGATCGTAAATAGTTGAGGCCCTAGCAGTGCTGCCTGTGGCACTCCACTAGTTACAGTTTGCCAACTTGAAAATGACCCATTTATCCCGACTCTGTTCGGAATAGTTAGCCAATCCTCTATCCATGACTACATAATCGTGTCCAACACCATGAGCTCTTAGCTTGTGCAGTAACCTTTTATCTGGCATCTTTTTGAATGCCTTTTGGAAATCCAAATACATTACTTCTACTGGTCCCCCTTTATCCACTCCACTTGTTACATTCTCAAAGAACTCTAATAAATTTGTCAAATATCACTTCCCTTTCACAAAACCATGTTAACTCTACCTGATTGCGCATCATGATTTTCTAAATTTCCTGCTACTATTTCCTTAACACTGAATTCCAGCATTTTCCCAATGACAGATGTTAAGATTAACTGGCCTCTAGTTTCCTGTCTCTCTCTCCTTTCTTGAATATCAGCAAGTAAAAGAAACAGGTTTCAGTTGGTAGGTACATGGTTTACTTATGAAAACCATTATCAAGCTATCTGCACAAGGAACAGAATCAGCCACAGCCAAGTGGAACAATTTCCTGTTTACGAACAAACATATGTGCATCCTTAAGTAACACAACAAACACAAATGTGAATATTGTTCTACATGGATTATGTATCCGTTATGGATCAGTTATTAACTAAGTTATTGCCCAACATCTACTTGTGCACTTCGCAGGAAAAATCAGTAAACAGTGATCTGGAAAAGGAACCATGGATGATTTTCATTTCCCTATGCAGGGATGCTACAGCCAGTCTGGTGGAGCAGACGCACCAGACCATTTCACTGAGTTCACGTTTCAACTAAGTCAGTGCGTTAAATTTCTTACCGTGCAGCTCAGTTAACAATAGCCATCGACAGAACTCAGCATTGTGTTATTTGAGCTACAAAGGAGATATTAATACAGGTCACAATTGTTAAAACACAGGAGGTGGCCATTCGGCCCACTGTGTCTGCACTGGTTTTCTAGAGGTGCAATTCCCTTCGTGCCATTCTCCCACCTTCTCTCCGTAACCCTGTAACGTTCTTTCTTTTCAGATAACAGTCTAATTCCCTTTTGAATGTCTCGATGGAGCCTTCCTCCACCACATACAGGCGGTGCCAGCGCAGTGTGAGGTTAAGATGCCAGACCTTAACCACTCGCTGCATGAAAAGTTTTTTCTCATATCACTTTTGCTTTTTTTTACCAAATTACCTGAAGTCTATGCCCTCTCATTCTCAATTCTTTCATGAATGGGAATAGTTTCTCCCTATCTACTCTACCCAGACCCCTTATGATTTTGAATACTTCTATCAAATCTCCTCTCAGCCTTCATTTCTCCAAGAAAAACAGTCCTAACTTCACCAATCTATCTTCATAGCTGATGTTCATTATCCCTGGAGCCATTCTCATGAATCTTTTCTGCACCCTCTCCAAAGTCTGGATATTTTTTTCTGAAGTGCGGTGCCCAGAACTGGACGCAATGCTCCAGCTGAGGGCAAGCTAGTGTCTTATACAAGTTCAATAGAACCTCCTTGCTCTTGTACTCTATGCACCTATTAATAAAGCCTAGGGTACTGTATGCTTTATCAATCGTTTTCTCAACCTGTCCTGCCAGCTTCAATGGCTTACGCACAGATATACCCAGGTTCCTCTGCTCCAGCACCCCTTTTAGAGTTGTAGCATTTATTTTGAATCCCTGTGTTCTTCCTACCAAAATTAAATGCTTCATATTTCTCTGCATTGAACTTCATCTGCCACCTGTCTGCCCATTCCACCAACTTGTCTATGTCCTTTAGAAGTTCTACAATATCTTCTTCACAGTTCACAAAGCTTTCAAGTTTCGTATCATCTGAAATTTTGAAATTATGTCCTGTACGCCAAAATCCTTGTCGTTACTATATATCAGGAAAAGCAAGGATCCCAACACTGACACCTGGGGAACTCCAATACAAACCTTCTTCCAGCCTGAAAAACATCCATTAATCACTACTCACTGTTTCCTGTCACTCAGCCAATTTCGTATCCATGTTGCTACTTTCCTTACTATTCAATGAGCTATAACTTTGCTGTTGTGTGGCACTGTGTTATCAAATGCCTTTTGGAAGTCCATGTACACCACATCAACAGCATTGCCTTTATCAACACTCTCAGCTTTCTCTTCAAAATACTCCACATGTTAATTAAACATGATTTTTCCTTACGAAATCTATGCAGGCTTTTCTTAGTTAACCCACATTTGTCCATATGACTATTAATTTTGCCCTGAATTATTGTTTCTAGAAGTTTCCCCACAATTAAAATTAAACTGACTAGCCTATAGTTGCTAGGCTTATTTTTAGCCCCATTTTTGAACAAGGGTGTAACGTTTGCAATTCCCCAGTCCTCTGGTACCACATGAGTCTGAGAAGACTGAAAAATTATAGCCTTTGGCATTTCCACTCTCACATCCATCAGTATCCTTGGATACATCTCATCCAGTCCTGGTTCCTTATCAACTTTAGGTAGAGACAGCCTATCCAATACCTCCTTTTTTATCAATTTTAAACCCATCTACTGTCTGAATTACCTCCTCTTTCACCATGACCTGGGTAGCATCTTCTTTCTTGGTAAAGACAGATGCAAGGTATTCACTTAATACCTCACCTATGCCCTCTGCCTCCATGAGTAAACCCCCAGAGCCAGTCCCAATGTCAAAAGCTTCTTCAAAGAGCTATATGTTAAGGGGCGGCAGAGGGAACGCTCTTCAAGGAGGAGTGAAAGGTAGAGAGCCTGAGAAATTTAAGGAGGAGTTTTGGATCTTAGAGTGTAGGCCAACAATAGTGGAGCAAAGTGAATTGGGAATGTGCAATCTACAGAGCCAGTCCCAATGTCGAAAGCTTGGTCAAAGAGGTAGATGTTAAAGGAGCAGGGGGAATGCTCTTGAAGGAGGAGTGAAAAGTAGAGTGGAAGATGGGAAGCAGGTCAAGAGGTCATTGGAATAGTCAAGTGACGAACAAGTGGATGAGCAGCTGGCCTGAGTCAGTAGCAGGGGCAGGCAAGGTTACAGTGGAGGAGGCAATGGACCAGATATGGGATCAAAGTCCAGCTCAAGATAAATATGACACAAATATCATGAACAGTCTGCTTCAGCCTCAGGCAATGGCCAGGGAGAAGGGTGCAGGCAGTGGCTAGAAAACATAGAGCCCGTAGCAATAGCTTCAATCTTCCTAATATTTATCTGGGGAAACCTATGCTCATCCAGTACTGGATGTTGGACAAGCAGTGTGATAAATCAGAGGCAATGGAGGAGTTGAGGGAGGTGGTGGTGAAGTCGAGCTGGGTGTCAATATAATGTGTAACCTGACATGTTTTCAAATGCTGTTGCCACAGAGCAACATGTGGGTGAGAAATAATAGGGAGCCAAGGATAGAATCTTGGGGGACAGCAGAGGTAATGGTGCAGAAGCAGGAAGAGAAGGCACTGCATGAGATTTTCTGGCTATCATCAAATACATAGGAAGGAAACCAGGTGAATGGAGAACAGTTGCATAATTCTGATTCTAGTGCAGAGGGATCTAGGTATTCTAGTACATGATTCGCAAAAAGTTAGCACGCAGGTACAGCAAGTAACTAAGGGGAGGCGATGGCATAATCGCTGGACTAGTAATCCAGAGACCCAGGGTAAGGCTCTGGGGTTTCGGGTTCAAATTGGCAGATGGTGCAATTTGAATTCAATAAAAATTTGGAATTAAAAGTCTAATGATGGCTATGAAACCATTGTCCATTAATGTCCTTTAGATATACTGGCCCACAGCGCCTTATGTCCTTACCTGGTCTTGCCTACATGTGACACACGTGACTACAATGCCCTCTGAAATGGCCTAGCAAGCCACTCAGTTGAAACAAACCACTACAAAGTCACAAAAAAGTAATGAAGCCGGACAGACCACCCGGCATCGACCGGAAACAACAACGGCAATCGCAGCCCTGCCGACCCTGCTAAGTCCTCCTTAATAAGACGTGGGGGCTAGCTGTCTCACAGACTAGTCAAGCAACAGCCTGACATATCATCCTCACGGAATCATACCTTACAGATAATGTCCCAGACTCCACCATTACCATCCCAGGATATGTCCTGTCCCACCGGCAGGTCAGGCCCAGCAGAGGTGGCTGCACAGTGGGGAGGGAGTTGCCCTGGGAGTCCTCAACATCAACTCCGGACCCCATGAAGTCTCATGGATCAGGTCAAACATGGGCAAGGAAACCTCCTGCAGATTACCACGTACCGCCCTCCTTCAGCTGACGAATCAGAGCTCATCCGTGGTGAACATCATTTGGAGGAAGCACTGAAGGTGGCAAGGGCACAGAATGTGCTCTGGGTGGGGGACTTCAATGCCCATCACCAAGAGTGACTCGGTACTGACCGAGCTGGCCGAGTCCTAAATGACAGCTGCCAGACTGGGTCTGCGGCAGGTAGTGAGGGAACCAATGAAAAGATACTTGGCCTCATCCTCATCAGCCTGCCTGCCACAGATGAATCTGTTGGTAGCATCGGTAGTCGTGCAGATGTATCGGTGGGAGTGACCACCGCAGTCAGTGTGGAGACTACGTCCCATCTTCACATTGAGGATACCATCCATCGTGTCGTGTGGCACTACCACCGTGTTAAGTGGGATAGATTTCGGACAGGTCTAGCAACTCAAGGCTGGGCATCCATGAGGCGCTGTGGGCCATCAGCAGCAGAATTTTACTTGAACACAATCTGTAACCTCATGGCCCGGCATATCCCCCATTCTATCATTACCATCAAGCCAGAGAATCAACCCTGGTTCAATGAAAAGTGCAGGAGAGCATGCCAGGAGCAGCACCAGGCATATCTAAAAATGAGGTGTCAACCTGGTGAAGTTATAGCACATTTGCATGCCAACAGCATAAGCAGCAAGTGATAGACAGAGCTAAGCGATCCCACAACCAACAGATCAGATCTAAGCTCTGCAGTCCTGCCATGTCCAGTCGTGAATGGTGGTGGAAAATTAAACAACTCACTGGAGGAGGCTGCACAAATATCCCCATCCTCAATGATGGAAGAGCCCAGTACATCAGTGCAAAAGACAAGACTGAAACATTCGCAACAATCTTCAGCCAGAAGTATCAAGTGGATGATCCATCTCTGCCTCTCCCAGAGGTCCCCTGTATCACAGACGCCAGTCTTCAGCCAATTCGATTCACTCCACGTGATATCAAGAAATGGCTGAAGGCACTGGATACTGCAAAAGCTATGAGCCTGGACATTATTCCGGCAACAGTACTGAAGACTTGTGCTCCAGAACTTGGCACGTGCCAAGCCAAGCTGTTCCAGTACAGCTACAACACTGGCATCTACCCAGCTCTGTGGAAAATTGCCCAGTGATGTCCTGTACACAAAAAGCAGGACAAATCCAACCCAGCCAATTACCGCCCCATCAGTCTACTCTTCATCATCAGTAAGATAGTGGAAGAGATCATCAACATTGCTATCAAGCAGCACTTGCTTAGCAATAACCTGCTCACTGATGCCCAGTTTGGGTTCCACCAGGGCCACTCAGCTCTTGACCTCATTACAGCCTTGGTTCAAACATGGACAAAAGAGCTAAACACTCCAGAGGTGAAGTGAGGGTGACTGCCCTTGGCATCAAGGCAGCATTTGACCAAGTGTGGCATCAAGGAGCCCTAGCAAAACTGAAGTCAATGGGAATAAGGGGGAAAACTCTCCGCTGGTTGGAGTCATACCTAGTGAAAGGAAGATGGTTGGAGGTCAGTCATCTCAACTCCAGGGCATCACTGCAGGAGTTTCTCAAGGTAATGTCCTAGGCCCAACCATCTTCAACTGCTTCATCAATGACCTTCCTTCCATCATAAGATCAGAAGTGGGGATGCTTGCTGATGATTGCACAATATTCAGCACCATTCACGACCCTCCGATACTGAAGCAGTCCATGTCCAAATGCAGCAAGACCTGGACAATATCCAGGCTTGGGCTCACATGTGGCAAGTAACATTCGCGCCACACAAGTGTCAAGCAATGACCTCTCCAACAAGAGAGAATCCAACCATCGCTCCTTGATGTTCAAAGGCATTACCATCACTGAATTCCCCATATCAACATCCTGGGGTTACCACTGACCTGAAACTGAACTGGACTAGCCATATAGCTGTAGCTACAAGAGTAGGTCAGAAGCTAAGAACTGTGCGACGGGTAATTCACCTTCCTGACTCCCCAAAGCCTGTCCACCATCTCCAAGGCACAAGTCAGGAGTGTGATGGAATACTCCCCACTTGCCTAGATCCCAAAGCACTCAAGAAGCTTGACACCATCCAGGACAAAGCAGCCCACTTGAATGGCACCACATCCACAAACATTCACTCTCTCCACCACTGACGCACAGTAGCAGCAGTGTGTACCATCTACAAGATGCACTGCAGAAATTCACCAAGGCTCCTTAGACAGCGCCTTCCAAACCCACCACCTAGAAGGACAAGGGCAGCAGACAGATGGGAACACCACCACCTGGAGGTTCTCCTCCAAGCCACACACCATCCTGACTTGGAAATATATCGCTGTTCCTTCACTGTTGCTGGTTCAAAATCCTAGAACTCCCTCCCTAACAGCACTGTGTGTATACCTAGACCACTTGGGCTGCAGCTGTTCAAGAAGGCAGCTCACCACCACCTTAAGGGGAACAAGGGATAAGCAATAAATGCTGGCCCAGCCAGCGTAGCCCACATCCTGTGAATGAATAAGAAAAATTAATAAGGCTAATGGAATGCTCTCCTTTATTACGAGAGGGATTGAACATAAAAGTAAGGGTGTTATGCTTCATTTATACAGGGAATTGATGAGACCGCACCTCGAATACTGTGAGCAGTTTTGGTCTCCTTATTTAAGGAGAATGCGTTGGACGCGGTTCAAAGGAGGTTGATACCTGGAATGAGTGGGTTGTCTTATGAGGAAAGGTTGGACAGACTGGCTTTGTTTCCACTGGAGTTTTGGAAAGTATGGGGTGATTCAATTGAAGTGCACAAGATCCTGAACGGCCTTGACAAGTGGACATTGAAAGGATGTTTCCTCTTGTGGGTGAGTCCAGAACTAGGGGGCACTGTTTTAAAATTAGGGGTCACCCTTTTAGGACAGGAACGAGGAGAATTTTTTTCTCTCAGAGGGTTGTGCGATTTTGGAATTCTCTGCCTCAGAAGGTGGTGGAGGCAGGTCATTGAATATTTTTAAAGCAGAGGTAGATAGATTCTTGTTAGGCAAGGGAATCAAAGGTTATTGGAGTTAGATGGGAATGTGGAAATTGAAACAAGATGATCAGCTATGATCTTATTGAATGATGGAGCAGGCTCGAGGGGCCGAACGGTCTACTCCTGCTCCTATTTCTTATGTTATGAGAACAACAGAGGAGAGGCACTGCAGGAAGAGTGTGGTCAACCATGTTAAAGGTCAGGTAGAATGAGGACAACACATGCCCCCAAAGCAATAACATGTTGATACATGACTAGGCTCAACAACATGTTGGTATTAAGAACAACTGCAACTGCCCTTCCTGCCATGTATACCTACATCTGGAGCTATGGATCACAGAATTATTCTACTACCCACTCCCACAAAGCAGTATGAGGTGGAAGCCTTTTTTACTTTCAATCCTTTTTCAAATCCATCCATTATTTCTATACATCCTACCTTTGTCTTCAGCCTCATTGTCCAGTCCCTCAGCCAGCAGCCGATCCAAATGTTCATTCAGGTTCTGAAAGTTCAATGGCTTCCTGAAACAAATTTACAATATATAATTATAGCGATCAAAGTACACATTTCTTCTAGCTTAAGCTAGGCCACAGAACAAGTTGTGGGGGAGTGGGGCGGGGTGGTTGTGCAAATAGGGCATAGTGGTAATATCACTGGACTAGTAATCCAGAGGCCTGGGTTAATGCTCTGGGGACATGGGTTCAAATAGCAGCTGGTGGAATCTAAATTCAATTAATAAAATCTGGGATTGAAAGATAGTCCCAGTAATGGTGACCATGAAAATACCATTGATTGCCATGAAAACCCATCTGGCTCACTGATGTCTTTTAGGGAATGAAAGCTGCCATCCTTACCTGGTGTGGCCTACATGTGACTCCATGCCCACAGCAATGTGGTTGACTCTTAAATGCCCCCTGAAATGGCCTAAAAGCCACTTGGTTCACAGACAATTAGGGATAGATAATAAATGCCAGCCTTGCCAGTGACACCCACAGCCTAAGAAATAAATTTTACAAGTTTGTCACATTAAAGCGCATCATGCCTCTTCAAGAACTCGGCTTCCCTTTCTCATGTACTTGCAACTGATCTCATTATGGGGAAGGAGGGAGAGAACTATCATTAATCTTAGTGTCCCAGAGCTAGGGAGGAGTGCATGAGCTTCAGATTGGAACAAGATTGGATTTGGTTGAAATGGTGCATTATTTATTGTTATACCATAGAATGGCATGAACATAAAGTAGGAGCACAGTCTGAGCCAGCACCTGGAGGAACAGGAGAAAGGGAAGTGGTGGGGAAAAGAGCTTTCAAAATGGACAGGCTTCTCGTTCTACAGAAACAACACTGTTCGATTCCAATTCTCCAAAGTTGCATTCAGACACACAGAATCTGCTGGGTATAATCACTACCCAAGTGCAACTCAATTTGACTGCTGGAGGTGCCAAACATTATTAAGTGGAATAGGATGTGAAATTGCAAACAAGGAAACTAAATTGAAAAGAATAACAGTAACAATGACACAATTTGCAACAGCCCCAGGGTGAGGGAGACTGGTAGTGTGACGCAAAATTAATTAGGGAGTGGAAACCAAGCAGAGCCAAAATTGCTGGAAGAAACATAACTTTTTGTCAACAAAATAACCTCTGATCTGCAGTATGCAGGAGAGTCTACAGCACAGGAAAGGCCATTCAGCCCACTGGCCTATACTCCAGCAGTCTTCATCTTGTGACAATATCCATAGAAACCGATAACTTATAAAGAGATTCGAACTTCCAGTTATTAGCTGGATGGCCCAAAAAGATTTGATATTTTAAAACTTTTGGTGTAACAAGTGGCTAAAAAAAACTATTGACTGAACACTACTTTCTTTTTGTAGTCAGAAAGTGACATTCCCCTTGCATGCGCATCATCCACTGCACTCACAAAGGAATAACAATCCTTTCAGCATACAGTCCACAGTTACTCTAGCTTTCAGTGGGTTCCCCGTATCCCCATTTTGCCAAACAGTAACTTCAAGTGACCGTCTCAAAGCGCTTTCCTCAGTTTTTAGAGGGCTTCTTAAATCCACCACCAGTAAAGCCTGTTTCAATTATTCTCTTCCCCCTGGCCACACCATGACAAATTTTTTGGAATCCGTAGAAGGCTACAGGATGCATCTCTTCAACTGAAGACCAAGTCCCTTCTGCATCCGGCTGTGGCAATTCACAAAGTCAAGCAGCCTTTTCTCTTGTTAGCATCTTATCTCTCAAAACTGAAGTATTCTACTACAAAATGAAAGGATATGGCATGATTTGAATATGTGAATGCTAACCTGGGATTTTTTTTAAAAAAGGTCATAAGTTCAATTTGGAACTGTCAACAAGCAGGCCTCTTTCAAGAAATCACCTGACCTATATAGTACTTGAGAAGGAGTTGTTTGGTTGTGTTCAACTGCTAAGTAATTTAATTAATGAAAAGATGGGAGACAAAAGGCAATCACATGGGGGAGGAAAACAACTTAATTTGTGAAACCTGCTTGTTTTGAAGGCACTTTTGTTAGAGACCAAGCTGAGGCAAGAAGGTTACCTTGACTGACCCTCTCTCTTTAACTTGTGTAAAATCATGTGTGGCTATCAGCCTGTAGTCACAGAACCCTCATCAAGTGTAACCAGTCTGCATTTGGACCTGCAAAGCTGAAACCAGTGGTGAGAATGTCCAGACATCCACCGGGACCAGCGGCCTGTCTTCACATGAGAGAACTCCAGGTCGACAGCGTCAAAAGCCTGCAGACTTTATCCTTTATTTTATAACGTCCACCCTCCTAAGCCCACCTCTGCAGAAGCGCTCTGCTTATCCTTTGTTTATGCGTGCACTGGGTGAATTCTTTAGGAAGAGATAGATTGTTATACTTCCCGATAACAATTGTGGGCTAACCAGTACTTGCAACTTGTCAGAAGAAGTTTTGTTTTAAATAAATTATTCATTGAGCTTCTGAAAGAAGCCAGGTCAGAGTCTCTTTTCTTCTGGGTTCTAGAGGTATAGGGACACAATTGGCCATTTCAGTGGGAAAATTAAATTTTTAAATTAATGGTACAGCCTGCAGAGTAGTGGGGCTTGATAATTCAGACACGCAAGACCAGAGGGACCACATTCTCCAAGGGGTGAGTCAATTGAGTTAGCTAACATCCAGTCGCGAATGAAGCTACTATAACATGAAAAGGAAATGAAAAAACTTGAATTAGAGGCAAAAGAAAAAGAAAGAGAATTGGAATTGAAAAGGTTGGAAGCAAAAGGAAAAGGAAAGAGAAAGGGCAAAAAAAAGGAGAAAGGGTATTTAGGAAGCTGGTACTGGAATTTCAGGCAAAGGAGCAGGATAAAGAAAGGAAGGCAAAAGAATGAGAAGGAATGAGAAAGGGAATATCAGCTTAACAGACTGGACCTTAAAAAAGAGGCCTCAGATGCTGAGGAAGGTTCTGATGTTGAAAAAACCTCCAACCCAAAGCCTAGTAGGGGAGGTGTTTAAATTTGTGCATGTCCTCCCAAAGTTTGAGGAAAGGGATGTAGAGGCATTCTTTATTTCATTTGAAAAGGTAGCTAAGCAAATTAAGTGGCCAAATGAAACCTCTTTTGCTCTTAGAGTAGTTTGGTGGGTAGAGCTCATGAGATTTATGCTTCACTTTCATAAGAGGTATCGGTGAATTATGATGCAGTAAAAAAGACCATTCTTAGTGCATATGAGTTAGTCCCTGAGGCATACAAGCATAAATTTTGGAATGTAAGGAAACAGCCTGGGCAGACTTACATTGAGTTTGAGAGGGTAAAGCAAAGTAATTTTGATTGTAGGATACGGGCATTAAAAGCAGAGACGACATATGAAGATCTTAAGGAAATACTTCTCTTGGAGGAACTTAAAGGTTCACTTTCTCCATTAGTTAGAACCCATGTTGAAGACCAGAGGGTTAAAACAGCTAGACAGGCAGTGGAGGCGACTGACAATTATGAGTGGGTCCATAAATCTAAACTCTTTTTCCATCATCTCCACAAACCCGAATAGATGGGAAGGTGAATGGAAGGTAAGTAGCCAGGGAAGTGAAGGGACGGGGGGGGGGGGGGGGGGGGGGGGGGGGGGGGGATACCCCAGAAACTCCTCCTCAGGCCCGAAAGGAAGATGCTATGAGTGGAAGTGATATTTGAAGGCCTAAGTGTTTCCACTGTAACAAAGTGGGACATGTTCATGCTGATTGCTGGAAGTTGCATGGGAGATCCATGGGACTTATTAAGGTATGTAAGGGTGATTCAGGAAAAGGAGCCCTGACTGAAAGTACAAATCAAGCTGTAGTGTAAACTGCATCTGTGAAACCAAGTGTGGACACTGCTGTGAGTTCAGGAAAGGTGAATGAGATACATGAAAGTACTAAAGAATTTTTGTCAAGGGGACAAGTAACCCCTTATCCCTCAAATGAGATAGCCAAACCTATAGTACTAAGAGATATAGGAGCCATTCGAACACTTTTGCTGGGGAAAGGCATAACTTTTCCACCAGAAAGCACATTAAAAGCCAAAGTTTTAGTCAATGGTATTGCCGGGGAGTATATACGCGTACCTTTGTACCGGGTGCACTTGGAATGTGACCTATTGTCTGGGACAGTGACGATAAGGGTTGTTCAGCAGTTACCCGTAGATAAGAACTGATTTACTCCTGGGAAATGATTTAGCTGGGGCGAAGGCAGTAGCTTCCTCCTGATTTACAGAAAGCCCAAGTGAGGTTAAAGAGACGGAGCAGTCACAGGAAAAGGTTCCAGGAATTTTTCCTTCACGTGTGATGGCCAAGGCAATGGCTTAGCAAAGTCCATCATCAAAGGTCAAAGTGATACTGCAGGCAGATATTTGGCTGGTTGAAACTTTCTGTAAAGACTTAGATAATCCAAAAAGATGTTTAACAATCTTCTCTAATTGAGGCTCAACAAGTTGATCCAGAGTTAAGAAAGATAGCACAATCAGCCCAACTGAAGCAGAGTCTAACAGTTCCAGGATGTTATAACATTAGAAATGGAATTCTAATGAGCAAGTAGAGACCTCCTCACAGACCTGTGGATGAGGAGTGGATGCTTGTTCATCAGGTAGTGCTACCACCCAAATAACATAAAGAGATATTACGGATAGCACAAGATATTCTTATGGCTAGATGTGTAGGGATACAGAAATCTCAAGTGCAGATAAACCGGCAGTTTTACTGGCCAGGTCCTCATAGAGACGTGGTGCAGTTTTGTAAAATTGTGCATGACGTGTCAGGCGTTAAGAAACCATAACAGCAATCAAACCGGCACCCTTAATTCCTAATCCAGATTTTGAGGAACCATTCAGCAGGGTGCTAGTGGACTGTGTGGGACCATTACCAAAAACAAAAGCACGACACAGGTATATCCTTACTATTATGGATATGACAGCTCGATTTCCAGAGGCCATCCCTTTAAGGACCATCACGTCTAAAGTAATGGTAGAGAAGTTAACCCAATTTTTTACTCAGTATAAATTACAGTAGAGATCCAGTCAGATCAAGGTTCCAATTTTATGTCTAAAAATTTTCAAAACATAATGAGTAGTTTGGGTATAAAATAGTTAAAGTCCACAGCATATCATCCACAAACACAGGGAGCTTTAGAGAGGTACCATCAAACTCTTAAAACAATGTTTAAAGTATATTGGCATGAATATCCCCATGATTGGGACAAAGGACTGGATTTTCTTTTATTTGCTACCCGAGATTCAACAAATGAATGATTTTAGCCCTTTTGAATTAATTTACTGACATGAGATAAGAGGTTCTCTGAAATTAATCAAAGAAAAGTTTTTTTAGGAGCGAAGGATGAATCCTCTATGTTAGATTATGTGTCCATGTTCCAGGAACAGCTCACAGGAGGCTGCAAAGTGTCTCAAGGATATCTTAAAGTTTCTCAAACAAAGATGAAAGAATGGGCAGATAAGCAAGCTGCAACCCGAACATTACATCCAGGGGATGAAGTGTTAGTACTACTGCCATTACAAGGGGAACCTCTGAAAGCACGGTTCAGTGGTCCATACAAGGTAATTGAGAGGGATAGTAAAGTAAATTATTTGATAAATACATCAGATCAAAGGAAAAAGAATCGGCTGTGTCATATCAATACGTTAAAACGATACCATCGTAGGGAGGAAGATGGAAAAGAGCAAATATGGCAGGTTGTAAGCATAGTGGAGGATGAAAGAGACCGTGAAAGTAAGGTAGGAGACATAGACAGTTCACAAATTGATCCTCCTACTATACCGTTAGCCAACACAAATATTAGAAAGTTAGATACCATATTTTCATACTTAGAGGTAGGACAGCGAGAGGATGTAGTGCAGTTACTTCCAGAATTTAAAGGGATCTGTAGGGATAAACAAGGGTCTACAACTTTAGCCACACATGATGTGGATGTAGGGGAATTTTCTCCTATAAAGCAACACCCTCATTGGTTAAGTGCAGAGAAACAAGCAGAAGCGACAGCAGAAATTCAGTATAAGTTAGAAAATCACCCAGTCAAAGCGGTTGGTTTTCTCCAGTAGTGTTAGTGCCTAAACCTGGTGAGTCAACCAGATTCTACATAGGGTTATAGAAAGGTTAATGCGGTAACAAAAACGGATTCCTACCCAACCTCTTGCCTAGAAGGTAGTATTAACAGAGTTGGCAGTGTCACATTCCTTACTAACATAGATACTGGCAAGTACCTTTAACATTGTGAGCTAAGAAGATATCGGCTTTTGTCACGCCAAATGGGCTGTACCAATGTTGAGTAATGCCATTTGGATTAAAAAATGCTCCAGCCACTTTCCAAAGGCTAATGAATCAGGTGATCATTAATGTTCCTAACTGTGTGGTTTACTTGGATGACATATTGGTTTATAGCTACACGTGGAAAGACCATTTAAAACAACTGGAAGCCTTGCTGGCAGATCTAGTAATAAACCTTGTCAAAAGTGAGTTCGCGAAAGTGCAAGTAACTTACTTAGGGCATATCGTAGGGCAGGGACAAGCCTTGCCAAGGACAGCAAAGGTAAAAGCTTTGATGGAAATCCCTGTCCCTAAAACCAAATGGGAAATCATGAGATTTTTTAGGGATGTGAGGTTTCTATCATAAATTTGTGCCAAACTTCAACACACTAGCGGTTCTACTAACGGATCTATTGCAAAAGAAAGCAAAGGTGGTATGGTCAAGACCAGTCAAACTTTGAGAAGCCGAAGGCAATTCTAACCAATGAACCGGTATTAGATGCCCCTAATTTTGCTAAAGCCTTCAAGCTGGCAATTGATGCTAGTGATCTGGGGGTGGGTGCAGTCTTATAGCAAGATGATGAATCAGGCATAGAGAAGCCAGTGGGATATTTTTCTAAAAAAAAAATTAAATCGGCATCAAAAAAGATACTCTACGGTAGGAAAGGAAACCCTGGATTGTTAAGCATTTTGAGGTATATATCTGTCATGGCTGTAAAGAAACATTGGTATACAGTGACCGTGACCCTTTGGCCTTTGTGGAAAAAATTAAGACTCAGAATGACCAACTGTTCTGATGGAGCTTGCTAATACAACCTTAAAATTTGAAGATTGTTCGTATTACTGGAAAAGATAATTTTGTTGCTGATGCGTTATCAAGAATGTAAATCGTTTACAATTGGCTGGAAAGCAAGAAAGTCAGAAAACTGAGCAGATTGTGTATAAGGGGCGAATGGCTGAGAGATTGCATGTTTGAATTTTGTTTATAGTTATACATATCTTTTTCTGTATGCTCTGTGATGAAACACATTTGGAAATGGTATTTCATCTCTTAAGGGCAGAGGCATGTTAAAATTCTCTCTCTCAAGACTAACATTTTCTTTTGCAAAATGGAAGGATGTGGCATGATTTGGACAAGTGGATGCTAACTTTGAATTTTTTTTTTTAAGGATGATCATAAGTTCACCTTGGAACGGTCAGCAAGCAGGCCTCTTTCAAGAAATCACCTGAACGAAACAGTACTTGAGAAGGAGTTGTTCATTTGTGTTGAACTGCAAAGAAATTTAATTAATAAAAAGATGGGAGACACAAGGCGAACACATGGGAGAGAGGGGGAAAAAAAGCTTAAGTTGTGAACCTGGTTGTTTTGAAGGCAGTTTTGTTGGGGATCAAACTGAGGAAAGGCAGCTATCTTGACTGGCTCCCTCTCTCTACCTTGCCTAAAATTGTGTGTGGCTATCAACCTGAGTGTAACTCGTCCGCATTTGAATCGGAAAGCTGAGACCAATGGTAAGAACGTCCAGGCATCCAGTGGGACCAACAGCCCATCCGCACACGACAGAACTCCAGGTTGACAGCGTCGAGACCCTGCAGACTTTATCCTTTATTTTATAGCACCCATCCTCCAAAGCCCAACTCTGCAGAGAGACTCTGTTTGTCCTTCGTTTGTTTGTGTGTCTGTATGTGTGATGGGGGAATTCTTTAGGAAGAGATAGTTACACTTCCTGATTACAATTGTTTGTTAACCAGTACTTGCAACTTGTTAAAAGAAGTTTTGTTTTAAAATAAATTAATCATTGAGTTTTTTGAAAGAAGCCTGGTCAGAGTCTCTTTTCTTCTGGGTGCTAGAAGTATAGATGCCATTTTGGTGGGAAATTAAACATTTAAATTATGGTACAGCCTACGGAGTAGTGGGGCTTCATAAATCGCACACTCCTCCCGTCCTGCTCATCACACTCTGCTGACCGCACAGAACTGCTGCTGTCTGTGATATTCACTAATTTGTAGGCAAGCCTGTAACATGATCTCAAATATGTCTTCTGCTCTCTTTCCCACAGCAACGTGGAACACAAATTTTGTATCGAGGTAGAAATGCTAATTAGCCATCCTTGACCTCAACTCCCTTTCAGCTTTGAAGTGAATGGACAGTTTAAAGCACAACTGTTTACAACTCGACATTCTCAACATCTTCCTGGGACTTTGGAGAATCACAGTCCACTCACTGTAAACTCAGAGTCTGTTGCCAACATCTCCAAGCGTAACTATCTTGCAACTTCTTCCCAGTAAAACAATCTAAGCCATGCTTTAATCTTTAACAGTCAAACTCACCCAGGCTTACTGTCAGGCAGACTTCAGAACAGGTCACATGATCCGCTTCATTTGCCCTAAATTTAAAGCTACGTTTCCAAAACAACATAATCTTATAAACCTCAATTATAACTATCTAACCCATCAGCCATGTATCCCTTTCTCTCTTATGTGCTTACCCATCTTTCCCTTAAATGCATCTATGCTATTCACCTTGAGATAGCAAGTTCCACTTTCTTACCCTGTTCTTTGGGTAAAGTCTCTCTTGAATTCCTTATTGGATACGTTAGTGACTATCTTATATTTATGACCTCTAGCTTTAGGCTCCCACAGTGGAAATCCATATCTATAAATATATACTCTATAGTTACCCTTTCAAATCCTGTCAAATCCTTTCATAACCTTATCAAGTCACCTCTCAGTCTTCTCTTTTCAAGCACTGCAGGGAAAGTATATCCCAGAAATAAATCAGAAGCAAAACTGCAGATGAAAACCAATAGGGATGATAAAGTCACAAAGCATTAGGGAATGAGAAAGGGTGTATAAAAGTCTGGAATATACAGTGAAGAAACAGGATAGGGAGCAAGTGAAAATCAAGCAAAGGTCAAGAAATTATAACTCAAGCTGTAATCAAATACTCCAAACTGAGCCCAATGCTTCCAATCCAGGAATAGCTTCTGCAAGAAAGCATCTTCTAAAAAGTTAAGACTTTTTGGATTAGTCTCGTAGTAACAATACATATTTTATTTGAAATGTCTGTTTATAGTGGTTCCTTACATTATGTTAATTAGTCTTTTGGTATAAAGAACTTGTGTATCGCTGAAAAGAGAGACATGTCTAAGCTTTTCGTCTTGCACTCATCAGGGCACCAGTATAAGGGGAAGAAAACAATTCATACTGCATGTGAAGAGAGTGCTGATTGGTTGGCAAGTGGTGTTGCCATGGAAAATGCATCAATGATTTAGACAGACAGTTAACTGCCAAGCATTATTTGAAATTTAAACCAGGCTTGGCCCTGAATGATCAAGGCATTGCCCTGAGGAATGAGTCAGCAAATGGCTGTCACTTATTTTGTTTAGCTGAAACAGGCAGAATGCACGTACATGTCCTTTCTGTCTGCAAAGAACGAGGCCTGTGAATTAATATATGTAGCTTCCAGTACACGCAAATGCGCCATATTGAGAGCCCGACTGACCATCTTAAATTGGTTGTCAACGTAATTCTTAGCACACTGAGGATTATTTAGCAAATATTGTCCATTTGCAGAATCACATTGAAAGTCGGGCACTGTATTTTGAATTTTTTCAAGCACGGGCTGGTTGGGCACGGTCTGTACCTTGTCCCTTGCAACAGCGGCTGTTTAATATGATCCTCTAGTCTTTGGGACGTATGGCCTACATATCTAACATCATACTAGCAATGAAATTCATATACCACATTACTCGTTTGTGCAATAGGCAGAACGTCCTTTAGGCTTGTCGGCAGCATCTTGTCAGTGGCACTCATGTTGCTACTGCATAGTAGCAGCATGAAACACCTGCTGCTCAAATTTTTGAGATACTTTGCCCTTTCAGGGTAACCTGAGGTAGACAGCACTTTTCAGCGCCGAAAGTAACGGCCTTAGGCCCTGTCCATTTGCGTGATATACAGAGCAAATGATCTGATCAGGGTAGCCATTATCCTGCAGGATGCCTTTGATGCCCCTATTTCAGCATCAAACTTGCAAGGTGAGCAAATGGCTTGGGCCCTATTTACAAGGTTGCCCAACCAGCCTGTGCTTGCAAAACTCAAAATCCAATGTTCAACATTAGATATGATTCTACAATTGGGCAACATTTGCTAAATAATCCTCAGTGTGCTAAGAATTATGTGGCCAACCAATTTAAGATTGTCAGTCAGGCTCGCAATTTGAAGCATCTGCGTGTACTGGAAGCTACATAAGTTAATACACAGGGCCCTGTTCTTTGCAGATAACAAGAACATGAACACACACTACACCTGTTTCAGCTAAACAAATAAGTAACAGCCATTCACTGACTTATTCTTCAGGACTATGCCTTGACCAATCAGGGTCAAGCAGCCTGGTTTAAATTTCAAATAATACTGGTCAGTTAACTGTCAGTCACCATCAGTGTTGCATTCTCCATGGCTACACCACTTGCCAACCAACGGGACTCTCTTCACATACAGTATAAACTGTTGTTCTCCCCCTTATATTGGTATTGTTGCAAGTGCCCTGATGAGTGAAAGTCAAAAAGCTTAGGCATCTCTTTTTTCAACAATACACAGTTAGATTTAAATAATTATGGAAAAGGATAAAGATAGAACTGACGTAAAAGTTCTAAATTGGGGAAAGACAAATTTTATGAAGCTGAGAGGTGACCTGGCGAAAGTGGACTGGTTACAACCACTTGAAGGGAAATCAGTGACAGAACAGTGTGAGGCATTCAAAAGCGAGATTATATAGGCACAGTGTATATATGTCCCCACAAAGAAAAAGGGTGATCCTGCCAAATCTAGAGCCAACTGGTTACCTAGGAGTATAGAAGGTTAGATAAAGCAGAGAAAGAAAGCTCATGACAGTCACAAAAAACTTAATAATATAGAAGGCCTAGAGGAGTGTAGACAGTGCAGGGGTGAAGTAAAAAGGTAATTAGGAAAGCAGAGAGTATTTGGAGAAATATTGGCAGGTTTTTAAAAAAATCATTCACGGGATGCAAGCTTCGCTGGCTGGGCCAGCATTTATTGCCCATCCCTAGTTGCCCTCAAGAAGGTGGTGGTGAGCTGCCTTCTTGAACCGCTGCAGTCCATGTGGTGTAAGTACACCTAGGCTGCTGCTAGGAAGCGAATTCCAGGATTTTGACCCAGCGACAGTAGAGGAACAGCGATATATTTCCAAGTCAGGATGGTGAGTGACTTGAGAGGGGAACTTCCAGGTGGTGGTGTTCCCATGCATCTGTTGCCCTTGTCCTTCTAGATGGTAGTGGTCGTGGGTTTGGAAGGTGCTGTCTAACCAGCCTTGGTAAATCCCTGCAGTGCATCTTGTAGATGGTACACACTGCTGCCACTATGCGTTGGTTATGGAGAGAGTGAATGTTTGTGGATGTGGTGCCAATCAAGTGGACTGTTTTGTCCTGGATGATTTCGAGTTTCTTGAGTGTTGTGGGAGCTGCACTCATCCAGGGAAGTGGGGAGTATTCCATCACACTCCTGACTTGTGCCTTGTGGACAGGTTTTGAGGGGTCAGGTGGTGAGTTACTCATCACAGGATTCCTAGCCTCTGACCTGCTCTTGTAGCCACAGTATTTATATGGCTAGTCCACTTCAGTTTTTGGTAAATGGTAACCCCCCAGGATGTTGATGGTGGGTAATTCAGTGGTGTTAATGCCATTGAACGCCCAGGGGCAATGGTTAAGATTCTCTCTTGTTGGAGATGGTCATTGCGTGGCACTTGTGTGGTGTGAAAGTTACTTGTCACTCGTCAGCCCAAGCCTGGATACTGTCCAGGTCTCGCTGCATTTGGACATGGAAAGAAAACCCAAAGATGTTTTACCAGTATATTAAGAGCAAGAGAATAACTAAGGAAAGGGTAGGGCCTATCAGGGATGTACATAATAACTTGCGTCCTGATGCTGAAGATGTGGACAGGGCTCTCAATGAATACTTTGTCTCCGTCTTCACTAAGGAAAGGGATGGTGCAGATATTCTAGTTAAAGAGGAGGACTGTGTAATATTAGATACAATAAACATAACGAAAAAGGATGCCCTGGAGGGACTGACATCCATGAAGGTGGATAACTCACCAGGGCCAGTTGGATTGTATCCTAGGCTGTTAAGGGAAGCCAGGGAGGAAATGGCGGATGCTCTGACAACCATTTTCTAATCCTCATTAGATACAGGCGAGGTACCAGAGTATTGGAGGTCTGTGAACGTTGCACCATTATTTAAAATGGGTGCAAGGGATAGACCAAATAATTATAGGCCACTCAGTATGACTTCAGTGGTGAGCATGTTATCAGAATCAATTCTGAGACACAGGATAAACTGTCACTTAGAAAGGAACAGATTAATCAGCGATAGTCAGCATGTTTTGTTAAGGGAAGATCATGTCTTACTAGTTTAATCAAATTTTTTGAGGAAGTAACAAGCAGGATTGATGAGGGTAGTGCAGTGGATGCTATCTACATGAATTTTACTAAAACATATGACAAAGTCCCACAGGACAGACTAATAAGAAAAGTAAAAGCCCATAGGTAATGTGAATGTGTTGAGTTGGATTCAAAATTGGCTTCGCGACAGAAAACAAAGGGTAAAGGCTGACGGACGTTTTTGAAAACGAAAAATGGTTTCTAGTGGTGTTCCACAGGGGTCAGTGTTAGGTCCCTTGTTGTTTATTGTATATATTGATTTGGACCTAAATGTGGGTGGCATGACTGGGAAATTTGCAGATGACACAAAAATTGGCCATATGGTTGATAGTGAAAAGCTTTTGTCTCTAGAATTATATCAATGGTTTGGTTGAGTTGGCGAAAAAGTGGAATTCAATCCAGAGAAGCATGAAATAATGCTTTTGGGGAGCGCAAACAAAGCAATGGAGTACTCAATAAATGGGAGGATATTGAGAGAGGTAGAGGAAGTGAGGGACCTTGGTGTGGAGGTGGCAGGACAGGTGGATAGGTGGTAAAGAAAGCACATGGAATGCTTTCCTTTATTGGACGAGGTACAGAATATAAAACCAGGGATGTAATGATGGAACTGTATATCTACAGTTCTGTACTGTGTGGCTGGTTAGGCTACAACTGAAATTTTATATACAGTTCTGGTCGCTACATTAAAAGGACATAATTGCTCTGGATAGAGTATAGAGGAGATTTATAAGAATGTTGCCAGGGCTTGAAAATTGCAGCTATGAGGCAAGATTGGATAGGCGTGGGTGGCTTTCTTTGGAACTGGGGAGGCTGAGAGGCAACCTAATTGAGCTGTACAAGGTTATCAGGAGGCTAGATAGAGTGGACAGGGATGCCCTGCTTCCCCTGGCAGAGATGTCAATAACCAGAAGGTGCAGATTTAAGGTGATGGGTAACAGGGTTAGAGGGGACATGAGGAAAAACTTCTTCACCCAGGGGGTTGTGGGTATTTGGAATTTGCTACCTGGTTTGGTGGTGGCAGAAACCCTCAACACATTTAAAAGGCACTCAGATCTGCATCTGAAGTGCTGTAACCTTCAAGGCTACAGACCGGGTGCTGGAAGGGGGGATTAAAATGGGCAGCTAGTTTTTTTTTTTAAATGTTTTTCTTTTTTAGCCGGCAAATACAATGGTCTGAATGGTCTCTTTCTGTGGTGTAGCTTTTCTATGGTCTTCCCTCCAGCCTGGCGTTCATGCTTCCGTTGGTCCACTTCTGGAGTGTCGTGGGTATCAAGAGGCCTGTTTGTCTCTCAAAAACCTAGGCCTTATGTTGATTCATGTCCTGGAGCTCCTGATCTTCAGTTGTACTTTTGCTCAGCATTGTTTCTTCAGCCCCAAAACAGATGGGACCTCACTGCAAATGTGTGCTTTCAGATCAGTGCTCAAGCTGCCTGTGTCAACCTTACGCAAACATCTGGTATTTCTATAGCCTGGTGCTCGACTTAAAAACATTACGTTCTGGTAACATAAAACAAAGAGGGGCAGTCCTGTAACCGTAACTAATGCATTGCTTCCCACCCTTTCTACCCAGCCAGACCCACTCCCAACACCTCTACTCCAGCCCTTCAGTGCCCCTGTACCACTCCCTTGCTATTACAATTCGCTATGCTGCTTCCATTCGTCAGTTGACTCTTATTTCCTAGCACTTAATCAAAACAGATATTGAGCAAATTGATGTTTTATACTTACTCTTAGATTGATTTAAACTGCATATCTTCTTCAGCATTCCCAGACTCTACTGCCCCCACGTTCGCCCTTTGGCATCTAGCCCCCAAACACCATCAGACCATCATCCTCATGGTGTACTCCCCTCCTTAATCTAGTGCTACAATATCCAACCCTGCTATTACTTCCTCTCCCCTATTCCCTCTTACACATCAATGCTAGACTCCACACCCCAACTTTCTCTGAACCCTAATCCCGAGTCCAACCCTACCTGACTCCCTGACTTTCTTTTTATCATGGTACAAGATCGCCAGGCCAGTCCCATCCCCCACAGCGCCAGTATCTCTCTCTAGCCTGGTGCATTTCAGTTCTCACCTTGCTGCTGCTGGGCTTTTGAAAGTGATAGAAGAATATTTGCATGAGCCACAGAGACAATGGAGACAACAACTTGCATTTACGTGGTGCTTTTACTATAGTAAAATGTCCCAAAGCACTTCACATGAGCATTACCAGACAATGTGACACCAAGCTATGTATACAATATTAGGAAAGATGACCATAAGTTTTATCAGAGGTTGGTTTTGAGAGGCATCTGAATGGAGGAGAAACAGAGGTGGAGGCGTTTAGTGACATAATTCAGAACTTAGGGCCAGGGTGGCTGAAGGTACGGCTACCAATGGTGCAGCAATTAAAACTGGGGATGCGCCGGAGGCCAGAATTGGTGGGGCGCAGGGATCTCGGAGGGTTTTATGGATAGAGGAGGCTACAGAGGAATGGAGGGGGCAGGCCATAGAGGGATTTGAACACAAGATGAAAATTTTAATAACAAAGCACTGCCAGTCCAGGAGCCAACGTAGGTCAGCAAGCACAACCAGCAACAGAGATGGAGAACAAACAAGAGAAAAAGAACTAATCGGAGAACAGAAAATAGTGGTTAAAAGGGATGGGTACTGGTTTTGGTATGTACACAATGCTACAGGAGATGCCTTAGTCACCTCCACTACTGCAGGAGTTGTAAAAAAGGCATTAGTCGAACATAGGTTAACATTGTTTAGTTGATCTCTTGATTCATAGTCAAGATGATTCTGTATGGTGACCTCTATTACGGTCAACCTCAACTTGACTGCACAGTTAAAACAAGGTAAGGAATGAGTATGCAATCTTTCTGGCACACATCTTGCACCACCAGGGCTGTGTAAACTGAGCTGTGTCAGCCAGTTGCACTGCCAAGCTATTATTAGCGACTGTTGAATCATGCAAGATTAGATGCAGCTAAATGGAGAAAGAAGGGGGGAACGCAGGGGAGAGGTGCCATTACACCCTGTCTGCCACCCAGCACATTGCAATCCTTGAAGGCAAGCACACACAGATCCACTCTCTGAAGAAATCACAAAATGCGCAAGTACACTGAGTAACAGAAGCTTATACATCCTGTCACCCAGTCTTCATATCTTACAGACAGGAACAGGCTGTTTGCAACTATAGAGTGGCAGATTTAGGGAACGTTGGCTTCACATTTGTATCATGACATACTGAATGGCATGTAACGTTCAGAAATAAACTCACACCAAGCGCTCATAGCCACTTAAAGTCACGTTTCTTCCCCAAGCTAAATTGTAACAATTCTGTCTCTACTTAGGTTACAATTTAATTTGACTCCTGAGATGAGACCATGTTGTTTGCACTCCCCTCTTTGCGCTGACTCACACTGGGGTACCGTTGACAGGTACCAATCACCTTCCAGCATGTTACCCAAGTGACCATACTCCACATACAAGCCGAGACAGTATATGGCCTGGCATTTCAAGCACTGCCAAACCCGTTCTTGTTCTCACTTGCAATCCATGCGCACACCCGCCTGGAAAACAAACATGTGCAAGAACCCTGGCCAAATGTTCCCACCCACAACCTAGAGAAAAGGAGGTTAATTGATGTACCGCATCAAATGGTTTCTAACATCTTTGATAGTGCTTTTGCAGCTGTCACTGCAGATCTCAGCTGTCTCAATGAATTGCTTCACTGTTTTAATATTTTCACCACAAAACGCCCCTGAAATCTGTTCCGTTGATCAAGGATGACCAACTTAAATAAAATAAACTGCAGAAGCATTATTGCTATTACATAAAGCTATCTAGTGCTCATTATGATGTCTAAATATCTTAACTTAGTGAATGAATGACTGCACGTATTCACCCATTTTATTTCACGACTGCATTCCAGCACCTACACTATAATCAGCTCTCCTGATCCTTACAATAACATAAAGCTGAGATATCATGCAGCACAATATAAAAACGGCTGTGTTACAGAGCATGCAGTCACCAGTTCAGAGGGCATTTTACACTGCCTTCAACAGTCAGCAACTTGGGAATGAAAAATGGAGCCACATGAGAAGTGGCCGTAAGTGTAGGTGACACTGTATGTGTATACACACCTCAGTGTGTCAGCTGATGTAGGTGAAACCTATGTTCCGATGCAAGAGTTGATAGATGCACTTTATTAAACAGGGAGTACCTGGATGTAGCAGCCAGTTGTGCGTTCTCAAAGCTGGGGAAGGCATGGTGGAGGTAGTTGCTGAGGAGCTTATCATTCACAAAACCTGCATCAACAAAAGAAGTGTGTGGAATCAGGCACAGTGTCCTGGATTGTAACAAATACAGATCTAATAGTTTTGCTATTAAAACACATGGATATTCAAAAACATTCATTTTAGTTGTGGTGTTCGTATACACTCGTGAATGCAACGGGCTGAAATGCAGTCATGTATTGTGAACCATTCTCCCTTTCCCACCTTGCAGATCCCACATCTCTCAGTTCCTTCACCTCTGCTCTGATGAAGCCACTTTCAAAAACAGTTCCTCTGACATGTCTTCCTTAACCAAGGTTTTCCACCCACAGTGGTTGACAGGGCCCTCAACGGTGCCGGCCTATCTCCCGCGCATCCGCCCTCACACCTTCCTTTCCCTCCCAGAACCATGATAGAGTCCCCTCTTGTCCTCACTTATCACCCTACCAGCCTACACATTCAAAGGATCATCCTCCGCCGTTTCCACCAATTCCAGCATGATGCCACCACTAAACACCCCCCCCCGGCGGCATTCCGCAGGGATCGTTCCCTCTGGGACAGCCTGGTCCACTCCTCCATCACCCCCTACACCTCAACCCCCACCCACGGCACCTTCCCCTGCAACCGCAGAAGATGCAACACCTGCCCCTTTACTTCCCTTCTCCTCACCGTCCAAGGACCCAAACACTCCTTTCAAGTGAAGCAGCATTTCACTTGCACTTCCCTCAATTTAGTCTACTGCATTCGTTGCTCCCAACGTGGTGTCCTCTACATTGGAGAGGCCAAACGCAGACTGGGTGACTGCTTTGCCGAACACCTTTGGTCTGTCCGCAAACATGACCCAGACCTCCCTGTCGCTTGCCATTTCAACACTCCACACTGCTCTCATGCCCACATGTCCGTCCTTGGCCTGCTGCAATGTTCCAGTGAAGCTCAACGCAAACTGGAGGAACAGCATCTCATCTTCCGACTAGGCACTTTACAGCTTTCCGGACTGAATATTGAGTTCAACAATTTTAGATCATGAACTCTCTCCTCCATCCCCAATCCCTTTCCATGTCCCCACTTTTTTCCCCAATAATTTATATAGATTTTTCTTTTCCCACCTATTCCCATTATTTCTAAGTATATTTCCATCCATTGTTTTATCTCTACGTTTTAGCCTATTTCAATCCCTTCACTTCACCCCACCCCACCCCCCCAAAGGGCTATCTGTACCTTGCTTGTCTTGCTTTCTACCCTTAATTAGCACATTCCTTAGATAATATCACCACCTTCAACACCTCTTTGTCCTTTTGTCTATGACATCTTTTGGCTATCTCCACCTATCACTGGTCCTCTATCCAGCTCTACCCCCCACCCCTTAAACCAGCTTATATTTCACCTCTTTTCTATTTTTACTTAGTACTGTTGAAGAAGCATATGGACTCAAAATGTTAACAGTGTTCCTCTCCGCAGATGCTGCCAGACCTGAGTTTTTCCAGGTAATTTTATTTTTGTTTCAGATCCCACATTGTGCTAAGAAACATAGGAACAGAAGGAGACCTGACCAGCCTGCTCCAACATTCAGCTGGATCAACTCCATTCATCTGGATTTGATCCATAACCCTAGATACCCCTACCTAACAAAAATCTACTGACCTCAGTGTTGAAAGTTCCAAATGACCTGCAACATCCACAGCACTTTGCAGGGGCAAAGAAAGTTTCAGATTTCCACTACCCTTTGTGTGCAAATGCGCTTTTTGATTTTCCTAATTATAAAATTAGAGCCAGGCCATTTATGCCCTCTCTTTCTTGATATTTGAACGATATCGCAAATTATATTTTCCACTGGCAAGATGCTGCTTCGGTCCAAAAAGACATTCTGCCTCCCACACTATTCAGCAACGTTGTGTATTTATTTCAGTGCTGATACACTGCCAGGTATGTACGCCCCAATGATTGGCTGATCGAATCAAACAGCATTTTCCTTCCCTTGTTCGTAATAGGCAGAATACCGTACTCAACCAGCCCGCACTTGCAAAACCCAAAACAAAACATCTACCCTTAGATGGGATTTTGCAATTGGCAGCACCTGCTGAACAATCCCGAGTGCGCTAACCTGTCAAGCTCATAACATAGTTCATTTATGCTTGCTAGAGGCGACATACATTTATACGCAGGGACTCATTCTTTGCAAACAAAAGGAATATGTTCAAGCCTTGTGCCTTTTTTGAATTACCCGGAGGCTTGGGGAGCCTATAGTTCATTGCTTTCTCCATGGCAATGCCTCAGTCAACCAACCAATCAGCACCCTCTTCTCCTGTAGTATAAACTGTTGTGACTGAAATTTGACGCCCTTATCTTTGTCCTGATGAGTACAAGACAAAAAGCTTTGGCAACTTGTCTCTCTTTTCTGCAAGATTCAAGTTTTGAACTACTAAGCACCTGTTCAGAAATAAACTTGCAGGACTACATGGATACAGCAAGGGAATAGGACTGAGTGGATTGCTCTACAGAGAGCTGATATTGACTTGATGGGTCAAATAGCCTTGGCCTGTGCCATAATGACTATGACTCCTAGCATCAGTTCTGAACTTATGTTTACCTGTTTCACCATTGTCATCTTGCTGTGCCATCACAGCTTAATTTGAAGGAAGCAGGCACTTCCCTGTTATGGGGAGATTCAGAGGGAGTCACCTTCCTCCATGAGAGTAGTACGTGCCATAGAAAGAACTAAGAGCAAAGAGGGATAGGATGAAATGGAATTATTTCTTCAAAAAGAAAAAGCAAACCTTCAATGCAAAGAAAAGCTCCCTTATGAATTTAACAAGACTGACTATATTCTACTTCAGGCAGCCACAATGAGACTCTTGTCAATGGAGAGCTCACTGAACTGTCAATAGAGTATTGCAAATTGATTGGAGCCTTTGGGAGTACTAAATTAAATGTTGAGCCTATTTGGCAAGGTCACAATTGATAAAATATTGCACTCAAGTTACAGGAATTGATTGGGAATGCAATAAGGTCACTGAATAATCAGAACATATGGTCATCCATGTCTGCAATCCTCCTGTTAACAGTCCATCGCTCTAGCTAGCAATGCCAATAAATAAGGGGACCAACTAAATGGGCACAATTACACAGGAGCATAGGAATAAGAAGAGAGGTCACTCAGTCCCTCAAGCCTGTTCCTCCATCCAGTAAGACCAAGGCTCATCTGCATGCAACCTAATTCCATTTACTTATCTTTTCCCCAATTCCATAACACATTTAGTAAACAAAAATCTATCAATCTCAGATTTCAAATTAACAATTGATTCAGCATCAATTGCCGTTTGCAGAAACCAGTTCTGAACTTCTATCAAACTTTGCATGTAGAAGAGTTTTCTAACTTTACTCCTGAAAGGCCTGGCTCTCATTTTTAAACTACAGGTAAGCCCCCTGGTCCTAGAGTCCTCAAGCAGTGTAAAAGTTTCTCCAGATTGACTCTACTTGTCCCCTTTACTATTTATTTTGAGAACTTCCATCAAATTGCCCCTTAACCTTCTAAATTCCAGAGGATACAAACCTAGTTTGTGTAATCTTTCCTCATAATTTGATCCTTGGAGTCCAGGTATCAATCTGGTAAATTTCAGCTACATTCCCTCCAAGGCCAATGTATCATTGCTGAGGTGTGGTGCCCAAAACTACTCAAGGTGTGGCCTAACCAGGGCTTTGAATAGCCGAAGCATGGTTTCCAGCTCTTTGTATTCTAGTTTTCTTTATATAAAGGTCAGTATTTAATTCATTTGCCACAATTTTTCCCAGCCACTTGCCTATTACTATCACTTTTCAATGTTATGCTTCCATCTCCACTGCTTACTATGCCACCTGTATCCGTGTCATTGGCAAATTTGGATTTATGGCTTTCTAAACCATCAGCTAAATCATTAATGAATACAGTGAATAGTTGAGGCTCCAACATAGATCCCTGTGGGACACCACTAGTCAGATCCTGCCAATTAGAGTACCTGCAATTATCCCTACTCTGTCTCCTTCGCTCAGCCAATTTTCTAACCAGGTCAATTGTTTGCCTTCAATTCCATGGGTTTCAACATTAGCTAACAGTCTCTTATTCAGGACTTGATCAAATAACTCCTGGAAATCGATATAAATGATATCCATAGGCATTCCCCTATCTACTACTTTAGTCACTTCTTCAAAAAATTCAATCACGTTCATCAGGCATGACCTACCCTTTACAAATCCATGCTGGCTTTCTATGATCAATTGAAAATTTTCAAGATGTTCAGTCACCCTATGCTTAATTACAGATTTCAATAATTTCCCTACAACAGACAACAGATTAATTGGTCTACAATGCCATGGTTCCCCACCACCCCCTGCTCACTTTTCTTAAATAGCAGCATAACACACAATTTTCCAGTCTAAAGACACAGTTCCTGAATCAAGAGAATTTAGGAAGATTATAATTTATCCATCTACAATGTTCTTACCTGCCTCCTTTAAATCCCTGGGATGTTTAGAGACAAGACCTGGCTTTGACACAAATTAAAGTTTGTACGAACTCCAGTGCTTCAGCAGGACTTGCTGCTTTACCTCTCAACTCTTGGATTCTAAACTACTGCCTTCAATTGGAATTTTAATTATCTGCAAAAAGCAAAGGCAGCCTTGGCACCAGCGTAAGTCAGAAACTGGTGGATGGCTTTGAACAATGTCAATAACCCATCCAAGCTGCAAGAGTTGCTTGAAGAGTTCTCTGCCTTCCTACACACTGCAACTTATAACTTGCCCTACACGCTTCTAGCAAATATATGCATATTAATCAGTAATAGTCCATACAGGTAACTGTACATAAAAATATGTAAAATATATTATGTTTACATAAGCATTTTCTATCCACAAATTCCACTCCATCACGATTTTTGATCGCACTTTTTACATCAATATTTGCTATTGAACATGCCATTGCAATCAGATAGAAATGAGATTTCCCTATGCAAACAAATCCTGATGTTATGCTAGTTGCAGGCTGCAACCGCTAGGGTCAATCATTTACAGTATAGAAGGTGGCCTTTTGGCCCATCGAGTGGAGCAATCTATGTAGCAATCGAGTCAGTCCCATTCCCCATTCTATCCCTGCAGTCTTGCAGGTTTATTTCCTTCAAATGCCCATTCAATTTCCTTTTGAAATCAGTTTCCACTTTCACCACCCTCATTGACAGCAAGTTCCAGATCATTTACCACTCACTGTGTAAAAAAGTTCTTCCTCACATTTTCCCCACATCTCTTGCCCAAAACCTTAAATGTGTCCCCTAGACCTTGTGCCATCAGCAAAGGGGACGTTTTTCCTTGCTGACTTATCCAGATCTGTCATCCTGTACACCTTAATCAAATCTCCCCTCAATCTCTTTTGCTCCAAGGAGAATACCAGCTTCTTCAACCTAACCTGGTAGGTTAAAATCCTGCATCCCTAGAATCATTCTGGTAAATCTCCTCTGCAACCTCTTAAGGGCCCTGACCTCCTTCCCAGAATTGGGTGCAATATTCTAGTTGCAGCCAAACCAGGGTTTTATAAAGGTTTAGCATAACTTGCCTGTTTTTGTACTCAATACCTCTATTTATTAAGATCAAGATCCCATATGTTTCACTAACCACTCTCTCAATATGTCCTGGCGCCTTCAAAGATATATGCACATGCACCCTCAAGTCCCTCTACAATGCTTCCTCCTATGGATTCTGCCAAAATTCTGCACCTTGCACTTCTCTGTATTAAATTACATTTACCACTTGTCTGGCTATTCTGCTAGCCTATCCACTGCAGTCAATTTGTATCATCCACATTGTTTGCCACTCCTCCAAGTATGAGGAGGCACAGCAGCTTCCCTGTATCGTCAGGCACACTATAGACAAAGTCACAGGAGATCAAAGAATATTGTTTTGAACAACTACAACTTATGTCCAGTTGCATCGACTCCTCAGGGATCACCCATAATCCAACCACATCCGTTGACTGAAAGCAAACTATTTACAGCTATCGCATGCGCATAATATTCGGCTCCTATCAGACTCAGGTCAGCGTCAAAGAATAAAAATCAAGCCTGCAGCTTCAACACTATCTAACTCCAATTATAATTCAACTGCAGAGAACTGAGCAATTTCCCATTAAAGGAGGCTCCTTTAACTGTGATTCCAATCTCACTTGTGGGGATGGGGAAATGTGAGAATGGAACTTGAAGATTTACTCAAATGCCACACAATCTAATCCTAGTTCCATCTGCAAAGAATCAACAAGGCACAGATATGGAGTCAGACATGGATACTGTTCACACTAAAGGAACAGGGCCATCAACCCAACCAGCAGACCCTTCCAAGTCAAGCTGATAATTAAAATATATGGCCTTTCACAACTTCTGAATGTCCCAAAGCTCTATCCAGCCAATCAAGTATGTTTGAAATGCATTCACTGCTATAACGTAGGGAAGGCTGCAGACAATTTTCATACAGCAAGATCCCACAAATAGAAACGGGATCATTATTGGACAATTTGTTTGAGGGATGATCGTCAGAAGATGAATGTTGGGCAGGACACCACGGGGAATAACCCTGCTCTTCACTGAAGTTGTTCACGGGATCTTTTACATTCACCTGCATGGGTAGGCAGGGCCCCAAAAGCCTGTGCCCCAACAACACTACACACCCTTAGGCCTGTACTCTGGGCAGCTCAATTTTCAATCTCTGCTGAACCCTGGAAAGTGAACGGTGCCTGGAAGAATACAGGGAAAATTAAGGCCCCAAAGTGGCAACAGGGCTCCTTGGGTTCCTTGATGAAAGACCCCTCAGAAGATAGCAGAAAACAGCAGAGAAGATTGAATTGAGGGAAAGAATACTGGGTCTAACACTAGTATTTTAAACTTAAATAAGGGTAATTACGAGGGCATGAAAACAAAGCTAGTGAAAGTGAACTGGCAATTTAGGTTAAGTGATAGGTCAATAGTGATCCAGTGGCAGACATTTAAGGAGATATTTCAGGATACACAGAATAGATACATTCCAACAAGAAACAAAAATTCCAAGAGGAGGATCCACCATCCGTGGTTAAATAAAAAAAGTTAAAGATATTATCAAACAAGAAAAAGCATATAATTGTGCAAAGATGGGCGGTAGGTCAGAAGATTGAACAGAATACAAAAAAAAAGCAAAGAATGACTAAAAGATTAATAAGGAGGGAAAAATTAGTGTACGAGAGAAATCTAGCTAGAAAAATGAAGACAGATAGTAGGAGTTCCGATAGATATTTTAAAAAGAAAAGTGTTAAAAAAGTGAGTGTTGGTCATATTGAAAGTGAGTCTAGGGAATTAATAATGGAAAATAAGGAGATGGCAGATGAATTGAACTGCTATTTTGCGTCAGTCTTCACTATAGAGGATACAGAAATAGCTGTAAATCAGGAATTGGAAGGGAGGAAGGAACTCAAGAAAATTACAATCACTAGGGAAGTGGTACTGAGCAAATCGTTAAAACTGCAGGTTTACAAGTCTCCAGGTCCTGATGGATTTCATCCTAAGGTCTTAAAAGAAGTGGCTAGTGAGATAGTTGATGTGTTGGTTTTAATTTTCCAAAATTCACCAGATTCAGGGAAGGCTCCATTAGATTGGAAAATAGCAAATATAACTCCTTTATTCAAAAAGGGAGGGAGACAGAAAGCAGGAAACTACAGGCCAGTTAGCTTAACATCTGTTATAGGGAAGATGTTAGAAGCTATTGTTAAGACGTTATAACAGGACACTTAGATAAATTCAAGGTAATCAGGCAGAGTCAGCAATGGCTTTGTGGAAGGGAAATCATGTTCAACCAATTTATTGGAGTTCTTTGAAGAAGTAAAAGGTGCTGTGGATAAAGGGGAACCAGTGGGTGTGCTATACTTAAATTTTTAGAAGGCATTTGATAAGGTGCCTCATCAAAGGTTATTGCAGAAAATAAAAGCTCATGGTGTATGGGTAACATATTGGTATGGATAGAAGATTGGCTAGCTAACAGGAAACTGAAGGCATAAATGACTCATTTTCTGATTGACAGGTATGTGACGAGTAGTGTGCCATAGAATCAATGCTGGGGCCTCAACTCTTTACACTTTATATAAATGATGTGGATGAAGGGGCAGATGGTATGGTTACTAAATTTGCTGATGTCACATAGGTAAACTAAGTTGTGAAGAGGGTGTAAGGAGGCTACAAAAGGCTATGGATAGGTTAAGTGACTGGGCAAAGATCTGGCAGATGGGGTACAATGTAGGAAAATGAGATTGTCCATTTTGGCAGGACGAATAAAAAAAAGAGGCATATTATCTCAACGGTGAGAGGTTGTAGAGCTCTGAGACTGAGAGGTAACTGGGTGTCCGACTGCATGAATTGCAAAAGGTTAGTATGCAGGTGCAGCAAATAATTAGCCAAGTTAATAGTGTTACTGCCTCCTCTTCACCACGGACGTCTAATGCCTCCACACCTCCATCCCCCACCGGGATGGTCTGAGGTCTCTCCGCTTCTTCCTCAAACAGAGGCCCGAACAATCCACATCCACTACCACTCTCCTGCATCCGGCTGAACTTGTTCTCTCACTGAACAATTTCTCCTTAAACCCCTCTCACTTCCTCCAAATAAAAGGTGTGGCTATGGGTACCCGCATGGGCCCCAGTTATGCCTGTCTCTTTATGGGGGTATGTGGAACATTCCTTGTTCCAGTCCTACTCAGGCCCCCTCCCACAACTCTTTCTCCGGTACATCGATGACTGCTTCAGTGCCGCTTCATGCTCTCGTCTGGACCTGGAAAAATTTATTAATTTTGCTTCCAATTTCCACCCCTCCATCATTTTCACATGGTCCATAACTGACACTTCCCTTCCCTTCCTTGACTTCTCTGTCTCAATTTCTGGTGATAGACTGTTCACCAATATCCATTACAAGCCTACCGACTCCCACAGCTACCTCGACTACAACTCCTCACACCTCGCTTCCTGTAAGGACTCCATCCCATTCTCTCAGTTCCTTCGCCTCCGTCGCATCTGTTCTGATGGTGCCACTTTCCACATCAGTTCCTCTGAGGTTTTCAACCCACAGTGATTGACAGGGCCCTCAACCTTGCCCGGCCCATTTCCCGCGCATCCACCCTCACAACTTCCTCTCCTGCCCAGAACCATGATAGGATCCCCCTTGTCCTCACTTATCACCTGACAAGCCTCCGCATTCAAAGGGTCATCCTCCGCCAACTCCAGCATGATGCCACCACCAAACACATCTTCCCTTCACCCCCCCAGCGGCATTCCGCAGGGATCGTTCCCTCCAGGACAACCTAGTCCACTCCTCCATCACCCCCTACACCTCAACCCCTTCCCATGGCACTTTCCTATGCAACCGCAGAAGGTGCAACACCTGCCCCTTTATTTCCCCCCTCTTCACCATCCAAGGGCCCAAACACTCCTTTCAAGTGAAGCAGCATTTTACTTGCACTTCCCTCAATTTAATCTACTGCATTCGCTGCTCCCAATGCAGTCTCCTCTACATTGGAGAGACCAAACGCAGACTGGGTGACCGCTTTGCGGAACATACAAGATCCTGAGGGGACTTGACAGGCTGGATGCGGAAAGGATGTTCCCCTTGCAGGAGAATCCAGAACTAGGGGTCACTCATTTAGGACAGATGAGGAAAAATTTTATCTCAGAGGGTTGTGAAACTTTGGAATTCTCTTCCTCAAAAGGTGGTTGAGGCTGGGTCCTTGAATATCTTTAAGGCAGAGTTGGATAGATTCTTGATGAGCAAGGGGGTGAAAGGTTATCGGGGGCACACAGCAATATGAAGTTAAAATCAGATCAACCATGATCTTTTTGAACGGCTGAGTGGGCTTGAGGGGCTGAATGGCCTCCTCCTGCTCCTAATTCAAATGTTCAATTTCATGTACTCAAGCCAAAAAGCGCTGGGAAGTCCTAAACTGCCTGGGAGCAGTTGAGCAACAACCAGCAGCCCAGAATCAAAGCTGACACTATCGCTTCACAACTCCTAAAAAACTCAAAAGATATCAGCCAGTAGGGAAGATAAGCAGACAGCAGAAACAGCCCTGTTTCAGTCTCTCAAGACTGTGCCAGAGCTGACTTCTCAAGCCCTTAAATACAAAAGGAAGTGGACAGTGCCCTGATGATAACCAAGTCAGGCAAAGCAGGGGACAATGAAATTTACTCAGAATTCCCAAAGAAAATCAGGTCATATGGACTGAAGGGGCTAGCAAATCTGTTTACCAACATCCATTATACAGGTATCAATCCAAGATAGTGATCACTGCCAAACCAGGGAAACAATTTGCTGACCCAATCAGCTACCACCCTATCCCCCTGCTCAGTAAAATACTGGAACTGTCATTGGAAAGTCTCCTGCTAAATAGACTCAATCCCAACTTGGAATCTGCAATGCCCCACAATAGGCAGGCTTTTGCACAGGCCGCAACTGCTCCAAGCAGGTCCTGACACTGACCTTGCATATTAAGGTCGGTTTCCAGAAAGACCCGAAGACAGGAACCATCTTTGTTGACTTAACCCAAGCCTATGATAGTGTGTGGTGCACAGGCACACTGCTGAAACACTCCAAGATCATCTGCTGCCTGAAAACCCTACAACTAATCAACTTCATGATCAGCAACAGTTGTGTGCGCACCTTGGAAATCAAATCAGCCGTCTACACATAACCATCAACAGGCTTCCAGAGATATCAGTCCTCGCACTGGCCCTCTTCAATATATATTCCAGTGACCTCCTTCCCACAAAGTCACAGCTCTTCACACACACTGACGATTTGGACCTGGCTTTCTTGGCTAAAGAGCTCCAGGACATTAAGAAAACACTCACTGAAGATCTATGCTCTTTGGAAGCATATTTCAAAAAATGGAGACTCTGACCAAATGCTGCCAAGACTATTGTTTCAGCCTTCCCCCGAATAACTCAAAGGTCAGGGAAGAACTTCATGTCCAGTTCTGTGGCCGAACACTCGCCCATGACCCAATGTCAAAATATCTTGGCATCACTCGTGACCGTACATTGAGCCTTCCAGAACGCAGGAGCCAAGGTCAAGATGAGTGAATCTCATGTGAAAACTGGCAGGTACCACCTGGGGCAGCAGAGCCAACTACGCACTGCTTCACTCGCCCTGGTCTGCCTAACAGCAGAGTACTGCTGTCAACCTGGCTCAGGAGCTGCGCACAAACGTGGAAGACATCCACTTCCAGAAAGTCATCAGGATTCTTTCTGGGATGTTAAGGCCAACACAATGTGAGTGACTGCCTGTGAGTGTACATATTGAATCTCCTGTTGTTCACAGGGAACAAAGACCACCATCGGGTGACAACTAACAGAGCCTCAAAAAAAAAAACCCACGCACTTGCCTGAAATCCTGTGGCCCCTACTGGAACGCAGTCCACATCCTACAAACTGATGACAGCTCCATCTCTCAATTGCACACCCCCTGGTGACTGCAAACATCACCAACCATAATATGGTAACTAACCCGAGTGGTGACGTCCCAGGTTTCAACCTTTTATGGAAAATCTGGAAAACTCTCAACCTCTTGAGGATAGCCCAGGGAAGATGTGACCAGCTGCGCCACATGTGGAACATGAGGAACAGCTCAAATTGTGACAGTGGCCATCCAGGTCACACCATCGCCCCCATACTGAACTCCTGCCCAGAGAGATCCATTCCTGGTGGCATCACAACCATTCACACTGAGTCAGCTGAAGCTGTTGGCTGGATCGCAAAGCTTGACATCAAACTATAACTGCTTCCCCTGCCAAAAAACATACTGTACTCACAATCTAGATTATGTGGGATTTGAATGCATGATCTTTGCTCACAGAGAAGAGGGAGTTTGCACTCAGTCAGGGGCTGACACCAATTAGGTTTTGGTCATACGGAAACGCAAACACAACTCCCATGAATTCCACCAAGCCAGCTGAACTATAATGAGTTGTGCAGCTTCACAGGACATAGCTGTCATCCAGGCAGCAGCCATCTGATTGTTCAAATCTCCATTCCTTCAGGTTATTTTAAAACTTTCACAACATAAGATATTTTTCTTTTCAAGCTATAAATATTAATAAAGGTGGGATATTCATACACATATTCCAATTAGCATCACTCAGGCTGTTTCAACCTTCTACACTGTCAGTGATACGAACATACCTGTGACCTTTGGTTTTTCTGTGTCAGAGGTCAGTCGATAACTTCTCCTGGAGTAGGATGTGCTGGTGCCTTTAGATGTCATTTTCCACTTCGGTGTCTCTATAGCTCAAATCTGTGAGATAAAATTTTACATAAGCAACAGCTTCAATATTCCCACTCCATGTACTGAGATAGGTGCAGTCATCTAGTACAGCATGAGCTTAGCATGTCGCTGAGGAAGATGTTGATGTGAACAACAAGTGCAAGGCGACTATTTCAAAGGTCCACACACCTTTGACCTGCTGCACAGTAAATGGGGGTACTGAGGACTAAAAATCCGTTGAAAAGAGAATTGGCAAAACCAGAAGTGAAAACAACACAGCGAGTGAAAGCAAAGAATATCTGAGAATTAGTCCATTGCTAAATTAGCAAGAGAAGAATTGTAGGAACTGAATTTCTGTGATTGCTTCAGTTTAATGTGAAGGCTACTCCAAATTCAGCTGGGGTGAGGGAGCTCAAAAGAATCCAATTCTTTAGGACTTAACAGCCAATGATACCCTGTTCTTGCAAAGAACCAAAACATGAAAGAAAATGCACAATGGAAAGGGGTCAGTCTCTCTCTCTCTCCCCCACCCCTCCCAGAATCCCCCTCTCTTCCACACTCCCCAGGTCTCCTCCTGTCCCACCCCACCCTCCACCCACACCTTCATGTCTACCTACCCACTGAATCGCCACCCCCTCAGGTCTCCATCTTGCCCCCCTCCAATCCCCCCGGTCTCCCTCTTGCTCTCCCCAGGTCAAACCCTCTTGCCGCCCCCCCAGGTCAAACCCTCTTGTCCCCCTAGTCTCCCTCTTGTCCTCCTCCAACCTCGCCCAGATCACGCTCTTGTCCCCCTCCAATCTCTCTCTTGCCCCCCGACCCCCCCCCCCCTCTCCTTACCCGCCTCTTGCGCTGCACCCAACACCTTCCAAGTCTCCCTTTTGGGACCCTGTAAGTCTCCCTCTTGGCCCCCCTCCATGCACCCCCACCCCCTTCCCCAGGTTTACATCTTGCCCCCCTCCAAGCCCACCCTCCTAACACCCTCTGACCACCCCCCAGGGCTCAATCTTGCTCCCCTCCTACCCTACCACCCAGTCTCCCTCTTGCCCCTTCCAGTACCCCACCCAATCTCCCTCTTGCCTCCCCCCCTCCATGCCCCCTCACCTGGTCTCGCTCTTGCTCCCCTCCACTCCAACCCCACCAGCCACCCTCTTGCCCCCTTCACAAGCCCCCACACCAGTTTCCCCCTTGCCCCACCAAACACCCCCACCCTGTCTCCATCTTGGCCCCTCTCCGTCTCCCTCTTGCCCCCTTCACTGAGTCGTCCGCCCCAGTTTCCCTCTTGCCCCCTTCAGATAATCCCCGGTCTCCCTCCTGCCCCCCTCCACATCCCCCACTTGGTCTCTCTCTCTTGCCCCCCTCCACTCCAACCACCCCCCAGTTGCCCTCTTGTCTCCTAGACACAGGCCCCCTCCCCAGACTCCCTGTTATCCCGGTCTCCCTCTTGCTCCCCACCACCGACACGGTCTCTATCGTACCCTCCTCCACATCCCCCCAACCCGGTCTCCCTCTTGCGCCCTATCCACACCCCCGACCCAGTCTCCATTTTGCCCTCCCTCCATTAAGTCACCCTCGTGCCCCCTTCACACAACCAAACAACTGCCGCCCTCCCCCCACCCGCACCCTGGTCTCCCTCTTGCTCCCTTCAACAAATGTCCCCCCCCAACCCCCGGTCTCCCTCTTGCCACCCCCTCCACGCCCCCCATCTCCCCCTTGTCCCCCTCCGCACACCACATCTCCCTCTTGCCCCCTTCACACAACCAACCCACTGCTGCCCTCCCCCAACCTGCACCCTGGTCTCCCTCTTGCTCCCTTCTACAAATACCCCCTCCCCAACCCCCGGTCCCCGTCTTGCCGACCCCTCCGCACCACCCCATCTCCCTCTTGCCCCCCTCCGCACCACCCCATCTCCCTCTTGCCCCCCTCCGCACCACCCCAGCTCCCTTGCGCCCCCTCCGCACCACCCCATCTCCCTCTTGCCCCCCTCCATCTCCCTCTTGCCCCCCTCCGCACCACCCCATCTCCCTCTTGCCCCCCTCCGCACCACCCCAGCTCCCTCTTGCCCCCCTCCGCACCACCCCATCTCCCTCTTGCCCCCCTCCGCACCACCCCATCTCCCTCTTGCCCCCCTCCGCACCACCCCATCTCCCTCTTGCCCCCCTCCGCACCACCCCATCTCCCTCTTGCCCCCCTCCGCACCACCCCATCTCCCTCTTGCCCCCCTCCGCACCACCCCATCTCCCTCTTGCCCCCCTCTGCACCACCCCATCTCCCTCTTGCCCCCCTCCGCACCACCCCATCTCCCTCTTGCCCCCCTCCGCACCACCCCATCTCCCTCTTGCCCCCCTCCGCACCACCCCATCTCCCTCTTGCCCCCCCTCCGCACCACCCCATCTCCCTCTTGCCCCCCTCCGCAACACCCGATCTCCCTCTTGCCCCCTCCGCACCCATCTCCTTCTTGCCCCCCTCCGCACCCCCCATCTCCCTCTTGCCCCCCTCCGCACCCCCCATCTCCCTCTTGCCCCCCTCCGCACCCCCCATCTCCCTCTTGCCCCCCTCCGCAACCCCCACATCTCCCTCTTGCCCCCCTCCGCACCCCCCCATCTCCCTCTTGCCCCCCTCCGCACCCCCCATCTCCCTCTTTCCCGCCTCCGCACCCCCCATCTCCCTCTTTCCCGCCTCCGCACCCCCCATCTCCCTCTTTCCCGTCTCCGCACCCCCCATCTCCCTCTTGCCCCCTCCGCACCCCCCATCTCCCTCTTGCCCCCTCCGCACCCCCCATCTCCCTCTTGCCCCCTCCGCACCCCCCATCTCCCTCTTGCCCCCTCCGCACCCCCCATCTCCCTCTTGCCCCCTCCGCACCCCCCATCTCCCTCTTGCCCCCTCCGCACCCCCCATCTCCCTCTTGCCCCCTCCGCACCCCCCATCTCCCTCTTGCCCCCTCCGCACCCCCCATCTCCCTCTTGCCCCCTCCGCACCCCCCATCTCCCTCTTGCCCCCTCCGCACCCCCCATCTCCCTCTTGCCCCCTCCGCACCCCCCCATCTCCCTCTTGCCCCCTCCGCACCCCCCATCTCCCTCTTGCCCCCTCCGCACCCCCATCTCCCTCTTGCCCCCTCCGCACCCCCCATCTCCCTCTTGCCCCCTCCGCACCCCCCATCTCCCTCTTGCCCCCTCCGCACCCCCCATCTCCCTCTTGCCCCCTCCGCACCCCCCATCTCCCTCTTGCCCCCTCCGCACCCCCCCATCTCCCTCTTTCCCGCCTCCGCACCCCCCCATCTCCCTCTTGCCCCCTCCGCACCCATCTCCCTCTTGCCCCCTCCGCACCCCCCATCTCCCTCTTGCCCCCTCCGCACCCCCCATCTCCCTCTTGCCCCCTCCGCACCCCCCATCTCCCTCTTGCCCCCTCCGCGCCCCCCATCTCCCTCTTGCCCCCTCCGCGCCCCCCATCTCCCTCTTGCCCCCTCCGCGCCCCCCATCTCCCTCTTGCCCCCTCCGCGCCCCCCATCTCCCTCTTGCCCCCTCCGCGCCCCCCCATCTCCCTCTTGCCCCCTCCGCGCCCCCCCATCTCCCTCTTGACCCCTCCGCGCCCCCCCATCTCCCTCTTGACCCCTCCGCGCCCCCCCATCTCCCTCTTGACCCCTCCGCATCCCCCCATCTCCCTCTTGACCCCTCCGCATCCCCCCCATCTCCCTCCTGCCCCCTCCGCACCCCCCCCATCTCCCTCTTGCCCCCTCCGCATCCCCCCATCTCCCTCTTGCCCCCTCCGCACCCCCCCATCTCCCTCTTGCCCCCTCCGCACCCCCCTTCTCCCTCTTGCCCCCTCCGCACCCCCCATCTCCCTCTTGCCCCCTCCGCACCTCCCATCTCCCTCTTGCCCTCCCATCTCCCTCTTGCCCTCCCATCTCCCTCTTGCCCACCCATCTCCCTCTTGCCCCCTCCGCACCCATCTCCCTCTTGCCCCCTCCGCACCCATCTCCCTCTTGCCCCCTCCGCACCCATCTCCCTCTTGCCCCCATCTCCCTCTTGCCCCCTCCGCACCCATCTCCCTCTTGCCCCCTCCGCACCCATCTCCCTCTTGCCCCCTCCGCACCCATCTCCCTCTTGCCCCCTCCGCACCCCCCATCTCCCTCTTGCCCCCTCCGCACCCCCCATCTCCCTCTTGCCCCCTCCGCACCCCCCATCTCCCTCTTGCCCCCTCCGCACCCCCATCTCCCTCTTGCCCCCTCCGCACCCCCCATCTCCCTCTTGCCCCCCTCCGCACCCCCCATCTCCCTCTTGCCCTCCCATCTTCCTCTTGCCCTCCCATCTCCCTCTTGCCCTCCCATCTCCCTCTTGCCCTCCCATCTCCCTCTTGCCCACCCATCTCCCTCTTGCCCACCCATCTCCCTCTTGCCCCCTCCGCACCCATCTCCCTCTTGCCCCCTCCGCACCCATCTCCCTCTTGCCCCCTCCGCACCCATCTCCCTCTTGCCCCCTCCGCACCCATCTCC
This sequence comes from Carcharodon carcharias, assembly GCF_017639515.1. Taxonomy (NCBI): domain Eukaryota; kingdom Metazoa; phylum Chordata; class Chondrichthyes; order Lamniformes; family Lamnidae; genus Carcharodon; species Carcharodon carcharias. The sequence continues at coordinate 84,849,991 of NC_054473.1, forward strand.
CTCTTGCCCCCTCCGCACCCATCTCCCTCTTGCCCCCTCCGCACCCATCTCCCTCTTGCCCCCTCCGCACCCATCTCCCTCTTGCCCCCATCTCCCTCTTGCCCCCTCCGCACCCCCCATCTCCCTCTTGCCCCCTCCGCACCCCCCATCTCCCTCTTGCCCCCTCCGCACCCCCCATCTCCCTCTTGCCCCCTCCGCAACCCCCATCTCCCTCTTGCCCTCCCATCTCCCTCTTGCCCTCCCATCTCCCTCTTGCCCTCCCATCTCCCTCTTGCCCTCCCATCTCCCTCTTGCCCTCCCATCTCCCTCTTGCCCCCTCCGCTCCCCCCATCTCCCTCTTGCCCCCTCCGCACCCCCCATCTCCCTCTTGCCCCCTCCGCACCCCCCATCTCCCTCTTGCCCCCTCCGCACCCCCCATCTCCCTCTTGCCCCCTCCGCACCCCCCATCTCCCTCTTGCCCCCCCATCTCCCTCTTGCCCCCCCATCTCCCTCTTGCCCCCCCATCTCCCTCTTGCCCCCCCCATCTCCCTCTTGCCCTCCCATCTCCCTCTTGCCCTCCCATCTCCCTCTTGCCCTCCCATCTCCCTCTTGCCCTCCCATCTCCCTCTTGCCCTCCCATCTCCCTCTTGCCCTCCCATCTCCCTCTTGCCCCCTCCGCTCCCATCTCCCTCTTGCCCCCTCCGCACCCATCTCCCTCTTGCCCCCTCCGCACCCATCTCCCTCTTGCCCCCTCCGCACCCATCTCCCTCTTGCCCCCTCCGCACCCATCTCCCTCTTGCCCCCTCCGCACCCCCCATCTCCCTCTTGCCCCCTCCGCAACCACCATCTCCCTCTTGCCCCTTCCGCAACCACCATCTCCCTCTTGCCCCCTCCGCAACCACCATCTCCCTCTTGCCCCCTCCGCAACCACCATCTCCCTCTTGCCCCCTCCGCAACCGCCATCTCCCTCTTGCCCCCTCCGCAACCGCCATCTCCCTCTTGCCCCCTCCGCAACCGCCATCTCCCTCTTGCCCCCTCCGCAACCGCCATCTCCCTCTTGCCCCCTCCGCACCCTCCCATCTCCCTCTTGCCCCCTCCACACCCCCCATCTCCCTCTTGCCCCCTCCGCACCCCCCACCCCGGTTTGCCTCTTGCACCCTCCAAACCCTCAATCTCCCTCTCCTACCATCTCCTCCGGCCAGGTCTCCCTTCACCTCTCTACTCCACCCTCCCCAGGTGTCCCTCTACCTCCCCCGCTCCCCGACTCTCCCACTCCACCCCCGCGCGGCTCTCTCACTCTCTCTCCCCAAGCAGCCCTTCCACTCGCTCCAGGTCTCTCCCTTTCTCTCTCTCTGGGATCCCCGGGCCCTCACTCACCGGGTCGGTAATGCTCCTGCCGCTCTCGATTCCGGCCAGCTTGGATTCCCCCCGCCCTCGTTCCCCTCTCTTCCCGCGGCCTCCTCCAACTCACGGCGCCGCCGCCATCTTCACCCGGGATTCAAAACCCGCCCCGAAACCGCCGCACGCATGCGCGCCCTCAGGCCGGGCCTCAAATCCCGCCGACACACCTTCCCTTCCCCTAACCCCTCCTCCAAAACCCCGCCCCCTCCAATCTCCCCTCCCTCAAACCCCGCCCCCGCCCATCCCCAACTCAAACCCGCCCCCGCCCCACCCCCTCCCTCCAACCCCGCCCCCTCAGCCACCCCCACCCTCAAGCCCTGCCCCCTAAACCCCGCCCCCTCCCTCAAACCGCACCCTCCCCCCCACACCCACCCTCAAACCCCACCCTCTCCCTAAAAACCCCACCCCCACACTCAAGCCCCGCCCTTACCCTCAAACCCCACCCCCTCAAACCCCATTCGCTCTCCCACCCTCAAAACCTCCCCTCCCACAAAAATCATCCCCCACCCTCAAGCCCTGACCCCTCCCCCACCCTCAAACCCCACTCATCCCCCACCTCAAGCCCCGCCCCCTCCCCACCCTCTAACCCCACCCCCTCCCTCACCCACACCCTAAACCCCACCCACTCCCTCAAACCCCACCCCTCACCTTCCCCCACCCTCAAGGCTCAACCCCTCCCCCACCCTCAAACCCCACACCTCCCCCACCTTCAATCCCCACCCTCATGCCCCAGCCCCTCCCTCACCCTCAAACTCCATCATCCCCCATTCTTAAAACCCACCCCAAGTCCACCCTGAAATTCCACCCTCAAACATCACCCCAACCCTCGAACCCAACCCCCTCCCCACACCCTCACTCTAACCGCACCCCCAACCCCACCACCGCCCCTCCCTCAAACCCCACCACCTCCCTCAAACCCAACTCCCACCCTCAAACATCACACCCTCGCTCGAAACCTATCCGCTCCCTCAAACCCTACCTCCTCCACCACCTCCATCCCAACCTCAAACCCCACCCACTTCCATAAACCCCAGTCCACCCCTCACTCAAACCCCAACCCCTCAACTGCCCCCTTCCTCAAAACGCTACCCCCTCCCTCAACCCCACTCCCTCACTCAAACCCCACCCCTCCTCATCCTTCCCCAACCCCTCCTCAAACCCCAACCCCTCACTCAATCCCCACTCACTCCCCCACCCTACCCTTGTCCCAGCCCCTCCCTATCCCTCAAACCCTGCCCCCTCCATCAAACCACGCCCACTCCCCTGCCTCAAACCCCAACCCCGCCCCCTCCCTCAAACCCCACCCCCTCCCTAAAACCCCACCCCATCCTCAAACCCCACCCCACCGTCAAACCCCACCCCACACTCAAACCCCACTCGCTTTCCCACCCTCAAACTACTCCCCTCCCGCAAACCGCTCCAACCTCCCCCACCCTCAAACCCCAACCCCTCAAACACCACTTGCTACCCCACCCTCAAACCCTGCCCCCTCCCCCACCCTCAAACCCCACTCTCCCCCACCCTCAAACCCCAACCCTCCCCCACCATCAAACTCCACCTCCTCCCCCACCTACACCCTCAAAACCCACCCAATCCCTCAAACCCCACCCCTCACCTTCCCCCACCCTCAACCCACCCCTCCCCCACCCCCTCCCTAACCCTCATACACCACACCTCCCCCACCCACAAACCACTCCCCTCCTGCAAACCGCAACACCCTTCCCCACCCTCAAGCCATGCCCCCTCCCCTCCCTCAAACCGCACCCCTCCCCCGCCCTCAAACCCCACTCACTCCCCCGCCCACAAACCCCACCCCTTCCCCACCCACACCCTCAAAACCCACCCACTCCCTCAAACCCCACCCTCAACTTCCCCCACCCTCAAGCCCCAACCCATCCCCCACCCTCAAACTCCACCCCTCCCCCACCCTCAATCCCCACCCTAGCCCCACACTGAAATTCCACCCGCAAACATCACCCCCACCCTCGAACCCCACTCCCTCCCCACACCCTCACTCTAACCACACCTCCAACCCCACCCCCACCCCTCCCTCAAACCTCAACCCCACACCCTCCCTCAAACCCCACCACCTCCCTCAAACCCAACTCCCCCCTCAAACATCACCGTCTCGCTCAAAACCTATCCCCTCCCTCAAACCCTACCTCCTCCTCCACCTCCATCCCAACCTCAAACCCCACCCCTTCCACAAACCCCACCCCTCACTCTCCCTCAAACCCCGCCCCCCCCTCAAACCCCCCCCCTTCAAACCCCAACCTCGCACTCTCCCTCAAACCCCACCCACTCCCTCAAAACACACCCCCTTCCTAAAAACCCAACCCCCACCCTCTAGCCCCGCCCCACCCTCAAACCCTACCCTCCTCAAACCTCAGCCACAGCCCCTCAAATCCCTCCCCCTCCCTCAAACCGCAACCCCCCAACACCCACCCTCAAAACCCACCCCCCTCTAATAACCCCACGCCCACTCTCATGCCCCGCCCCACCCTCAAACCCCACCCACTCGCTCCTCCGCCCTCAAACCACTCCCCTCCCGCAAATCACTCCAACCTCCCCCACCCTCAAACCCCACCCCCTCCCTAAAAACCTTACCCCCTCTCTCAAGCCCTGCCCCCATCCTTAAACCCCACCCCTCAAACTCCACTCGCTCCCCCACCCTCAAACTTCTCACCTCCCGCAAACTACTCCAACCTCCCCCACCCTCAAACCCCACCCCCTCCCTAAAAACCCCACCCCCTCTCTCAAGCCCTGCCCCCACCCTCAAACCCCACCCCCTCAAACCCACTCGCTCCCCCACCCTCAAACCTCTCGCCTCCTGCAAACCACTCCAACCTCCCCCACCCTCAAGCCCTGCCCCCTCCCCCATCCTCAAGCCCGTCCCCTCCCCGCCCTCAAACCCCACCTCTCCCCCACCATCAAACCCCACCCCCTACCCCACCTACACCCTCAAACCCCATCCTTCACCTTCCCCCACTCTCAAGACCCACCCCCTCCCCAACCCTCAAACCCCGCCCCTCCCCTACCCTCAATCACCACCCCAACCCCACCCTCAAATTCCACCCTCAAACATCACCCCCATCCTCGAACCCCACTCCCTCCCCACACCCTCACTCCAACCACACCCCCAACCCCACCCCCACCCCTTCCTCAAACCTCAACCCCACACCCTCCCCTCAAACCCCACCACCTCCCTCAAACCCAACTACCACCCTCAAACATCACCCCCTCACTCAAAACCTATCCCCTCCCTCAAACCCTACCTCCTTCACCACCTCCATCCCAACATCAAACTCCACCCCTTCCACAAACCCCACCCCCAACCCTCCCTCAAACCCCAACTCCACACCCTCCCCTACCTCAAACCCCAGTCCCACCCCTTCACTCAAACCCCAACCCCTCAACTGCCCCCTTCCTCAAGCTCTACCCTCTCCCTCAACCCCACCCCCTCACTCAAACACCACCCCCTCTACCACCTCCCCCACCCTCATCCTGCCCCAACCCTTCCTCAAACCCCACCCCCTCACTCAATCCCCAATCTCTCCCCCACCCTTACCCTGCCCCCAACCCCCCCCTCAAACCCTCCCCCCTCCCTCAAGCCCCAGCCCCACCACCGCCTTGCCCCAACCCCTCCCTCAAACCCCTCCCAACCCTGCCCCAACCCCTCCTGTTCCCCCTTCCCATCCTGCCCCAACTCTTCCCTTAAACCCCTCCCCAACACTGTCCCAATCCCTCTCTGAAACCCCTCCCCAACTCTGCCACAACCCCTCTCTTCCCTCAAACCCCTTCCCACATTGCCCTAACCCCTCCCTCAAACCCCACGCCTCCCTCAATCCCCTCCCTCAAAGCCCACCCCTCGCTCAATCCCTTCCCCCTCCCTCAAACCCTTGCCCCAACCCCTCCCTCAAACCCCTCCCTCATCCTGCCCCAACCCCTTCCTCAATCCCCTCCTCCCTCAATTCCTTCACTCATCAATTCCCTCCCCCCTCAAACCCCTCCCCTTTACACTTTCCCTCCCCTCCCATCTCTCACTCTCCTCCACCTCACCCCTTGCCCCCACTGTCCTCCCATTCTCGCTCACCTCCCCTTTCCTCTCCCCTTCTCCTTCCCCTCCCCCTCCCTTTTTACCGCCTCCCTTTTCCCTTGCCTTATCTCTCCTCTGCTCTCCTCCCTTCCTCTCACCCTGTCCACTTCCTCCCCACCGCTTCCTCTCCCCCACCGACTGTACCCTCCCCTCCCCCGACTTCACTTCCCCCTCATGGTCTGCTCCCATACCAATTCTCTTGTACCCATCCCTCTCCCGTCTAACCTCGTCTCTCCCTCTCCACTCCCCTCCCCTACCATTACCTTTCCCCCCTCCTACACCCCTCCTCTCTCTTCCCCCCACATCCCTCCCATCCCTCCACCCTTCCCCACCACCATCCTCCCGTCCCCTCTAGCCTCCTCGCCCTTCCTCTCACCTGATCCAGCTTGATCTTTCCACTGTCATCCTGCTGGGTGGTACTGAACATATGAACAAAGAGCAGTAGGCCATTCGGCCCCTTGAGTCTGCTCCGCCATTCAATAAGATCATGACTAATCTGATAGTAACATCGAATCCCTCCCTCAAACCCGGAGAGGGGGCAAGAGGGAGACGGAGAGGGGGCAAGATGGTGATCGGGTGGGGGGGATGTGGAGGGGGGGCGGCAAGATGGAGACAGGGTGGGGGTGTGTGGGGGGGCACGGGGGAAACTGGTGCGGGGGCTGTGTGAAGGGGGCAAGAGGGCGGCTGGTGGGGTTGGAGTGGAGGGGAGCAAGAGTGAGACCAGGTGCTCGTGGACCTACATTGGTTCACAGCTAATCAAAGCCTTGATTTTCAAAATTCTCCTTTTTTTCAAATCCCTCCATGGCTACACACCCACCCCAGCCCCCCACCTACATCTGTAAACTGCCCCAACCCCACGACCCTTAATAGCACTTGGTAGCACTGTCAACAACACCTTACATCACTTTGCTGATGATGCAGTAGACTGACAGGACAGTAATTGGCCAGATTGGTTTACTCCTGCATTTGAGGACAGAACATAGATTTCCACGTTTTCAGGCTTTAATAAGGATAGATGTATATCTGGCTGGTTGTGTGTCAGTTGGGTGTTTATCAGCAGGTGTATACTGGGCGGGTATATATCAGGCTGGTATATTGGGTGGGTATGCTGCAGCAGCAACACATCACCCGGCCTGCCATCACTATCGTATTTTATTTAACTTATTAATTAATTACTCGAGTATCCCTGCTCTTTACAGTAGAAGAATTCCCCGCTCCTTACAACTTATAGCAATTAATTTTTTTTGAACCAACTATATTATCCACTCTGCCGCTGTGACCCTGTTTCAAAAGCCGCTCTCGTGCTGTTTAACCTGCTCCGTCGCTCTCACGCAGTTGTATCCGTTATGAAACTCTTGCATTGTTTTATCTGCACTCTTCTCATGCGCTGTTTTACCTGCACCACTGCTATCGCGCTGTTTAATCTGTTATGCCGCTATCGCGCTGTTTTATCTGCACCCTCCTCTCGCATTGTTTTATCCGATCCGCCGCTCTTGCACGGTTTTATCTGCTCTACCTCTTTCGCGCTGTTTTATCAGCTCTGCCGCTTTTGCGCTGTTTTATCCGCTTGGCAGTTCTCACACAGTTTTATTTGCTCCGCCACTCTCGCGCTGTTTTGGCTGATCTGCTTCTCTTGTGTTGTTTTACCTGCCCCGCCGCTCTCGTGCAGTTTTACCTGCTCTGCCGCTTTCGCACAGTTTTTTATCTGCTCTACTTCGCTCACGCTGTTTTATCTGCTCCCTCCTCTCGCGCTGTTTTATTTGCTCCCTCCTCTTGCGCTGTTTTATCTACTTCCTCCTCTTGCGCAGCTTAATTTGCTCCCTCCCCATGCGCTGTTTTATCTGCTACACTGATCTCGGGCTGTTTTATCTGTTGTGCTTCTATCGTGCTGTTTTAGCGGCGTGGCCGCTCTTGTGCTGTTTTATCTGCTCCACCACTCTCTTGCTGTTTTATTTGCTGTGCTTCTATTGCACTGTTTTATCTGCAGAGCCACTCTCACACTGCTTTATCTGCTCTGCCACTCTCGGGCTGTTATATCTGTGCTGCTGCTCTCGTGCTGTTTTATCTGCTCTGCTTCTTTCGTGCTGTTTTATCTTCTCTGATTCTCTCGCGCTGTTATATCTGCTCTGCTACAGTCATGCTGTTTTATTTGCTCCGCTTCTCTGGCGGTATTTTATCTGCTCCGCTTCTCTGGTGCTGTTTTGTCTGCTCTGCCGCTCTCGCGCTGTTTTATCTGCTCCGCTACTCTTGCGTTGTTCTATCTGCTCTGAATCTCTCGTGCTATTATATCTGCTCTGCTGCTCTCATGCTGTTTAATCTGCTTCGCTTCTCTCGTACTGTTTTGTCTGATCTGCTGCTCTCGCGCTGTTTTATCTGCTAAGCTGCTCTCGCTTTGTTATATCTGCTCTGCTGCTCTAATGCTGTTTTATCTGCCCCACTTCTTTCGCACTGTTTTATCTGCTCTGCTTCTCTCGCGCTCTTTTGTCTGCTCTGCCACTATCGCGCTGTTTCATCTGCTCTGCCACTCTCACACTGTTTTACCTGCTCCGCCCCTCTCAGGCTGTTTTATCTGCTTCACTGCAATCGCGCAGTTTTATCTGCTCTGCCAATCTCGTGCTGTTTTATTTGCTCCCTCCTCTTGGGCTGTTATACCTGCACTGCTTCACTCGCGCTGTTTTATCTGCTCCCTCATTCTCGCTCTGTCATATCTGCTCTCATGCAGTTTTAACTGCTCTGCTTCTCACGCACTGTTTTGTCTGCTCTGCCGTCTCTTGCTTTTTTATCTGCTCCGCCGATCTCGCGCTGTTTTGTCTGCTCCGCCGCTCTCACACTGTTTTATCTGCTCTGTTGCTCTCCTGCTGTTTTATCTGTTCTGCCGCTCTTGTGCTGTTTTATCTGCTTCACTGCACTCACGCACTTTTATCTGCTCTGCCGATCTCACGCTGTTTTAGCTCCTCTGCCACTCTCAAGCTGTTTTACTTGTTCTGCCGCTTTCGTACTGTTTTATCTGCTCCATAGCTCTCGGGCTGTTTTACCTGCTCTGCATCTCTCGTGCTGTTTTAACCAGACCGCCGCTCTCGCACTGTTTTATCTGCTCTGACTATCTCGCACTGTTATATCTGCTCTGCTGCTCTCATGCTGTTTAATCTGCTCCACTTCTCTCATGCTGTTTTGTCTGATCTGCTGCTCTTGCGCTGTTCTATATGCTCCGTGGCTCTCGGGCTATTTTAATTGATCTGCTGCTCTCGTGCTGTTTTATCTGCTGCGCTGCTTTTGCACTGTTTTATCTGCTCTGCCACTCTCGAGCTGTTTTACCTGTTCTGCCGCTTTTGTACTGTTTTAACTGCTCCACGGCTCTCGGGCTGTCTTACCTGCTCTGCTTCTCTCACGCTGTTTTATCTGCTTTGCTGCTCTCGAGTTGTGTTATCTGCTCTGCTGCTCTCGAGTTGTTTTATCTGCTCTGATTCTCTCCCGCTGTTATATCTGCTCTGCTGTTTTATCTGCTCCGCTTCTCTCACGCTGTTTGAGCTGCTCTGTCGCTCTCGCAATGTTTTCCCTGCTCCGCTGCTCTCGAGCTGTTTTATCTGATCTGCCGCTCTCACGCAGTTTCATTTGCTCCCTCCTCTCGTGCTGTTTTATCTGCTCCCTCCTCTTGTGCTGTTTTATTTGCTTCCTCCTCTCGCGCTGTTTCATTTGCTCCCTCCTCTTGTGCTGTTTTATTTGCTCCCTCCTCTCGTGCTGTTTTATCTGCTTCCTCCTCTCGCGCTGTTTTATCTGCTTCCTCCTCTCACGCTGTTTTATCTGCTTTTCCTCTTGCGCTGTTTTAGCTGCTTCCTCCTCTCGCGCTGTTTTATTTGCTCTCTCCTCTTGCGCTGTTTTAGCTGCTTCCTCCTCTCACGCTGTTTTATTTGCTCTCTCCTCTTGTGCTGTTTTATTTGCTCCCTCCTCTTGCGCTGTTTTATCTGCTCCCTCCTCACGCGCTGTTTTTGCTTCTCGGCCGCTCTTTCTGCAGTTTTATCTGTTCCGCCAGTCTCCCAGTGTATTACCTGCTCCACTGCACTCGCTGTTTTATCTGCTGTGCTTCTATCGCGCTATTCTATCTGCTGCGCCGCTCTCACGCTGTTTTATCTGATCTGCCGCTCTCACACAGTGTCATTTGCTCCCTCTACTTGTGCTGTTGTATCTGCTCCCTTCTCTTGCGTTGTTTTATTTGGTCCCTCCTCTCGTGCTCTTTTATCTGCTCCCGCCTCTTGCGCTGTTTTATTTGCTCCCTCCTCTCGTGCTCTTTTATCTGCTCACTCCTCTTGTGCTGTTTTATCTGCTCCCTCCTCTTGTGCTGTTTTATCTGCTCCCTCCTCTTGTGCTGTTTTATTTGCTCTCTCCTCTTGTGCTGTTTTATCTGCTCCCTCCTCTTGCACTGTTTTATTTGCTCCCTCCTCCTGCGCTGTTTTATCTGCTCCCTCCTCACGCGCTGTTTTATTTGCTCCCTCCTCCTGCGCTGTTTTATCTGCTCCCTCCTCACGCGCTGTTTTATCTGCTCCCTCCTCACGCGCTGTTTTATTTGCTCCCTCCTCTTGCGCTGTTTTATCTGCTCCCTCCTCACGCGCTGTTTTATCTGCTTCCTCCTCTCACGCTGTTTTTGCTGCTCGGTCGCTCTTGTGCTGTTTTATCTGTTCCGCCGGTCTCCCACTGTATTACCTGCTCCACTGCACTCGCGCTGTTTTACCTGCTGTGCTTCTATCGCCCTGATTTATTTGCTCTGCCGCTCTTGCACTGTTTTATCTGCTCTGCCACTCTCGCGCTCCTTAACTTGTTCTGCTGCTTTTGCACTGTTTTATCTGCTCTGCCACTCTCGCGCTCCTTAACTTGTTCTGCCGCTCAGGCGCTGTTTTATCTGCTCCACTTCTCTTGCACTGTTTTATCTGTTCTGCTGCTCTCATGTTGTTTTGCCTGCTTTGTTTCTCTCACGCTGATTTATCTGATCTGCAGCTCTTGCGATGTTTTATCTGCTCTGCCGCTTTCATGTTCATTTATCTGCTCTGCCTCTCTCACCCTGTTTTTTCTGCTCCACTCATGCACTGTTTTATCTGCCCTGCAGCCATCGTGCTCTTTTATCTGCTCTGCTGCTCTCGCACTGTTTTATCTGCACTGCAACTCTCGTGCTGTTTTATCTGCTCCACTTCTTTTGCGCTGCTTTATCTGCTCTGCCTCTCGTGTGCTGTTATGCTTGCTCTGCCACTTTGAGCTGTTTTATCTGCTCTGCCGCTCTCTCACTTTTTTATCTGCTCTACTGCTCTCGGGCTGTTTTATCCGCTCCACTTCTGTCGTGCTATTTTACCTGTTCTGCTTCTCTCGTACTGTTTGGTCTGCTCCACTTCTCTCATGCTTTTTTATCTGCTCTGCTTCTCTCGCTCATTTTTATCTTTTCCGCTGCTCTTATACTGTTTTATCTGCTCTGTCGTTCTCTCACTTTTTTATCTGCTCCGCCACTCTCACGTTGTTTTATCTGCCCCACCGCTCTCATGCTGTTTTATCTGCTCTGCCGCTCTTACTCTTTTTTATCTGCTCTGCCGCCCTCATGCTGTTTTATCTGCTCCGCTTCTGTCATGATATTTTATCTGCTCCGCTTTTATCACTCTATTTTATCTGCTCTGCTTCTCTCAAACTTTTTTATCTTCTCTGCCGCTCTTGTGCTCTTTTATATGCTCCTCTCCTCTCCCACTATTTTATCTGCTCTGCCTCTCTCGTGCTGTGTTGCCTGCTTTGCTGCCCTCAAGCTGTTTTATCTGCTTTGCTTCTGCCACGCTATTTTATCTGCTCCACTTCTCTCATGCTTTTTTATCTGCTCTGCTTCTCTCGCTCATTTTTATCTGCTCTGCCGCTCTTGAGCTGTTTTATCTGCTCTGCCGTTCTCTTGCTTTTTTATCTGCTCCACTTCTCTCACGCTTTTTTATCTGCTCTGCTTCTCTCACTCTTTTTTATCTGCTCTGCCGCTCTCGTGCTGTTTTATCTGCCCCACTTCTTTTGCACTTTTTTATCTTCTCTGCCGCTCTCAAGCTGTTTTATCTGCTCCGCTTCTGTTGCGCTATTTTATCTGCTCCATTTCTCTCACACATTTTTATCTGCTCTGCTTCTCTCACTTTTTTATCTGCTCTGCCACTCTCGCATTGTTTATCTGCCCCGCCGCTCTCGTGCTGTTTTATCTTCTATGCCGCTCTCGTGCTGTTTTACCTGCTCAGCTTCTCTCTCACTATTTTATCTGCTCTACCACTCTCGCGCTGTTTTATCTGCTCTGCCTCTCTCGTGTTGTTTTGCCTGCTCTGCCGCTCTTGAGCTATTTTACTGCTCTGCCACTCTCACGCTTTTTTATCTGCTCCGCCGCTCTCGCATTGTTTTATCTGCTCTGCCGCTCTCGTGCTGCTTTATCTGCTCCGCTTCTCTCATGCTATTTTATCTGCTCTGCTTTTCTCAAGTAGTTTTATCTGCTCCACTTCTCTCACGCTTTTTTACCTGCTCTGCTTCTCTTGCTCCTATTTATCTGCTCTGCCTCTCTTGTGCTGTTTTGCCTACTCTGCTGCTCTTGAGCTGTTTTATCTGCTCTGCCGCTCTCTCGCTTTTTTATCTGCTCCACCACTCTCACATTGTTTTATCTGCTCTGCCACTCTCATGCTGCTTTATCTGCTCCGCTTCTGTCATGCTATTTTATCTGCTCTGCTTCTCTCATTCTTTTTTATCTGCTCTGTCGTTCTTGCTCTTTTTTATCTGCTATGCTGCTTTAGCGTCCTTTTATATGCTCCTCTCCTCTCCGACTCTTTTATCTGCTCTGCCTCTCTTGTGCTGTTTTGCCTGCTCTGCCGTTCTCGAGCTGTTTTATCTGCTCTGCCATTCTCTTGCTTTTTTTATCTGCTCCGCCGCTCTCACGTTGTTTTATCTGCCCCGCCGCTCTCGCGCTGTTTTATCTGCTCTGCTTCTCTCACTCTTTTTTATCTGCTCTGCCGCTCTCACTCTTTTTTATCTGCTCTGCAGCTCTCATGCTGTTTTATCTGCTCTGCCGCTCTTACTCTTTTTTATCTGCTCTGCCGCTCTCGTGCTGTTTTATCTGCCCCGCTTCTTTTGCGCTTTTTTATCTTCTCTGCCGCCCTCAAGCTGTTTTATCTGCTCCGCTTCTGTCGCGCTATTTTATCTGCTCCACTTCTCTCACACTTCTTTATCTGCTCTGCTTCTCTCAGTTTTTTATCTGCTCTGCCACTCTCACGTTGTTTTATCTGCCCCGTCGCTCTCACGCTGTTTTATCTGCTCTGCTTCTCTCGCTCTTTTTTATCTGCTCTGCCGCTCTCACTCTTTTTTATCTGCTCTGCAGCTCTCATGCTGTTTTATCTGCTCTGCCGCTCTTACTCTTTTTTATCTGCTCTGCCGCCCTCGTGCTGTTTTATCTGCTCCGCTTCTGTCATGATATTTTATCTGCTCCGCTTTTATCACTCTATTTTATCTGCTCTGCTTCTCTCAAACTTTTTTATCTTCTTTGCCGCTCTTGTGCTCTTTTATATGCTCCTCTCCTCTCCCACTATTTTATCTGCTCTGCCTCTCTCGTACTGTGTTGCCTGCTTTGCTGCCCTCAAGCTGTTTTATCTGCTTTGCTTCTGTCACGCTATTTTATCTGCTCCACTTCTCTCACGCTTTTTTATCTGCTCTGCTTCTCTCGCTCATTTTTATCTGCTCTGCCGCTCTTGAGCTGTTTTATCTGCTCTGCCGTTCTCTTGCTTTTTTATCTGCTCCGCCACTCTCGCATTGTTTTATCTGCCCCGCCGCTCTCACGCTGTTTTATCTGCTCTGCTGCTCTCGTTCTTTTTTATCTGCTCTGCCACTCTTGAGCTGTTTTACCTGCTCTGCTGTTCTCTTGCTTTTTTATCTGCTCCACCACTCTCACATTGTTTTATCTGCCCCGCTGCTCTCGCGCTGTTTTATCTGCTCTGCTTCTCTCCCTCATTTTTATCTGCTCTGATGCTCTCATGCTGTTTTATCTGCCCCAATTCTTTTGCGCTATTTATCTTCTTTGCCGCCCTCAAGCTGTTTTATCTGCTCCGCTTCTGTTGCGCTATTTTATCTGCTCCATTTCTCTCACACTTTTTTATCTGCTCTGCTTCTCTCGCTTTTTTATCTGCTCTGCCACTCTCATGCTTTTTTATCTGCCCCGCCGCTCTCGCGCTGTTTTATCTTCTATGCCGCTCTCGTGCTGTTTTACCTGCTCGGCTTCTCTCTCACTATTTTATCTGCTCTGCCACTCTCGCGCTGTTTTATCTGCTCTGCCTCTCTCGTGTTGTTTTGCCTGCTCTGCCGCTCTTGAGCTATTTTATCTGCTCTGCCACTCTCATGCTTTTTTATCTGCTCCGCCGCTCTCGCATTGTTTTATCTGCTCTGCCGCTCTCATGCTGCTTTGTCTGCTCCGCTTCTCTCATGCTATTTTATCTGCTCTGCTTTTCTCAAGTAGTTTTATCTGCTCCACTTCTCTCACGCTTTTTTACCTGCTCTGATTCTCTTGCTCCTTTTTATCTGCTCTGCCTCTCTCATGCTGTTTTGCCTACTCTGCCACTCTTGAGCTGTTTTATCTGCCCTGCCACTCTCATGCTGCTTTATCTGCTCCGCTTCTGTCATGCTATTTTATCTGCTCTGCTTCTCTCATTCTTTTTTATCTGCTCTGTCGTTCTCGCTCTTTTTTATCTGCTATGCTGCTTTAGTGTCCTTTAATATGCTCCTCTCCTCTCCGACTCTTTTATCTGCTCTGCCTCTCTTGTGCTGTTTTGCCTGCTCTGCCGTTCTCGAGCTGTTTTATCTGCTCTGCCATTCTCTTGCTTTTTTTATCTGCTCCGCCGCTCTCACGTTGTTTTATCTGCCCCGCCGCTCTCACGCTGTTTTATCTGCTCTGCTTCTCTCGCTCTTTTTTATCTGCTCTGCCGCTCTCACTCTTTTTTATCTGCTCTGCAGCTCTCATGCTGTTTTATCTGCTCTGTCGCTCTTACTCTTTTTTATCTGCTCTGCCGCCCTCGTGCTGTTTTATCTGCTCTGCTTCTGTCACGATATTTTATCTGCTCCGCTTTTATCACTCTATTTTATCTGCTCTGCTTCTCTCAAACTTTTTTATCTTCTCTGCCGCTCTTGTGCTCTTTTATATGCTCCTCTCCCCTCCCACTATTTTATCTGCTCTGCCTCTCTCGTACTGTGTTGCCTGCTTTGCTGCCCTCAAGCTGTTTTATCTGCTTTGCTTCTGCCACGCTATTTTATCTGCTCCACTTCTCTCACACTTTTTTATCTGCTCTGCTTCTCTCGCTCATGTTTATCTGCTCTGCCGCTCTTGAGCTGTTTTATCTGCTCTGCCATTCTCTTGCTTTTTTATCTGCTCCGCCACTCTCACATTGTTTTATCTGCCCCGCCGCTCTCCCGCTGTTTTATCTGCTCTGCTGCTCTCGCTCTTTTTTATCTGCTCTGCCGCTCTCGTGCTGTTTTATCTGCCCCGCTTCTTTTGCGCTTTTTTATCCTCTCTGCCGCCCTCAAGCTGTTTTATCTGCTCCCCTTCTGTCGCGCTATTTTATCTGCTCCACTTCTCTCACACTTTTTTATCTGCTCTGCTTCTCTCGCTTTTCTATCTGCTCTGCCACTCTCGTGTTGTTTTATCTGCCCCGTCGCTCTCGCGCTGTTTTATCTTCTCTGCTTCTCTCACTCTTTTTTATCTGCTCTGCCGCCCTCATGCTGTTTTATCTGCTCCGCTTCTGTCACGATATTTTATCTGCTCCACTTCTCTCACGCTTTTTTATCTGCTCTGCTTCTCTCGCTCATTTTTATCTGCTCTGCCGCTCTTGAGCTGTTTTATCTGCTCTGCCGTTCTCTTGCTTTTTTATCTGCTCCGCCGTTCTCGCATTGTTTTATCTGCCCCGCCGCTCTCGCGCTGTTTTATCTGCTCTGCTGCTCTCGCTCTTTTTTATCTGCTCTGCCTCTCTCGTGCTGTTTCATCTGCCCCACTTCTTTTGCACTTTTTTATCTTCTCTGCCGCCTTCAAGCTGTTTTATCTGCTCCGCATCTGTCGCACTATTTTATCTGCTCCAATTCTCTCACACTTTTTTATCTGCTCTGCTTCTCTCACTTTTTTATCTGCTCTGCCACTCTCGCATTGTTTTATCTGCCCCGTCGCTCTCGTGCTGTTTTATCTGCTCTGCTTCTCTTGCTCATTTTTATCTGCTCTGCCGCTCTTGAGCTGTTTTATTTGCTCTGCCGTTCTCTTGCTTTTTTATCTGCTCCGCCACTTTCGCATTGTTTTATCTGCCCCGCCGCTCTAGCGCTGTTTTATCTGCTCTGCTTCTCCCGCTCTTTTTTATCTGCTCTGCCGCTCTCGTGCTGTTTCATCTGCCCCGCTTCTTTTGCACTTTTTATCTTCTCCGCCGCCTTCAAGCTCTTTTATCTGCTCTGCTTCTGTCGCGCTATTTTATCTGCTCCACTTCTCTCACACTTTTTTACCTGCTCCGCTTCTCTCGCTTTTTTATCTGCTCTGCCACTCTCATGCTGTTTTATCTGCTCTGCCGCCCTCATGTTGATTTATCTGCTCTGCCTCTCTCACTCTGTTTTTTCTGCTCTGCTCATGCACTGTTTTATCTGCTCTGCAGCCATCGTGCTGTTTTATCGGCTCTGCTGCTCTCGCACTGTTTTATCTGCGCTGCACCTCTCCTGCTGTTTTATCCGCTCCACTTCTTTTGCGCTTTTTAATATGCTCCACCGCTCTCGCGCTGTTTTATCTTCTCTGCCGCTCTCATGCTCTTTTATCCGCTCCACTTCTGTCGTGCTCTTTTAGCTGTTCTGCCGCTCTCGTGCTGTTTTATCTGCTCTGCTTCTGTCATGCTATTTCATCTGCTCTGCTTCTCTCACTCTTTTTTATCTGCTCTGCCGCTCTCGCTCTTTTTTATCTGCTCTGCCACTCCCGTGCTGTCTTATCTGCTCCACTTCTGTCATGCTATTTCATCTGCTCTGCTTTCCTCAAACAGTTTTATCTGCTCCACTTCTCTCACGCTTTTTTATCTGCTCTGATTCTCTCGCTCCTTTTTATCTGCTCTGCCTCTCTCATGCTGTTTTGCCTACTCTGCCACTCTTGAGCTGTTTTATCTGCTCTGCCACTCTCATGCTGCTTTATCTGCTCCACTTCTGTCATGCTATTTTATCTGCTCTGCTTCTCTCATTCTTTTTTATCTGCTCTGTCATTCTCGCTCTTTTTTATCTGCTCTGCTGCTTTTGCGTCCTTTTATATGCTCCTCTCCTCTCCAACTCTTTTATCTGCTCTGCCTCTCTCGTGCTGTTTTGCCTGCTCTGCTGCCCTCGAGCTGTTTTATCTGCTCTGCCACTCTCATGCTGTTATATCCGCTCCGCTTCTATCACACTATTTTATCTGCTCTGCTTCTCTTACGCAGCTTTATCTGCTCCACTTCTCTCATGCTTTTTTATCTGCTCTGCTACTCTCGCATTATTTTATCTGCTCCACCACTCTTGCATTGTTTTATCTGCTCCACTGCTTGTGTGCTGTTTTACCTACTTGGCTTCTCTCGCACTATTTTATCTGCTCCACCACTCTCACGCTGTTTTATCTGCTCTGCTTCTCTTGTGTTGTTTTATCTGCTACGCTTCTCTCACACTGTTTTATTTTCTCCCTCCTCCTGTGCTGTTTTATCTGCTTCCTCCTCTCACACTAATAATTTTGCTCCCTGCCCTTGCGCTGTTTTATCTGCTCCGCTGTTCTCGCACTGTTTTATCTGCTGGCCTTCTATTGTGCTGTTTTATCGGTTCTGCTGCTCTCACGCTGTTTTACCTGTTTTGTTTCTCTCACGCTGGTTTATCTGATCCGCAGCTCTTGCGCTGTTTTATCTGCTGAGCTTCTATCATGCTGTCTTATCTGCTCTGCCGCCCTCATGTTGATTTATCTGCTCTGCCACTTTCACTCTGTTTTTTCTGCTCCACTTCTCTTGCACTGTGTTATCTGTTCTGCCGTCCTTGCGCTGCTTTATCTGCTCCTCAGCCCTTACGCTGTTTTATCTGCTCTGCGGCTCTCACACTCTTTTATATGCTCCTCTTCTCTCCCGCTCTTTTATCTGCTCTGCCTCTCTCGTGCTGTTTTGTCTGCTCTGCCGCTCTCGCTTATTTATCTGCTCTGCCGCTCTCGCACTTTTTTATCTGCTCTGCTGCTCTTGTGCTTTTTTATTTGCTCCCCTGCTCTCATGCTGTTTTATCTGATTCACTGCTCTCAAGCTGTTTTATCTGCTCTGCCGCTCTCACACTGTTGTATCTGCTCCACTGCTCTCACGCTGCTTTATCTACTGTGCAGCCCTTGCGCTGTTTTATCTGCTCTGCTTCTCTCGCTCTTTTTTATCTGCTCCGCCTTTCTCGCACTGTTTTATCTGCTCCACCACTCTTGCGCTGTTTTATTTCCTCCCTGCTCCTGCGCTGTTTTATCTGCTTCCTCCTCTCGCACTAATAACTTTGCTCCCTGCCCTTGTGCTGTTTTATCTGCTCCGCTGATCTCTCATTGTTTTATCTGTTGAGCTTCTATCACACTGCTTTATCTGCTCCGCAGCCCTCGTGCTGCTTTATCTGCTCTGTTGCTCTCATGCTGTTTTATCGACTCCACTCCTGTCAGGCTTTTTTATCTGCTCTGCTTCTCTCACATTGTTTTATCTGCTCCGCTTCTCTCACTCTATTTTAACAGCTCTACTGCTCTCACGCTGATTTGTCTGCGCCGCCATTCTCGTGTTGTTTTATCTGCTCTGCTGCCCTCATGTTGATTTATCAGCTCTGCCGCTCTCACTTTGTTTTTACTGCTCCACTTCTCGCGCGCTGTTTTATCTGCACCACTTCTCTCACACTGTTCTAGCTGCTCTGCTTCTCCAGCTCTTTTTTATCTCTTCTGCCGCTCTCACTCTGTTTTATCCGTTCTGCCGCTCTCACGCTGTGTTATCTGCTACACCGCTCTCACACTGTTTTATCTGATCCACTGCTCTCAAGCTGTTTTATCTGCTCTGCCGCTCTCGCGCTGTGTTATCTGTTCCACCGCTCTCACGCTGCTTTATCTGATCCACTGCTCTCAAGCTGTTTTATCTGCTGTGCAGCCCTCGCGCTGTTATATCCACTCTGCTTCTCTCGCGCTGTTTTATCTGCACCGCTTCTGTTGCGCTGTTTCATCTGCTTCGCTTCTCCGGCGCTGTTTTACCTGCTCCACTGCTCTCACGTTATATCTGCTCTGCCGCTCTCGTGCTGTTTTAACCGCTCCTCTTCTGTCGTGCTATTTTATCTGCTCAGCTGCTCTCGCGCAGTTTTATCTGCTCCATTTCTCTCACGCTTTTTTATCTGCTCTGCTTCTCTCGCTCTTTTTTATCTGTTCTGCCGCACTCACGCTGTTTTATCTGCTCTGCCTCTCTCATTCTGTTTTGCCTGCTCTGCCGCTCTCAAGCTGTTTTATCAGCTCTGCTGCTCTCTCGCTTTTTTATCTGCTCCGCCATTCTCAGCCTTTTTTATCTGCTCCACTTCTCTCAAGCTATTTTATCTGCTTTGCTTCTCTCGTGCCGTTTGATCTGCTCTGCTTCTCATATGCTGTTTTATCTGCTTCGCCACTCTTGTTCTTTTTTAGCTGCTCCACTTGTCTTGCCCTGTTTTTTCTGCTCCGCTATTCTCGTGCTTTATTATCTGCTCTGCTTCTCTCCTGATTTTTTATTTACCCCGCTTATCCAGTGCTGATTTATCTGCTCCGATGCACTTGTGCCTTTTTATCTGCTCCACTGCTCTCACGATTTTTAATTATTCAGACACTCTCACGTTCTTTTATCTGCTCTGCCGCCCTCATGTTGAATTATCTGCTCTGCTGCTCTCACTGTGTTTTTACTGCTCCACTTCTCTCGTGCTGTTTTATCTGCTCAGCTTCTCTTGCACTGTGTTATCTGTTCCACCGTTCTTGCGCTGCTCTATCTGCTCCTCAGCCCTATCTGCTCCGCAACTCTCACATTGTTTTATCTGCTCTGCCAATCTCGCGCTTTTTTATCTTCTCTGCTGCTCTCGCGCTGTTTTGCCTGCTCTGTGGCGCTCTCGCCTTTTTATCTGCTCCACCGCTTTCGCGGTGTTTTATCTGCTCTGCTGCTCTCACAGTGTTTTATCTTCCCTGCCGCTCTCGTACTCTTTTATCCACTCCGCTTCTGTCGTGGTCTTTTATCCACTCTGCCGCTCTCATGTTGTTTTATATGCTCTGCCGCCCTCACGTTGAATTATCTGCTCTGCCACTCTGTGTGTTTTTACTGCTCCACTTCTCTCGTGCTCTTTTATCTGCTCAGCTTCTCTTGCAGTGTGTTATATGTTCCGCCGTTCTTGCGCTGCTCTATCTGGTCTATCTGCTCCTCATCACTATCTGCTCCGCCACTCTCGCGTTGTTTTATCTGCTCTGCTATTCTCGTGCTTTTTTATCTTTTCTGCCGCTCTCGTGCTGTTTTGCCTGTTCTGGCGCTCTCGAGCTATTTTATCTGCTCTGCCACTCTGGTGCTGTTTTATCTTCTCAGCCGCTATCGTGCTGTTTTATCTGCTCCGCTTCTGTCGTGGTCTTTTATCCGCTCTGCCACTCTCACTGTGGTTTTCCTGCTCCACTTCTCTCGTGCAGTTTTACCTGCTCAGCTTCTCTTGCATTGTGTTATCTCTTCCGTTGCTCTTGCGCTGCTCCATCTGCTCCTCAGACCTATCTGCTCCGCCACTCTCATGTTGTTTTGTCTGCTCTGCCACTCTCTCACTTTTTTACCTGCTCCACCATTCTGAGCTTTTTTTAACTGCTCCACTTCTCTCATGTTGTTTTATCTGCTTCGCTTCTCTCATGTTGTTTGATCTGCTCTGCTCCTCTAGAGCCGATTTATCTGCTCCGCTGCTCTTGTGCTATTTTATCTGCTCTGCTGCTCTGATGTTGTTTTATCTGTTCTGCCGCTATCACGTTGTTTTATCAGCTCCAATGCTCTCACGTTCTTTTATCTGCTCTGCCACCCTCAAGTTGAATTATCTGCTCTGCCACTGTCTCTGTGTTTTTAATGCTCCACTTCTCTCGTGCTGTTTTATCTGCTCAGCTTCTCTTGCACTGTGTTATCTGTTCCGCTGTTCTTGCGCTGTTCTATCTGCTCTTTCTGCTCCTCAGCCCTATCTGCACCACAACTCTCACATTGTTTTATCTGCTCCGCCACTCTCGTGCTTTTATATCTTCTCTGCCACTCTCGTGCTGTTTTGCCTGCTCTGTGGCGCTCTCGCCTTTTTATCTGCTCTGCGCTCTCGCGGTGTTTTATCTGCTCCGCCGCTCTCACATTGTTTTATCTTCCCTGCCGCTCTCGTACTCTTTTATCCGCTCTGCTTCTGTCGTGGTCTTTTATCCGTTCTGCTGCTCTCATGTTGTTTTATCTGCTCCGCTGTCCTCATGTTGTTTTATCTGTTCTGCCGCTTTCATGTTGTTTTATCTGCTCCGCTGTCCTCATGTTGTTTTATCTGTTCTGCCGCCCTCACGTTGAATTATCTGCTCTGCCGCTGTCACTGTGTTCTTACCGCTCCGTTGCTCTTGCACTTTTTTATCTGCTCCACTGCTCTCATGTTGTTTTATCTGCTCCACTGCTCTCACATTTTTTTATCTGATCTGATGCTCTCACGTTCTTTTATCTGCTCCGCTGCTCTCATGTTGTTTTATCTGTTCTGCCGTTATCGCGTGTTTTATCAGCTCCGATGCTCTCACGTTCTTTTATCTGCTCTGCCGCCCTCATGTTGAATTATCTGCTCTGCCGCTCTCACTGTGTTTTTACTGCTC
Source organism: Carcharodon carcharias (assembly GCF_017639515.1). Classification (NCBI taxonomy): domain Eukaryota; kingdom Metazoa; phylum Chordata; class Chondrichthyes; order Lamniformes; family Lamnidae; genus Carcharodon; species Carcharodon carcharias. The sequence continues at coordinate 84,871,308 of NC_054473.1, forward strand.
CACTTCTCTCGAGCTGTTTTAGCTGCTCAGCTTCTCTTGCACTGTTTTATCTGTTCCGCCAATCTTGCGCTGGTCTATCTGCTCTATCTGCTCCTCAGCCCTATCTGCTCCACCACTCTCGCATTGTTTTATCTGCTCCGCCACTCTCGCGCTGTTTCATCTGCTCTGCTATTCTCGTGCTTTTTTATCTTCTCTGCCGCTCTCGTGCTGTTTTGCCTGCTCTGGCGCTCTTGAGCTATTTTATCTGCTCTGCCGCTCTGGTGTTGCTTTATCTTCTCTGCCACTATCGTGCTCTTTTATCTGCTCCGCTTCTGTCGTGGTCTTTTGTCCGCTCTGCCACTCTCACTGTGTTTTTACTGCTCCACTTCTCTTGTGCTGTTTTATCTGCTCAGATTCTCTTGCATTGTGTTATCTCTTCCGTTGCTTTTGCGCTGCTCTATATGCTCCTCAGACCTATCTGCTCCGCCACTCTCACGTTGTCTTATCTGCTCTGCCACTCTCTTGCTTTTTTACCTGCTCCACCAATCTCAGCCTTTTTTAACTGCTCCACTTCTCTCATGCTGTTTTGCCAACTCTGCCGCTCTCTCGCTTTTTTACCTTCTCTGCCATTCTCAGCCTTTTTTCACTGCTCCACTTCTCTCATGCTGTTTTATCTGCTTCGCTTCTCTCATGCTGTTTGATCTGCTCTGCTTCTCTTATGCTGTTTTATCTGCTACACTACTCTCGTGCTTTTTTAGCTGCTCCACTTGTCTTGCCCTGTTTTATCTGCTCCGCTATTCTCGTCCTTTTTTATCTGTTCTGCTTCTCTCCCGATTTTTTATTTCCTCTGCTTCACCAGTGCCGATTTATCTGCTCCGCTGCTCTCGTACTTTTTATCTGCTCTGCTGCTCTGATGTTGTTTTATCTGTTCCGCATTGTTTTATCGGCTCCGACACTCTCACATTATTTTATCTGCTCTGCCGCCCTCATGTTGAGTTATCTGCCCTGCCGCTGTCACTGTGTTTTTACTGCTCCACTTCTCTCGTGCTGTTTTATCTGCTCAGCTTCTCTTGCACTGTTATCTGTTCCTCCATTCTTGCGCCGCTCTATCTGCTCCTCAGCCCTATCTGCTCTGCCGCTCTCATGCTGTTTTATCTTCCCTGCCAATCTCGCGTTCTTTTATCCGCTCCGCTTCTGCCGTGGCCTTTTATCTGCTCTGCCGCTCTCGTGTTGTTTTATCTGCTCTGTTGCTCTCACACTGTAGTATCCGCTCCACCACTCTCGCACTGCTTTATCTGCTGCACAGGCCTCGCACTGTTTTATCTTCTCCGCCGCTGTCATGTTGTTTCATCTGCTCCGCTTCTCTCACGCTTTTTTATCTGCTCCACTGCTCTCACATTGTTTTATCTGCTCCGCCACTCTCACGTTGTTTTGTCTTCTCTGCCGTTCTCGAGCTATTTTATCTGTTCTGCGGCGCTCTCGCCTTTTTATCTGCTCTGCTGCTTTCATGTTGTTTTATCTTCTCTGCCACTCTCGAGCTATTTTATCTGCTCTGCTTTGCTCTCGCCTTTTTATCTGCTCCGCCGCTCTGGTGCTGTTTGATCTGCTCCACCGCTCTCGTGGTGTTTTATCTTCCCTGCCGCTTTCATGCTCTTTTCTCTGCTCTGCGGCACTCTCGCCTTTTTATCTGCTCCACCGCTCTCGAGCTATTTTATCTGCTCCGCTTCTGTCGTGGTCTTTTATTCGCAATGCCGCTCTCGTGTTGTTTTATCTGATCCACTGCTCTCAAGTTGTTTTATCTGCTCCGCTGCTCTCACGTTGTTTTATCTGCTCCGGAGCTCTCAAGCTGTTGTATCTGCTCCACTGCTCTCACGCTGTTTTATCTGATTCACTGCTCTCAAGCTGTTTTACCTGCTCTGCCGCTCTCACGCTATTGTATCTGCTCCACTGCTCTCATGCTGCTTTATCTCCTGCACAGCCCTCGCACTGTTTTATCTGCTCCACTGCTCTCACACTGTTATCTTTTCCACCATTCTCATGCTTTTTTAGCTGCTCCACCTCTCTCGTGTTGTTTTATCTGCTCTGCCGCCCTCATGTTGATTTATCTGCTCTGCCGCTCGCACGCTGTTTTTCTGCTCCGCTTCTCTCGCCCTGTTTTATCTGCTCTTCTGCTCTTGTTCTGTTTTACCTACTATGCCATTCTCATGCTGTTTTATCTGCTTTGCTTCTCTCGTGCTGTTTTATCTGCTCCGCCATTCTTCTGCTGTGTTATCTGCTGACTTCTCTAGCACTGTTTGATCTGCTCCGCTTGTCTTAATCTGTTTTATCTGCTTCACCACTCTCACACTGTTTTATCTGCTCTGCCACTCTTGCGCTGTTTTATCTGCACCGCCATTCTCACGCTTATTTATCTGCTCTGCTTCACTCCCGCATTTTTAGCTATTCCGCATCTCTAGCGCTGTTTTATCTGCTCTGCTGCTCTCATGCTTTTTTATCAGCACTGCTGCTCTCGCGTTGTTTTATCTACTCTGCCACCCTCAGTTGATCGATCGGCCCAGCCGCTCTCACTCTGTTTTTACTGCTCCACTTCTCTCACACTTTTTTTATCTGCTCTGCTTCTCTCGTTCTTTTTTATCTGCTCTGTTGCTCTCAAGCTATTTTATCTGCTCCGCTGCTCTCATGCTGTTTTATTTGCCGTGCAGCCCTTGCACTGTTTTATCTGGTCCACTGCTCTCACTCTTTTTTATCTGGTCTGCTGCTCTTGCGCTCTTTTATATGATCCTCTCCTCTCCCACTCTTTTATCTGCTCTGCCTTTCTCGTGCTGTTTTATCCACTCTGCCGCTCTCACACTTTGTTATCTGTTCTGCCGCTCTCGCGCTGTTGTATCTGCTCCACCGCTCTTGCACTGCTTTATCTGCTGTGCAGCCCTCGCGTTGTCTTATCTGCTCTGCCGCTGTTGTGCTCTTTTATCTGCTCCGCTTCTCTTGCACTGTTTTATCTGCAGGGATTCTCTTGCACTATTTCATCTGCACCGCTTCTCTCGTGCTGTTTTACCTGCTCCAACGCTCTCCCGCTGCTAATCTGTTCTGCCTCTCTCATGCTGTTTTGCCAGCTCTGCCGCTCTCATGTTGTTTTATCTGCTCCGTTGTCCTCATGTTGTTTTTTCTGTTCTGCCACTATCGCGTTGTTTTATCTGCTCCAACGCTCTCACATTCTTTTATCTGCTCTGCTGCTCTCATATTGAATTATTTGCTCTGCCACTCTCAATGTGTTTTTACTGCTCCACTGCTCTCATGCTCTTTTTTTTGCTCAGCTTCTCTTGTATTGTGTTATCTGTTCTGCTATTCTTGTGCTGCTCTTTCTGCTCTATCTGCTCCTCAGCACTATCTGTTCTGCCACTCTCTCACTTTTTTACCTGCTCCGCCATTCTCAGCCTTTTTTAACTGCTCCACTTCTCTCATGCTGTTTTATCTGCATCACTTCTCTCGTGCTGTTTGATCTGTTCTGCTGCTATCGCATTATTTTATCTGCTCTGCCGCCCTCATGTTGTTTTATCTGCTCCGCCGCTCTCGCGGTGTTTTATCCTCCCTGCCGCTCTCGTGCTCTTTTATCCGCTCCGCTTCGATCGTGCTCTTTTATTTGCCCTGTCGCTCTCATGTTGTTTTATCTGCTCCGGTGTCCTCATGTTGTTTTACCTATTCTGCCACTATCGCGTTGTTTTATCAGCTCCGACGCTCTCACGTTCTTCTTTCTGCTCTGCCGCCTCATGTTGAAATATCTGCTCTGCCGCTCTCATTTTTTTTTACTGCTCCACTTCTCTCGTGCTGTTTTATCTGCTCAGCTTCTCTTGCACTGTGTTATCTGTTCCACCGTTCTGGCGCTGCTCTATCTGCTCTATCTGCTCCTCAGCCCTATCTGCTCCACCTCTCTTGCGCTGTTTTATCTTCTCTGCCGCTCTCGTGCTTTTTAGCCTGCTCTGTCGCTGTCGTGCTATTTTATCTGCTCTGCCGCACGCTCGCTTTTTTATCTGCTCCGCCGCTCAAGCGCTGTTTTATCTTCTCTGCCGCTATCGTACTCTTTTATCTCCTTCTGTCGTGGTCTTTTATCTGCTCTGCCACTCTCACTGTGTTTTTACTGCTCCACTTCTCTCGTGCTGTTTTATCTACTCAGCTTCTCTTGCACTGTGTTATCTGTTCCATTGCTCTTGCGCTGCTCTATCTGGTCTATCAGCTCCTCAGCCCTATCTGCTCCGCAACTCTCGCTTTTTTATCTGCTCTGCCACTCTCTCGCTTTTTTATCTGCTCTGCTGTTGTCAGCCGGTTTTAACTGCTCCTCTTCTCTCATGCTTTTTTGCCAGCTCTGCCGCTCTCTTGCTTTTTTACCTTCTCTGCCATTCTCAGCCTTTTTTAACTGATCCACTTCTCTCATGCTGTTTTATCTGCTTCGCTTCTCTCGTACTGTTTGATCTTCTCTGCTTCTCTTACGCTGTGTTATCTGCTTCGCTACTCTCGTGCTTTTTTAGCTGCTCCACTTGTCTCGCCCTGTTTTATCTGCTCTGCTATTCTTGTCCTTTTTTATCTGCTCTGCTTCTCTCCTGATTTTTTATTTACTCCACTTCTCCAGTGCCGATTTATCTGCTCTGCTGCTCTCGCGCTTTTTTATCTGCTCCGCTGCTCTGATGTTGTTTTATCTGTTCTGCCGCTATCGCATTGTTTTATCAGCTCCGACGCTCTCACATTCTTTAATCTGCTCTGCCACCCTCATGTTGAGTTATCTGCTCTGCCGCTGTCACTGTGTTTTTACTGCTCCACTTCTCTCGTGCTTTTTTATCTGCTCTGCCTCTCTGGTGCTGTTTTATCTTCTCTGCCGCTATCATGCTCATTTATCTGCTCCACTTCTGTTGTGGTCTTTTATCCGCTCTGCCACTCTCACTGTGTTTTTACTGCTCCGCTTCTCTCGTGCTGTTTTATCTCTCAGCTTCTCCTGCACCATGTTATCTGTTCCGTTGCTCTTGCGCTGCTCTATCTGCTCCTCAGCCCTATCTGCTCCACCACTCTCACGTTGTTTTATCTGCTCTGCCACTCTCTCGCTTTTTTACCTTCTCCGCCATTCTCAGCCTTTTTTAACTGATCCACTTCTCTCATGCTGTTTTATCTGCTTCGCTTCTCTCGTGCTGTTTGATCTGCTCTGCTTCTCTTATGCTGTTTTATATGCTTCGCCACTCTCGTTCTTTTTTAGCTGCTCCACTTGTCTTGCCCTGTTTTATCTGCTCTGGTATTCTCATTCTTTTTTATCTGCTCTGCTTCTCTCCCGATTTTTTATTTACACCGCTTCTCCAATGCCGATTTATCTGCTCCGCTGCTCTCGCGCTTTTTTTTTCCGCTCCGCTTCTATCGTGCTATTTTATTCGCCCTGTCGCTCCCATGTTGTTTTATCTGCTCCATTGTCCTCATGTTGTATTATTTGTTCTGCCACTATCGCGTTGTTTTATCTGCTCCAACTCTCTCACATTCTTTTATCTGCTCTGCTGCTCTCATATTGAATTATCTGCTCTGCCACTCTCAATGTGTTTTTACTGCTCCACTGCTCTCATGCTCTTTTTTCTGCTCAGCTTCTCTTGCATTGTGTTATCTGTTCTGCTGTTCTTGTGCTGCTCTTTCTACTCTAACTGCTCCTCAGCACTATCTGCTCTGCCACTCTCTCACTTTTTTACCTGCTCCGCCATTCTCAGCCTTTTTTAACTGCTCCACTTCTCTCATGCTGTTTTATCTGCATCACTTCTCTCGTGCTGTTTGATCTGTTCTGCTGCTATCGCATTATTTTATCTGCTCTGCCGCCCTCATGTTGTTTTATCTGCTCCGCCGCTCTCGCGGTGTTTTATCTTCCCTGCCGCTCTCGTGCTCTTTTATCTGCTCCGCTTCTATCGTGCTCTTTTATTTGCCCTGTCGCTCTCATGTTGTTTTATCTGCTCCAGTGTCCTCATGTTATTTTACCTATTCTGCCACTATCGCGTTGTTTTATCTGCTCCGACGCCCTCACGTTCTCTTATCTTCTCTGCCGCCCTCACGTTGAATTATCTGCTTTGCCGCGGTCTCTGTGTTTTTACTGCTCCACTTCTCTCGTGCTGTTTTATCTGCTCAGCTTCTCTTGCATTGTGTTATCTGTTCCGCCGTTCTTGCGCTGCTCTATCTGCTCTATCTGCTCCTCAGCCCTAGCTGCTCCGCCACTCTCGCATTGTTTTATCTGCTCTGCCGCTCTCTCGCTTTTTTACCTTCTCTGCATTCTCAGCCTTTTTTAACTGCTCCACTTCTCTCATGCTGTTTTATCTGCTTCACTTCTCTCGTGCTGTTTGATCTGCTCTGCTTCTCTTATGCTGTTTTATCTGCTTCGCTACTCTCGTGCTTTTTTAGCTGCTCCACTTGTCTCGCCCTGTTTTATCTGCTCCGCTATTCTTGTCCTTTTTTATCTGCTCTGCCTCTGTCCCGATTTTTTATTTACTCCACTTCTCCAGTGCTGATTTATCTGCTCCACTACTCTTGCGCTTTTTCATCTGCTCCACTGCTCTCACATTTTTTTACCTGTTCTGCCACTATCGCGTTGTTTTATCAGCTCCGACCCTCTCACGTTCTTTTATCTGCTCTGCTGACTCATGTTGAAATATCTGCTCTGCCGCTCTCATTGTGTTTTTACTGCTCCACTTCTCTCGAACTGTTTTATCTGCTCAGCTTCTCTTGCACTGTGTTATCTGTTCCACCGTTCTGGCGCTGCTCTATCTGCTCTATCTGCTCCTCAGCCCTATCTGCTCCACCACTCTCGCGCTGTTTTATCTTCTCTGCCGCTCTCGTGCTTTTTTGCCTGCTCTGTTGCTGTCGTGCTATTTTATCTGCTCTGCCGCACGCTCGCTTTTTTATCTGCTCCGCCGCTCAAGCGCTGTTTTATCTTCTCTGCCGCTATCGTACTCTTTTATCTCCTTCTGTCATGGTCTTTTATCCGCTCTGCCACTCTCACTGTGCTTTTACTGCTCCACTTCTCTCGTGCTGTTTTATCTACTCAGCTTCTCTTGCACTGTGTTATCTGTTCCGTTGCTCTTGCGCTGCGCTATCTGGTCTATCAGCTCCTCAGCTCTATCTGCTCCGCAACTCTCGCTTTTTTATCTGCTCTGCCGTTGTCAGCCGTTTTTAACTGCTCCTCTTCTCTCATGCTTTTTTGCCAGCTCTGCCGCTCTCTTGCTTTTTTACCTTCTCTGCCATTCTCAGCCTTTTTTAACTGATCCACTTCTCTCATGCTGTTTTATCTGCTTCGCTTCTCTCGTGCTGTTTGAGCTGCTCTGCTTCTCTTATGCTGTTTTATCTGCTTCGCTACTCTCGTGCTTTTTTAGCTGCTCCACTTGTCTCGCCCTGTTTTATCTGCTCCGCTATTCTTGTGCTTTTTTATCTGTTCTGCTTCTCTCCCGATTTTTTATTTACTCCGCTTCTCCAGTGCCGATTTATCTGCTCCGCTGCTCTCGCGCTTTTTTATCTGCTCCGCTGCTCTGATGTTGTTTCATCTGTGCTGCCGCTATCGCATTGTTTTATCAGCTCCGACGCTCTCACATTCTTTAATCTGCTCTGCCGCCCTCATGTTGAGTTATCTGCTCTGCCGCTGTCACTGTGTTTTTCCTGCTCTACTTCTCTCATGCTGTTTTATTTGCTCTGCCTCTCTGGTGCTGTTTTATCTTCTCTGCCGCTATCATGCTCATTTATCTGCTCCACTTCTGTTGTGGTCTTTTATCCGCTCTGCCACTCTCACTGTGTTTTTACTGCTCCACTTCTCTCATGCTGTTTTATCTCTCAGCTTCTCTTGCACCATGTTATCTGTTCCGTTGCTCTTGCGCTGCTCTATCTGCTCTATCTGCTCCTCAGCCCTATCTGCTCCACCACTCTCACGTTATTTTATCTGCTCTGCCACTCTCTCGCTTTTTTACCTGCTCCACTATTCTCTGCCTTTTTTAACTGCTCCACTTCTCTCATGCTATTTTATCTGCTTCTCTTCGCTGTTGCTGTTTGATCTGCTCTGCTTCTCTTATGCTGTTTTATCTGCTTCGCCACTCTCATTCTTTTTTAGCTGCTCCACTTGTCTCACCCTGTTTTATCTGCTCTGGTATTCTCATTCTTTTTTATCTGCTCTGCTTCTCTCCTGATTTTTTATTTACTCTACTTCTCCAGTGCCGATTTATCTGCTCCGCTGCTCTCATGCTTTTTTATCTGCTCCGCTGCTCTGATGTTGTTTTATCTGTTCTGCCGCTATTGCGTTGTTTTATCAGCTCCACTGCTCTCACGTTCTTTTATCTGCTCTGCCACCCTCATGTTGAATTATCTGCTCTGCCGCTGTCACTGTGTTTTTACTGCTCCACTTCTCTCGTGCTGTTTTATCTGCTCAGCTTCTCTTGCACTGTGTTATCTGTTCCGTTGCTCTTGCGCTGGTCTATCTGCTCTATCTTCTCCTCAGCCCTATCTGCTCCACCACTCTCACGTTGTTTTATCTGCTCTGCCACTCTCTCGCTTTTTTACCTGCTCCACCATTCTCAGCCTTTTTAACTGCTCCACTTCTCTCATGTTGTTTTATCTGCTTCGCTTCTCTCATGCTTTTTGATCCGCTCTGCTTCTCTTATGCTGTTTTATCTGCTTCGCCACTCTCGTGCTTTTTTTGCAGCTCCACTTGTCTCGGCCTGTTTTATCTGCTCTGGTATTCTCGTGTTTTTTTATCTGCTCTGCTGCTCTGATGTTGTTTTATCTGTTCTGCCACTATCGTGTTGTTTTATCAGCTCCGATGCTCTCGCGTTCTTTTATCTGCTCTGCCACCCTCATGTTGAATTATCTGCTCTGCCGCTGTCACTGTGTTTTTACTGCTCCACTTCTCTCGTGCTGTTTTATCTGCTCAGCTTCTCTTGCACTGTGTTATCTGTTCCGCCGTTCTTGCGCTGCTCTATCTGCTCCTCAGCCCTATCTGCTCCGCCACTCTCACATTGTTTTATCTGCTCCACCACTCTCCCACTTTTATCTCTTCTCTGCCGCTCTCGTGCTGTTTTGCCTGCTCTGTGGCGCTCTCGCATTTTTATCTGCTCTGCCACTCTCTCGCTTTTGTATCTGCTCTGCCGTTGTCAGCCTTTTTTAACTGCTCCACTTCTCTCATGCTGTTTTATCTGCTTCGCTTCTCTCGTACTGTTTGATCTGCTCTGCTTCTCTTACGCTGTGTTATCTGCTTCGCCACTCTCGTGCGTTTTTAGCTGCTCCACTTGTCTCGCCCTGTTTTATCTGCTCCGCTATTCTTGTCCTTTTTTATCTGCTCTGCTTCTGTCCCGATTTTTTATTTACTGTGCTTCTCCAGTGCTGATTTATCTGCTCCGCTGCTCTCGCACTTTTTTATCTGCTCCTCTGCTCTCATGTTGTTTTATCTGCTCCGCTGCTCTCATGTTCTTTTATCTGCTCCATTGCTCTCATGTTGTTTTATCTGCTCCACTGCTGTCACATTTTTTTATCTGATCCGACGCTCTCACGTTCTTTTATCTGCTTCGCTGCTCTCGTGTTGTTTTATCTGTTCAGCCACTATCGCGCGTTTTATCAGCTCCGATGCTCTCACGTTCTTTTATCTGCTCCATTGCTCTCACGTTGTTTTATCTGCTCCACTGCTCTCGTGTTGTTTTATCTGTTCTGCCACTATCGCGCGTTTTATCAGCTCCGATGCTCTCACGTTCTTTTATCTGCTCTGCCGCCCACATGTTGAATTATCTGCTCTGCTGCTTTCACTGTGTTTTTACTGCTCCACTTCTCTAGTGCTGTTTTATCTGCTCAGCTTCTCTTGCACTGTTTTATCTGTTCCGCCGATCTTGCGCTGGTCTATCTGCTCTATCTGCTCCTCAGACCAATCTGCTCCACCACTCGCGCATTGTTTTATAGGCTCCGCCACTGTCTCACTGTTTTTACCTGCTCCACCATTCTCTGCCTTTTTTAACTGCTCCACTTCTCTCATGCTATTTTATCTGCTTCTCTTCGCTGATGCTGTTTGATCTGCTCTGCTTCTCTTACGCTGTTTTATCTGCTTCACCTCTCTTGTTCTTTTTTAGCTGCTCCACTTGTCTCGCCCTGTTTTATCTGCTCTGGTATTCTCATTCTTTTTTATCTGCTCAGCTTCTCTCCCGATTTTTTATTTACTCCACTTCTCCAGTGCCGATTTATCTGCTCCGCTGCTCTCATGCTTTTTTATCTGCTCCGCTGCTCTGATGTTGTTTTATCTGTTCTGCCGCTATTGCGTTGTTTTATCAGCTCCACTGCTCTCACGTTCTTTTATCTGCTCTGCCGCCCTCATGTTGAATTATCTGCTCTGCCGCTGTCACTGTGTTTTTACTGCTCCACTTCTCTCATGCTGTTTTATCTCTCAGCTTCTCTTGCACTGTGTCATCTGTTCCGTTGCTCTTGCGCTGGTCTATCTGCTCTATCTTCTCCTCAGCCCTATCTGCTCCACCACTCTCACGTTGTTTTATCTGCTCTGCCACTCTTTCGCTTTTTTACCTGCTCCACCATTCTCTGCCTTTTTTAACTGCTCCACTTCTCTCATGCTGTTTTATCTGCTTCGCTTCTCTCGTACTGTTTGATCTGCTCTGCTTCTCTTACGCTGTGTTATCTGCTTCGCCACTCTCATGCGTTTTTAGCTGCTCCACTTGTCTCGCCCTGTTTTATCTGCTCCGCTATTCTTGTCCTTTTTTATCTGCTCTGCTTCTGTCCCGATTTTTTATTTACTGTGCTTCTCCAGTGCTGATTTATCTGCTCCGCTGCTCTTGCACTTTTTTATCTGCTCCTCTGCTCTCATGTTGTTTTATCTGCTCCGCTGCTCTCATGTTCTTTTATCTGCTCCATTGCTCTCATGTTGTTTTATCTGCTCCACTGCTGTCACATTTTTTTATCTGATCCGACGCTCTCACGTTCTTTTATCTGCTTCGCTGCTCTCGTGTTGTTTTATCTGTTCAGCCACTATCGCGCGTTTTATCAGCTCCGATGCTCTCACGTTCTTTTATCTGCTCCATTGCTCTCACGTTGTTTTATCTGCTCCACTGCTCTCGTGTTGTTTTATCTGTTCTGCCACTATCGCGCGTTTTATCAGCTCCGATGCTCTCACATTCTTTTATCTGCTCTGCCGCCCACATGTTGAATTATCTGCTCTGCTGCTTTCACTGTGTTTTTACTGCTCCACTTCTCTAGTGCTGTTTTATCTGCTCAGCTTCTCTTGCACTGTTTTATCTGTTCCGCCGATCTTGCGCTGGTCTATCTGCTCTATCTGCTCCTCAGACCAATCTGCTCCACCACTCGCGCATTGTTTTATAGGCTCCGCCACTGTCTCACTGTTTTTACCTGCTCCACCATTCTCTGCCTTTTTTAACTGCTCCACTTCTCTCATGCTATTTTATCTGCTTCTCTTCGCTGATGCTGTTTGATCTGCTCTGCTTCTCTCACGCTGTTTTATCTGCTTCACCACTCTTGTTCTTTTTTAGCTGCTCCACTTGTCTCGCCCTGTTTTATCTGCTCTGGTATTCTCATTCTTTTTTATCTGCTCAGCTTCTCTCCCGATTTTTTATTTACTCCACTTCTCCAGTGCCGATTTATCTGCTCCGCTGCTCTCATGCTTTTTTATCTGCTCCGCTGCTCTGATGTTGTTTTATCTGTTCTGCCGCTATTGCGTTGTTTTATCAGCTCCACTGCTCTCACGTTCTTTTATCTGCTCTGCCGCCCTCATGTTGAATTATCTGCTCTGCCGCTGTCACTGTGTTTTTACTGCTCCACTTCTCTCGTGCTGTTTTATCTCTCAGCTTCTCTTGCACTGTGTCATCTGTTCCGTTGCTCTTGCGCTGGTCTATCTGCTCTATCTTCTCCTCAGCCCTATCTGCTCCACCACTCTCACGTTGTTTTATCTGCTCTGCCACTCTTTCGCTTTTTTACCTGCTCCACCATTCTCAGCCTTTTTTAACTGCTCCACTTCTCTCATGCTGTTTTATCTGCTTTGCTTCTCTCATGCTGGTTGATCTGCTCTGCTTCTGTTACTCTCTTTTATCTGCTTTGCCACTCTCTTTCTTTTTTAGCTGCTCCACTTGTCTTGCCCTGTTTTATCTGCTCTGGTATTCTCGTGTTTTTTTATCTGCTCTGCTTCTCTCCTGATTTTTTATTTACTCCGCTTCTCCAGTGCCGATTTATCTGCTCTGCTACTCTCGTGCTTTTTTATCTGCTCCGCTGCTCTGATGTTGTTTTATCTGTTCTGCAACTATCGCGTTGTTTTATCAGCTCCAATGCTCTCACGTTCTTTTATCTGCTCTGCCGCCCTCATGTTGAATTATCTGCTCTGCCGCTGTCACTGTGTTTTTACTGCTCCACTTCTCTCGTGCTGTTTTATCTGCTCAGCTTCTCTTGCACTGTGTTATCTGTTCCGCCGTTCTTGTGCTGCTCTATCTGCTTCTCAGCCCTATCTGCTCCACCACTCTCACATTGTTTCATCTGCTCCGCCACTCTCGCGCTTTTATATCTTCTCTGCTACTCTCGTTCTGTTTTGCCTGCTCTGTGGCGCTCTCGCATTTTTATCTGCTCCACCGCTCTCGCCGTGTTTAATCTGCTCCACTGCTCCCACGATTTTTATTTCTTCTGACCCTCTCACATTCTTTTATCTGCTTTACGGTCTCATGTTGAATTATCTGCTCTGCCGCTCTCACTGTGTTTTTACTGCTCCACTTCTCGCGTGATGTTTTATCTGCTCAGCTTCTCTTGCACTGCGTTATCTGTTCCGCCGTTCTGGCGCTACTCTTTCTGCTCTATCTGCTCCTCAGCCCTATCTGCTCCACCGCTCTTGCACTGTTTTATCTTCTCTGCCGCTCTCGTACTTTTTAGCCTGCTCTGTCGCTGTTGAGCTATTTTATCTGCTCTGCCGCACACTCACTTTTTTATCTGCTCCGCCGCTCGGGTGCTGTTTTATCTTCTCTGCCACTATCATGCTCTTTTATCTGCTCCGCTTCTGTCGTGGTCTTTTATCCACTCTGCCGCTCTCACTGTGCTTTTACTGCTCCACTTCTCTCATGCTGTTTTTTCTGCTCAGCTTCTCTTGCACTGTGTTATCTGTTCCGTTGCTCTTGCACTGCTCTATCTGCTCTATCTGCTCCTCAGCCCTATCTGCTCCGCAACTCTTGTGTTGTTTTATCTGCTCTGCCACTCTCTCACTTTTTTATCTGCTCTGCCGTTGTCAGCCTTTTTCAACTGCTCCACTTCTCTCATGCTGTTTTGTCAGCTCTGCCGCTCTCTCGCTTTTTTACCTTCTCTGCCATTCTCAGCCTTTTTTAACGCTCCACTTCTCTCATGCTGTTTTATCTGCTTCGCTTCTCTCGTGCTGTTTGATCTGCTCTGCTTCTATTATGCTGTGTTATCTGCTTCGCTACTCTTGTGCTTTTTTAGCTGCTCCACTTGTCTCGCCCTGTTTTATCTGCTCTGGTATTCTCGTGCTTTTTTATCTGCTCTGCTTCTCTCCTAATTTTTTATTTACTCCACTTCCCCAGTGCTGATTTATCTGCTCTGCTGCTCTCGTGCTTTTTTATCTGCTCTGCTGCTCCTATGTTGTTTTATCTGCTCCGCTGCTCTCATGTTCTTTTATCTCCTCCACTGCTCTCATGTTGTTTTATCTGTTCTGCCGCTATCGTGTGTTTTATCAGCTCCGATGCTCTCACGTTCTTTTATCTGCTCTGCCGCCCTCATGTTGAATTAGCTGCTCTGCCGCTGTCACTGTGTTTTTACTGCTCTACTTCACTCGTGCTGCTTTATCTGCTCAGCTTCTCTTGCACTGTGCTATCTGTTCTGCCATTATTGCGCTCCTCTATCTGCTCCTCAGCCCTATCTGCTCTGCCACTCTCACATTGTTTTTTCTGCTCCGCCACTGTCGCGCTTTTATATCTTCTCTGCCGCTCTAGTGTTGTTTTGCCTGCTCTGTGGCGCTCTCGCATTTTTATCTGCTCCGCCGCTCTCACGGTGTTTTATCTGCTCCGTTGTCCTAATGTTGTTTTATCTGTTCTGCCGCTATCGCGTTGTTTTATCTGCTCCGACGATCTCACATTCTTTTATCTGCTCTTGTCCCTCACGTTGAATTATCTGCTCTGCCGCTGTCACTGTGCTTTTCCTGCTCCATTTCTCTCGTGCTGTTTTATCTGCTCAGCTTCTCTTGCACTGTGCTATCTGTTCCGCCGTTCTTGCACTGCTCTATCTGCTCTATCTGCTCCTCAGCCCTATCTGCTCCGCCGCTCTCACGTTGTTTTTTCTGCTCTACCACTCTCTTGCTTTTTTATCTGCTCCGCCATTCTCAGCCTTTTTTAACTGATCCACTTCCCTCATGATGCTTTATCTGCTTCGCCACTCTCGTGCTTTTTTTGCTGCTTTACTTGTCTCGTCCTGTTTTATCTGCTCCGCTATTCTTGTGCTTTTTTATCTGCTCTGCTTTTCTCCTGATTTTTTATTTACTGCGCTTCTCCAGTGCTGATTTATCTGCTCCGCTGCTCTCACGCTTTTTTATCTGCTCCCCCGCTCGGGCGCTGTTTTATCTTCTCTGCCGCTATATTGCTCTTTTATCTGCTCCGCTTCTGTCGTGGTCTTTTATCCGTTCTGCCACTCTCACTGTGCTTTTACTGCTCCACTTCTTTCATGCTGTTTTATCTGCTCTGCCGCCCTCATGTTGAATTATCTGCTCTGCCGCTGTCACTGTGTTTTTACTGCTCCACTTCTCTCGTGCTGTTTTATCTGCTCTGCCTCTCTGGTGCTGTTTTATCTGCTCAGCTTCTCTTGCACTGTGTTATCTGTTCCGCCGTTCTGGTGCTGCTCTATCTGGTCTATCTACTCCTCAGCGCTATCTGCTCCACCGCTCACACACTGTTTTATCTTCACTGCCGCTCTCGTGCTTTTTTGCCTGCTCTGTCGCTGTCGAGCTATCTTATCCGCTCTGCCGCACACTCGCTTTTTTATCTGCTCCGCCGCTCGGGCGCTGTTTTATCTTCTCTGCCGCTATCGTGCTCTTTTATCTGCTCCTCTTCTGTCGTGGTCGTTTATCCGTTCTGCCGCTCTCACTGTGCTTTTACTGCCCCACTTCTCTCGTTCTGTTTTATCTGCTTAGCTTCTCTTGCACTGTGTTATCTGTTCCGTTGCTGTTGCGCGGTTCTATCTAGTCTATCTGCTCCTCAGACCTAATTGCTCCGCAACTCTCGCTTTGTTTTATCTGCTCTGCCACTCTCTCACTTTTTTATCTGCTCTGCCGTTGTCAGCCTTTTTTAACTGCTCCATTTCTCTCATGCTGTTTTGCCAGCTCTGCCGCTCTATCGCTTTTTTACCTTCTCTGCCATTCTCAGCCTTTTTTAACTTTTCCACTTCTCTCATGCTGTTTTATCTGCTTCACTTCTCTCATGCTGTTTGATCTGCTCTGCTTCTCTCATGCTGTTTTATCTGCTTCACTTCTCTCGTGCTGTTTGATCTGCTCTGCTTCTCTTATGCTGTTTTATCTGCTTCGCTACTCTCGTGCTTATTTAGCTGCTCCACTTGTTTTGCCCTGTTTTATCTGCTCCGCTATTCTTGTGCTTTTTTATCTGTTCTGCTTCTCACCCGATTTTTTATTTACTCCACTTCTCCAGTGCCGATTTATTTGCTCTGCTGCTCTGATGTTGTTTTATCTGTTCTGCCGCTATTGCGTTGTTTTATCAGCTCCGACACTCACATTCTTTTATCTGCTCTGCCACCCTCATGTTGAGATATCTGCTCTGCCACTGTAACTGTGTTTTTACTGCTCCACTTCTCTCGTGGTGTTTTATCTGCTCAGTTTCTCTTGCACTGTTTTATCTGTTCCTCCATTCTTGCGCTGCTCTATCTGCTCTATTCTGCTCCTCAGCCCTATCTGCTCTGCCGCTCTCATGCTGTTTTATCTTCCCTGCCACTCTCGCGCTCTTTTATCCGCTCCGCTTCTGCCATGGCGTTTTATCTGCTTGGCTGCTCTCATGTTGTTTTATCTGCTCTGCTGCTCTCACGCTGTTTTATCTGCTCCACCACTCTCGCACTGCTTTATCTGCTGCGCAGCCCTCGCACTGTTTTATCTTCTCCGCCGCTGTCATGTTGTTTCATCTGCTCCGCTTCTCTCATGCTGTTTCATCTGCTCCACTGCTCTCGTGCTTTTTTATCTGCTCCACTGCTCTCATGTTGTTTTATCTGCTCCGCTACTCTCACGTTGTGTTATCTTCTCTGCCACTCTTGAGCTATTTTATCTGCTCTGCAGTGCTGTCGCCTTTTTATCTGCTCCGCCGCTCTGGCGCTGTTTGATCTGCTCCACCGCTCTCATGGTGTTTTATCTTCACTGCTGCTCTCGTGTTCTTTTATCTGCTCTGCGGCGCTCTCGCCTTTTTATCTGCTCCACCGCTCTCGAGCTATTTTATCTGCTCCACTTCTGTCGTGGTCTTTTATTCGCTCTACCGCTCTCCTGCTCTTTTATCTGATCCACTGCTCTCAAGTTGTTTTATCTGCTCCACTGCTCTCATGTTGTTTTATCTGCTCCCCAGCTCTCATGTTGTTTTATCTGCTCCGCAGCTCTCAAGTTGTTTTATCAGCTCCGATGCTCTCCCGTTCTTTTATCTGCTCTGCCGCCCTCATGTTGAATTATCTGCTCTGCCACTCTCACTGTGTTTTTACTGCTCCACTTCTCTCGTGCTGTTTTATTTGCTCAGCTTCTCTTGCACTGTGTTATCTGTTCCGCCGTTCTGGTGCTGCTCTATCTGGTCTATCTACTCTTCAGCGCTATCTGCTCCACCGCTCTCACACTGTTTTATCTTCTCTGCCGCTCTTGTGCTTTTATGCCTGCTCTGTCGCTGTCGAGCTATCTTATCCGCTCTGCCACACACTCGCTTTTTTATCTGCTCTGCCGCTCGGGCACTGTTTTATCTTCTCTGCCGCTATCGTGCTCTTTTATCTGCTCCTCTTCTGTCGTGGTCTTTTATCCGTTCTGCCACTCTCACTGTGCTTTTACTGCTCCACTTCTCTCGTGCTGTTTTATCTGCTCAGCTTCTCTTGCACTGTGTTATCTGTTCCGTTGCTCTTGCGCTGCTCTATCTGCTCCTCAGCCCTATCTGCTCCGCAACTCTCGCGTTGTTTTATCTGTTCTGCCACTCTCTCACTTTTTTATCTGCTCTGCCGTTGTCAGCCTTTTTTAATTGCTCCATTTCTCTCATGCTGTTTTATCTGCTTCGCTACTCTCGTGCTTATTTAGCTGCTCCACTTGTCTTGCCCTGTTTTATCTGCTCCGCTATTCTTGTGCTTTTTTATCTGTTCTGCTTCTCACCCGAATTTTTATTTACTCCACTTCTCCAGTGCCGATTTATCTGCTCTGCCGCTCTCACGCTTTTTTATCTGCTCCCCTGTTCTCACGCTGTTTTATCTGATTCGCTGCTCTCAAGCTGTTTTACCTGCTCTGCCGCTCTCACGCTGTTGTATCTGCTCCACTGCTCTCGTGCTGCTTTATCTCCTGCACAGCCCTCGCACTGTTTTATCTGCTCCACTGCTCTCACACTGTTATCTTTTCCACCATTCTCATGCTTTTTTAGCTGCTCCACCTCTCTCATGTTGTTTTATCTGCTCTGCCGCCCTCATGTTGATTTATCTGCTCTGCCGCTCGCACGCTGTTTTTCTGCTCCGCTTCTCTCGCCCTGTTTTATCTGCTCTTCTGCTCTTGTTCTGTTTTACCTTCTATGCCATTCTCACGCTGTTTTATCTGCTTTGCTTCTCTCGTGCTGTTTTATCTGCTCCGCCATTCTTGTGCTGTGTTATCTGCTGACTTCTCTAGCACTGTTTGATCTGCTCCGCTTGTCTTAATCTGTTTTATCTGCTTCACCACTCTCACACTGTTTTATCTGCTCTGCTACTCTTGCGCTGTTTTATCTGCACCGCCATTCTCATGCTTATTTATCTGCTCTGCTTCACTCCCGCATTTTTAGCTATTCCGCATCTCTAGCGCTGTTTTATCTGCTCTGCTGCTCTCATGCTTTTTTATCAGCACTGCTGCTCTCAAGTTGTTTTATCTGCTCCACCACTCTCACGTTTTTTTATTTGCTCCGCTGCTCTCATGTCGTTTTATCTGTTCTGCCGCTATTGTGTGTTTTATCAGCTCCGACGCTCTCACGTTCTTTTATCTGCTCTGCCGCCTTCATGTTGAATTATCTGCTCTGCCGCTCTCACTGTGTTTTTACTGCTCCACTTCTCTCGTGCTGTTTTTTCTGCTCAGCTTCTCTTGCACTGTGTCATCTGTTCCGCCGTTCTTCCGGTGGTCTATCTGCTCTATGTGCTCCCCAGCCCTATCTGCTCTTCCACTCTCGCGTGGTTTTATCTGCTCCGCCACTCTCGTGCTGTTATATCTTCTCTGCCGCTCTCGTGCTGTTTTGCCTGTTCTGCGGTACTCTCGCCTTTTTATCTGCTCCGCTGCTCTCGCTGTGTTTTTTCCGCTCCGCCGCCCTCGCAGTGTTTTTCCTGTCCCGCCGCTGTCATGGTGTTTTATCTTCCCTGCCGCTGTCGCGGTGTTTTATCTGCTCCGCCGCTCTCGCAGTGATTTATCTGCCCCGCCCCTCTCGTGGTGTTTAATCTTCCCTGCTGCTCTCATGCTCTTTTATCCGCTCCGCTTCTGTCATGGTCTTTTATTTGCTCTTCCGCTCTCATGTTGTTTTATCTGTTCTGCCGCTATCGCGTTGTTTTATCTGCTCCGACGCTCTCACGTTCTTTTACCTGCTCTGCCGCCCTCACGTTGAATTATCTGCTCTGCCGCTGTCACTGTTTTTACTGCTCTACTTCTCTCGTGCTGTTTTATCTGCTCCGCTTCTTTCACGCTATTTTATCTGCTCTGCCTCTCTCGCTCTTTCATATGCTCCTCTCCTCTCCCACTCTTTTATCTGCTCTGCCTCTCTCATGCTGTTTTGCCTGCTCTGCTGCCCTCGAGCTGTTTTATCTGCTCTGCCTCTCTTTTGCTCTTTTATATGCTTCTCTCCTCTCCCACTCTTTTATCTGCTCTGCCTCTGTCATGCTGTTTTGCCTGCTCTGCCACTCTCGAGTTGTTTTATCCGCTCTACCGCTCTCATGCTGTTTTATCTGCTCCGCTTCTGTCACGCTATTTTATCTGCTCCGCTTCTCTTGCGCCGTTTTATATGCACCACTTCTCTCGCACCTGTCTATCTGCTCTGCTTCTCCAGCTCTTTTTTATCTGCTCTTCCGCTCTTATGCTGTTTTATCTCATTCACTGCTCTCAAGCTGTTTTGTCTGCTCTGCTTCTCTCGCTCTTTTTTATCTGCTCCACCACTCCCACGCTGTTTTATCTGCTCTGCCTCTCTCATGCTGTTTTGCCTGCTCTGACGCACTCATGCTGTTTTCTCTGCTCTGCTTCTGTCATGCTATTTTATCTGCTCTGCTTCTCTCGCTCTTTTTTTTCTGCTCTCCGCTCTTGTGCTCTTTTATATGTTCCTCTCCTCTCCCACTCTTTTATCTGCCGCTCTCACGCTGTTTTTTCTGCTCCGAGTCTCTTGCACTTTGTTACTTGTTCCCCTGCTCTTGCGCTGTTTTATCTGCTCCGCAGCCATCATGCTGTTTTATCTGCTCTGCTGCTCTTTTATATGCTCCTCTCCTCTCCCACTCTTTTATCTGCTCTGTCTCTCTAGTGCTGTTTTATCTGCCCTGCCACTCTCATGCTGTTGTATCTGCTCCACTGCTCTCGTGCTGCTTTATCTACTGCACAGCCCTCATGCTGTTTTATCTGCTCTGCCGCTCTCACGCTGTTGTATCAGCTCCACTGCTCTTGCGCTGGTATCTTTTCCACCATATTTGCATTTTTTTAGCTGCTCCACCTCTCTCGTGTTGTTTTATCTGCTCTGCCACCCTCAATTTGATTTATCTGCTCTGCCGCTTGCATTCTGTACTCTTGTTCTTTTTTATCTGCTGCACTGCTCTCTCGCTGTTTTATTTGCTCTGCCTCTCTCGAGCTTTTTTTGCCAGCTCTGCCGCTTTTGAGCTGTTTTATCTGCTCTGCCGCTCTCTCGCTTCTTTATCTGCTCCGCCATTCTCAGGCTTTTTTATCTGCTCCGCTTCACTCATGCTGTTTTATCTGCTTTGCTTCTCTCACGCTGTTTGATCTGCTCTGCTTCTCTTACGCTGTTTATCTGCTTTGCCACTCTCGCGCTGCTTTAGCTGGTCCACTTGTCTCACCTGTTTTATCTGCTCTGCCACTCTTGCGCTGTTTTATCTGCTCTGCTATTCTCATGCTTTTTTATCTGCTCTGCTTCTCTCACGCTTTTTATTTACTCCGCTTCTCCAGCGCTGTTTTATCTGCTCTGCTGCTCTCGTGCTTTTTTATCTGCTCCACCGCTCTCACGTTGTTTTATCTGCTCCTCTGCTCTCACATTCTTTTATCTGCTCTGCCGCCCTCATGTTGAATTATTTGCTCTGCCGCTCTCACTGTGTTTTTACTGCTCCACTTCTCTCGCACTGTTTTATCTGCTCAGCTTCTCTTGCACTGTATTATCTGTTCTGCCGCTTTTGCGCTGCTCTATCTGCTCCTCAGCCCTCATGTTGTTTTACCTGCTCTGCCGCTTTCATGCTGTTTTATCCGCTCCGCTTCTGTCGTGCAGTTTTATCTGCTCCATTTCTCTCATGCTTTTTTATCAGCTCTGCTCCTCTCGCTCTTTTTTATCTGCTCTGTTACTCTCTCTCTTTTTTATCTGCTCTGCCGCTCTCGCCTTGTTTTATCTGCTCCGCCACTCTCGTGCTGTTTTATCTTCTCTGCCGCTCTCGTGCTCTTTTATCCGTTCCGTTTCTGTCGTGCTCTTTTACCTGCTCTGCCGCTCTCATGCTGTTTTATCTGCCCCGCTTCTGTCATGCTATTTTATCTGCTCTGCTTCTCTTGCTCTTTTTATCTGCTCTGCCGCTCTCGCTTTTTTTTAATCTGCTCTGCTGCTCTTGCACTCTGTTATATGCTTCTCTCCTGTCCCACTCTTTTATCTGCTCTGCCTCTCTCATGCTGTTTTGTCTGCTTTGCTGCTCTCGTTTTTTTATCTGCTCTGCCGCTCTCGCACTTTTTTATCTGCTCCCCTGCTCTCACGCTGTTATATCTGATTCACTGCTCTCAAGCTGTTTTATCTGCTCTGCCGCTCTCACGCTGTTGTATCTGCTCCACTTCTCTTGCACTTTGTTACCTGTTCCCCTGCTCTCATGCTGTTTTATCTGCTCCGCAGCCATCACACTGTTTTATCTGCCCTGCCTCTCTTGCTCTCTTTTATATGCTCCTCTCCTCTCCCACTCTTTTATATGCTCTGCCTCTCTCATGCTGATTTGTCTGCTCTGCCGGTCTCGCTTTTTTATCTGCTCTGCCTCTCTCACGCTATTTTATCTGACTCATTGCTCTCAAGCTGTTTTATCTGCTCTGCCGCTCTCACGCTGTTGTATCTGCTCCACTTCTCTTGCACTTTGTTACCTGTTCCCCTGCTCTCATGCTGTTTTATCTGCTCCGCAGCCATCACACTGTTTTATCTGCCCTGCCTCTCTTGCTCTCTTTTATATGCTCCTCTCCTCTCCCACTCTTTTATATGCTCTGCCTCTCTCATGCTGATTTGTCTGCTCTGCCGGTCTCGCTTTTTTATCTGCTCTGCCTCTCTCACGCTATTTTATCTGACTCATTGCTCTCAAGCTGTTTTATCTGCTCTGCTGCTCTCACGCTGTTGTATCTGCTCCACTGCTCTCGTGCTGCTTTATCTCCTGCACAGCCCTCGCACTGTTTTATCTGCTCCACTGCTCTCACACTGTTATCTTATCCACCATTCTCGTGCTTTTTTTGCTGCTCCACCTCTCTCGTGTTGTTTTATCTGCTCTGCCGCCCTCATGTTGATTTATCTGCTCTGCTGCTCACACTCTGTTTTTTCTGCCCCGTGTCTCTCGTGCTGCTTTGTCTGCTCCGCTTCTCTAGCACTTTGTAACCTGTTCCCCTGCTCTTGTGCTGTTTTATCTGCTCCGCAGCCATCGCACTGTTTTATCTGCTTCGCTTCTCTTGCTGTGTTTTATCAGCTACACTTCTCTCGCACTGTTTTATCTGTTCCACCAATCTTGCACTCTTTTATCTGCTCTGCTTCTTTCGTGCTGTATTATCTGCTACGCCGCTCTCACGCTGTTTTATCTGCTTTGCTGCTCTTGCACTCTTCTATATGCTCCTCTCCTCTCCCACTCTTTTATCTGCTCTGCCGCTCTCTCACTGTTTTGTCTTCTCTGCCACTCTCATGCTGTTTTATCTGCTCAGCTTCTGTTGCGCAGTTTTATCTGCACCACTTCTCTCGAGCTTTTCTATCTGCCCTGCTTCTCCCGCTCTTTCAATCTGCTCTGCCGCTCTCGAGCTGTTTTATCTGCTTCGCCGCTCTCGAGCTGTTTTATCTGCTCCACTTCTCTCGCCCTGTTTTTTCTGCTCTGCTTATCTCATGCTGTTTTATGTGCTCGCTTTGTCTTACACTGTGCTATCTGTTCCACTGCTTTTGTACTGCTTTATCTACTACGCAGCCCTTCTCACGCTTATTTAGCTGCTCTGCTTCACTCCTGCATTTTCAGCTATTCTGCGTCTCTAGTGCTGTTTTATCTGCTACACAGCTCTCGCACTTTTTTATCAGCACTGCCGCTCTTGTGTTGTTTTATCTGCTTTGCCACCCTCATGCGGATTTATCAGCTCTGCTGCTATCACTCTGTTTTATCTGCTCCGCTTCTCTCGCGCTGTTTTACCTGCGCCGCTGCTCTTGCGTTGTTACATTTGCTCTGCCACGCTCACTCTGTTTTTTCTGCTCCGCTTATCTCATGCTGTTTTATGTGCTCCCCTTGTCTTACACTGTGTTATCTGTTCCCCGCTTTTGTGCTGCTTTATCTGCTGCGCAGCCCTCATGCTGTTTTATCTGCTCTGCCGCTGTCGTGCTGTTTTATCTGCTCCGCTTCTCTAATGCTGTTTTATCTGCTCTGCCGTTCTTGTGCTGTGTTATCTGCTGTCTTCGCTCGCACTGTTTTATCTTCTTCACTTCTCTCACGCTGTTTGACCTGCTCCGCTTCTCTTACACTATTTTATCGGCTTCGCCACTCTCGCGCTGTTTTATCTGCTCCGCTTGCCTCGCCCTGTTTTATCTGCTCTGCAACTCTCGTGCTGTTTTATCTGCTCCGCTGCTCTCGTGCTTTTTTGTCTGCTCCGCCACTCTCCCGTTCTTTTATCTGCTCTGCCACCCTCATGTTGATTTATCGGCTCTGCCACTCTCACTCTGTTTTTACTGCTCCACTTCCCTTGTGCTGTTTTATCTGCTCTGCTTCTCTTGCACTGTGTTATCTGTTCTGCTGCTCTCGCTGTTTTATCTGCTCCACTTCTCTCGCACTTTTTTATCTGTTCTGCTTCTCTCGCTCTTTTTTATCTGTTCTACTGCTCTCACGCTGTTTTATCTGCTCTGCTGCTCTCGCGGTCTTTTATATGCTCCTCGCCTCTCCCACTCTTTTATCTGCTGTGCCTCTCTCGTGCTGTTTTGTCTGCTCCGCCGGTCTCTCACTTTTTTATCTGCCTTGCCACTCTCATGTTGTTTTATCTGCTCTGCCGCTCTCACTCTGGTTTTACTGCTCCACTTCTCTCACGCTGCTTTATCTGCTCCGCTTCTCTTGTTATCTGCTCTGCCACTCTCGTACTGTTTTATCTTCTCTGCCGCTCTCGTGCTGTTTTATCTATCCCACTTCTGTCGCGCTGTTTTATCTGCTCTGTTTCTCTCACGTAGTTTTATCTGCTCCTCTTCTCTCGCGCTTTTTTATCTGTTCTGCTGCTCTTGCGCTGTGTTATCTGCTCCACCGCTCTCGCGCTGTTTTATCTACTCTGCCACTCCCACGTCATTTTATATGCTCCTCTCCTCTCCCGTTCTTTTACCTGCTCTGCCTCTTTCATGCTGTTTTGCCTGCTCTGCCGCTCTCGAGCTGTTTTATCTGCTCTGCCGCTCTCGCACTTTTTTTATCTGCTCCCCTTCTCTCGCGCTGTTTTATCTGATCCACTGCTCTCAAGCTGTTTTATCTGCTCTGCCGCTCGCATGCTGTTGTATCTGCGCCACAGCTCTCACGCTGCTTTATCTGCTGCACAGCCCTCGTGCTGTTTTATCTGCTCTGCCGTTGTTGCGCTGTTTTATCTGCACCGCTTCTCTCGCTGTTTTACCTGTTCCGCCGCTCTCGTGTTATATCTGCTCTGCCACACTCACTCTGTTTTTTCTGCTCCACCTATCTCATGCTGTTTTGTGTGCTCCCTTTGCCTTACACTGTGTTATCTGTTCCGCCGCTTTTGTGCTGCTTTACCTGCTCTGCCGCTCTCGAGCTGTTTTATCTGCTCTGCCACTCTCATGCTTTTTTATCTCCTCCGCTGCTCTCGCACTTTTTCATCTGCTCTGCCGCTCTCATTCTGTTTTATCTGCTGATATGGAATGCTCTCCTTCATTGGCAGATGTATAGAATATAAAAGTAAGGATATAATGTTGGAATTGTATAAAACACTGGTGAGGCCACAACTGTAGTATTGTGTGCAGTTCTGGCCACCACATTACAGGAAGGATGTAATAGCTCTGGAGAGAGTGCAGAGGAGGTTTACAAGAATGTTGCCAGGGTTAGAAAAGTGTAGCTACGAGGAGAGATTGGATAGGTTGGGGTTACTTTCCTTAGAACAAAGAAGGCTGAGAGGTGACTTGACTGAGGTGTACAAAATTATGAGGGGAATAGATAGAGTGGACAGGATAAAGTTGTTTCCCTTGGTGGAGAATTCTAGAACCAGGTGACATAGATTCAAGATATGTGGCAGAGGGTGTAGAAGGGACATGAGAAAGAACTTTTTTACGCAGAGGGTAATGGGTGTCTGGAATTCGCTGCCCAAGTTGGTGGTAGAGGCAGGAACTCTAAACTCTTTTAAAAAGTACCTGGATCTGCACCTTAAGTGCTGTGAGCTGCAGGGCTATGGGCCGGGTGCAGGAAGGTGAGATTAGAAAGGGCACCTGGGTGTCCTCGGGCTGACATGGACAAGATGGGCCAAATGGCCCCCTTCTGTGCTGTAACTTTTCTATGGTTCTATGTTTCTAGACTCCCCAACCAGGGGAAACATCTTACCTGCGTCTAACCTGTATATCCCTATTATTATTTTGTAAGTTTCATTGAGATCACCTCTAATTCTTTGAAACTCTAAAGAATACAAGTCCAGTTTCCCCAATCTCTCTTCATAAGACAGTCCTGCCATCCTGGAAACAAGTCTGGTGAACCTATGTTGCACTCCCTCTATGGTACTAATATCCTTTCTAAGGTAAGAGGACCAAAACTGCACACTGTACTCCAGGTGTGGTCTAACCAAGGGTCAATACAATTGAAGCAAGACGTCAATACTCCTGTACTCAAATCCTCTTGATAAAGGCTAACATACCATTAGCTTTCCTAGCTGCTTTCTACATTTGCATGTTAGCTTTCAGTGACTTATTGACGAGGACACCGATGTCCCTTTGCACATCTACGCTTTCTAATCTATTTTCATTTAAGAAATACTCTGCGCATCTGTTCCTTCTATCAAAGTGGATAACCTCACATTCTTCCACATTATATTCCATCTGCCATGTTCCTGCCCACTCACTGTCCAAATCCCCTTGAATCTGCTTTGCATCTTCCTCACAACATACATTCTCGCCTAGCTTTGAGTCATCTGCGAACATGGAAATATTACATTTGGTCCCCACATCCAAATCATTGATATATATTTGTGAACACCTGGGGCCCAAGTACTGATCCTTGTGGTACCCCACTAGTCACAGCCTGCCAAGGCAAGAATGACTCATTTATTCCTACTGTTTTTGCCTGTCAATCAATCCTTAACCCATGCCAGTATATTACCTCCTATCCCATGTTCTTAAATGTTGCTAATCAACTTCCTGTGGGGGACTTCATCAAAAACCATTTGAAAATCCAAGTATACTGCATCCACCAACTCCCCGTTATAAATTCTGTTAGTAACATCCTCAAAAAACTCCCAACAAGCTCATCAAACACGATTTCCCATTCATAAATCCATGTTGACTATGCTCAATCAGATTATTATTATCTAAGAGTCACATCCTTTATAACAGATTCTAGCATTTTCCATACTACTGATGTAAGGCTATCCTAAGTCTGTGGTTCCCTGTTTTCTCTCACTCTTTCTTCTTAAATAGTGGGGTGACATTTGCTACCTTCCAATCTGCAGGAACTGTTCCAGAATTTATCCACTCTCAAGAGCTACCTCTTTCAACACTCTGGCTTGTAGAATATTAGGTCCTGGGGACTTTTCAATATCAATCCCATTACTTCCTGCAATACAGCCTTTTTATTCATACTAATTTCCTTCAATTCCTGACTGTGCCATGTCTCTCCCAGATGCCAAAGCAGTGCAGGACGTAGACTTGGCAGGCTTCCCACGTATGCAGGGTAATCAGTGTTTGTCAACACTCAAACGATAGTCCTGCTGAACCACTCTGTGAGCACAATATTAACATAACTCACAGCTTTGGATGCATGCTGTCAAGTAACAGGTCACTGCGCCCTGATGTCCAGTGGCATCTTGGGGCTCAGTAGCAAGGTGAATTCTCTGCATTATTCATGCATGAAAGCTGGCATTTGGAGTAATGGTACTGTCCAGATGTTGCTTCCTCTTGAGACATTAACTGTTGAAAAATGTCTTACCTGTTAGTACTGCCTTGCTAAGCTGCCATCTTGATGCCATGAGTGCATCCATCTGTGTAATGGTGTTTCAGTCATTTGAATCAATGCCATGCCCACTGACTTGTCATGTCCATGGTTAAATGGATTGAACTACGTATATTTGCTTACGGAAGTGTGCTGGTGAGTGCTGATCCCATTCTACAGTGGCCACGTATTCCTTAGGCTATTGCGTCCTCCAAAGATGACCCCATCATTAGGGTTGAAGGTGACTTATGCTGCTTCTGTGATCTCGTGAGATTGATGACCTTCTGTGATATGTTAAAGACGACAATGAAAGTTTTGTTGAATCAACTGCATCGAAGCTTGAAGATAACTTTGATCATGAAAACCTGTCTTCACCTTATTCCTCTTGAAATCTTGTAGCTATGAGGATGTCACAGGCATGTCTGCCGAGTTGTTCCCATGCAATGGCATCCTATGTAGCTCATCTGAAACCTCGCCCTCTTCAGGTTCATACCCTTCTAAATCCTCCTCATCTGAGGCTCCTAGTTATGCAGAACAGAGCAAACAACGATGACACGGGACACTTTTTGCAGTGAGTACTGGAGAGCCCTGCTTCACGAATCTAAACATCAGAAATACATTCTTAAGAGTTCAATAGTCTGATCTATTAAGAGCCTTGTGGCTGAATGTGCAGCATTCAGTCTCAAGGCATCATTAACCGTGTCTTCTGGGGGTAACTGTTATCACTGAAGAGCCAACCCTCTAAGCCTTGAGATCCCTTAAATATCTCTGGCACCTAGCAGTGACTCAAAATGTACAAGTCATGTGAGCTTACTGGGTACCTAGCACAAACATGCTGGATCTGCTTTCTGTGATCACAAATAAGCTGAACGTTCAGAAGGTGAAATTCTTTTCTATTAATGAATCTCACAGGCTGTTGCCAGGGAGCTCTCAAGGCCACATGCGTGCAGCAATTCCACCCTGCACTTGAGGGAAGCCTGAGATCACAGGGAAGCGCACAACTCTGGCAGCCTGGCTTGCTTCATCCATGTGGAACTGCACATAATGGTGAGCTTTATGGAAGAGAGCATCTGTCATCTCCCTTATGCTTTTGTGTGCTGCCAATTGTGAGATTCTGCAGAGGTCCCCACTGAAGTCCTGGAAGGATCTAAAGGCAAAAATGTTCAGTGCAGCAGTGACCTTCAAAGCAACTGACATTGGATGCCCTCTAAGTCTGTGGGGCATGAGTTCCTCATGGAGAAAGTGGCAAATATGAACTACCACATCCCTAGACAAGCGAAGGCGTCTGTGTCACTGGCTTTTGCTTATCCCCATGTATGAGATCTGTCTTCTACTGACCGTTGGCTGCACCAAACGTCTTCATGAAGTTGGCCTCTCCTCGTCAGCATCCCTGACTTCCTGTGCCCCTGCTGTCTCTTGTTCCTCAGGGTGATGGTCTCCCCTGAGCTGTACCAATTAGCGACAGGCCCTTCTTCTCTTCATTCTGAAACGCATTGTCTGCAACCTGCATTCTCCATTGCTCCTTGTACCTGTGAATGGTTACAATTGAGCAATCCAAATACAAGGCTGGAATCCAGTCTCTAGCCCTTGACTTGGCCTCATTCTGCACATCGCATACCAAGGCCACCCCTTGCAGGATGATATCACCCTGGAGAACGACAGGTGGCTGAGATTTCATCTCCGATGTGACTGCACATTCATAACAAGGGTCTTAATTAGGGTCAAGTCTTAGGATTCACAGCCAGCCTTCTGATGGTTGACCTCCTGTGGCCTTGACTATGACTAACGATACCCAATCCTTGCTCTTATGTCCTGACTGCAAACATGGTGCCTTGAATGCCATGACCAGTGCACTGGGAACATGGAAGCTTGTAGGGCCCATGCTGCCTCTGCACAACATCCGTGCCCCTAAATCCACTCTGACATGCCTCTTTTAAGGATCAGATGCCAATTAAGACCTTATGCACTACAGCACCTAAACCTAATGGATTCTTGCCTGAATGTGCACCATTAGAAAAGAAGCCAAGCTCGTTCATTGTGTATTAGACCCTTGTGTCCAGCACTCAGCTGAGACATGCCCTCCATGGTTTGAGCAGGAAATTTATACAGTGCCCCTTCACTCACCCAGAATTGTTTGGCTGAAGCCCCTGCCCCACCACCACCACCAGGCTCCCAAGACTCCACCCCTATCAATTTTTTTCTGGTTTGTTTTTCCAACTGTGTCATTGTAAGGTGAGATCAAAAATGTTGCTGCTGACCTTCGTCTGAAAGACCAACTTCCAACATCCTCCATCACCCATCAAGTTCCTCCCATCCTCCTCCGTACTCACCCCTCCTGATTGTCCTTCTTACTGTTATTGTCCAAGCCCCAAAGTTACCATATCATTGTCCATGTGGATATTCCTGTTCTCCCCCCGAACTCTCTAATGTTGATGTCCCATATCCTTTGTCGACCTGTCAAGGTCACATGCACCCTTATTTTTCAGGACACCACCCCCCCACACCCCCGCCCCCCGCACCCCCACCACCCCCCCACCATCCAGTAACCCCCGCCATGACTTTTCAGTTACCGACATACAGGAACCAGATGCCTCCCCTGAATGTTACTGTGCCCCCTGCCTCACAATACCATGGCTCCAACACCTAGGACCAAATTCCTTAGGTGACTGACCATGCCATGCTCACCATACTGTGCATAACACCAAATTTTGTGCCCCCCTAATGTCTCCTGCCACTGGAAGGAGCATAAAACTCTGTTCTCGGTGAATGCAGACTTGAACTTTAACATAGTGGTGTGTGAAGGAACCACTTTATCACAAGCAGGTATGAACAGCTGCCACTCATTCCCCATTGTGTGGCAATGGCTTATGACATTGATTCATTTGTGTGGATGATGAAATACATCAATACTGCTGTCACATGGCTGAAACTGTCTGTAGATGGCCAATACCTTATTAACCCAGGAGGGCAGCCTAGCAGGTCAGTCTGGGATACAAAGACCAGAGGGTAACCTTCTCTTGTTCAGCATGAGGAAGGACACTGCCTCATAAGCCACCTTAGGCAGAGAATTGGAGCTTCTTCATTTTGCTTGCAAGAGTACAATTCTTCATTATAAGGGATCAACCAACTTTGACTGGAAAGCCTGAAGCTTGTTGTCGATTGGGATAAACCACATGAATCCATCAGTAGAAACCTCCAATCTTTATTTTTCTTCAGTGCATCAAGAGAGAATCCTTCAGGCTTCAACGTTCCAATTACCATCTTGAGGAATGATGAGAAGTGGCCTTTTTTTGACTCTGCATCTTTAGAAATCATTTTTTTTGTGTACGTGTATGTGTGTGTATTTGTGTGTGGGAGTGTGGGTGTGTATTTGGTGTAAATGAGGAGTGCGTATTTGCTGCATTTACATTTAGGGTGTTGTGAAAAATAAACGTTTATCCTTTCTTTTGGTTTAATCTCACAAGATAGCTGTTTATGTCTGTTCTTTAAAGTCACAGCCTTCAAGGGGTTAAAATACTCCTCAAAAAATACATCTTTTGCAGTCAGCTGAGAAGTGAGAAAAGGGGGAAATTATCCCACATGCATCTCTGTCCGTAACACTTCTTTAACTTAATCCTGCCTTTCTGAACCTCTTCAGAAAGCCTGTCAAAGATACATTTGTAATCTCTGTTGCACTCTTCTGCAGCTCCCAGGATATCTCTTGCGCCAGGTGCATCTGTTTTCTCAGTCAGACTCTCCATCAGTCATTCTCCAGCATATGCCATTGTGGCTCTTGTCTTCATTTAAGAACAAATCCACATGCATTTAACTAAGACTGTTGCTTCTCAAATTTCCATGTTACCTTGACCATTGTGAACCCCACTTCTGACTCCAATTTGGAAGTGTTAGTGTTCAGGAGTCACAGATTACCCAAAATCAACAGTCAAGGATTCACAAGTGA
This sequence comes from Carcharodon carcharias, assembly GCF_017639515.1. NCBI lineage: Eukaryota > Metazoa > Chordata > Chondrichthyes > Lamniformes > Lamnidae > Carcharodon > Carcharodon carcharias. The sequence goes on from NC_054473.1 coordinate 84,902,017, forward strand.
TTTTAAGGTTGTTCATTAAATTAATTAAAAAGCAACAGTTCACATATGAGCATAAACTAAATAGATGAGAACGCATTCGACCCATGAAAGTTCAGAATGGTTTCCTGATCTCAGAGGATGAATGGACAGTTGACAGTGTGTTGACCTCAGTAGCTTGTGATGGCAGCATTCTGCTTTCTAGTCAAAGTATTAGGAAATGCTTTCTCCTGTCTTCCTTGCTCTTCCCTGGTCTTCCTCCATCTTCACTCCTCCATCTTCCATCTGACAAAGATAGTTTGGTGAGGACTGCCCCTGCCTCTGAGCACCATTTAATAAACTTTATTTCCAGGAGCTGGTAGTTTACCCTATGCCAATCTCTTATTTGAACCTTTCTAAGCAATAATTAGAGGACAGGTGTCCAAGATATCAGGGTGGTCACCTCTCCCCTTGTCTATCACTTTAGCTCGAGGTCAGCTTTCAGTTTACCTCATTCTGGGAGCTATTTGAGAACTTGTGCTGGACACTTGTATAGATAAGAAGGTACAAGACACTAACCTATCAACTTAGGAATGTCAACATGGACACCTGAACCAAGACATTCCTAGCGACTGTTTATCTGCTTTTCCAGTGAGAGAAATAAGAACAAAGAACAAAGAGCAAAGAAAAGTACAGCACAAGATCAGGCCCTTTGGCCCTCCAAGCCTGCGCTGATCATATTGCCCGTCAACTAAAGCATTTTGCACTTCCGGGGTCCGTATCCCTCTATTCCCATCCTATTCATGTATTTGTCAAGCTGCCTCTTAAACACCACTATCGTACCTGCTTCCACCTCCTCCTCTGGCAACGAATTCCAGACACTCACTACCCTCTGTGTAAAAAACTTGACCTGCACATCTCCTCTATAATTTTCTCCTCTCACTTTAAATCTACGTCCCCTAGTAATTGACTCTTCCACCCTGGGAAAAAGCTTCTATCTACTCTGTCCATGCCACTCATAATTTTGTAAACTTCTATCAAGTCGCCCCCTCAATCTCCGTCGCTCTAGTGAGATCAATCTGAGTTTCTCCAACCTTTCCTCATAGCTAATAACCTCCAGACCAGGCAGCATCCTGGTAAACCTCCTCTGCACCCTCTCCAATGCCTCCATATCCTTCTGGTAATGTGGCCACCAGAATTGCACGCAATATTCCAAGTGTGGCCTAACCAAGGTTCTATACAGCTGCAGCATGACTTCCCAGCTTTTATACTCAATACCCCTGCCAATGAAGGCAAGCATGCCATATGCCTTCCTGACTACCTTGTCCACCTGCGTTGCCACTTTCCCTGCCAAGGTGGCCTTATATCTGCCTATCAACTCCATAAGAATTCTATTCTTTTTCTGAAAAGTATCATTTTATTAACAGTCCCAATTTTTACCACCGTATTCACTGCTGGGTCCTTAACTATTAACAATCTATATTAATGACTTGGATGCAGGGACTGACTGTATTGTAGCCAAATTCGTTGACAATATAAAGAAAAGTAGGAAAGCAAGTTGTGAGGAGAATACAAAGAGCCTGCAAAGGGATATAGATAGGCTTAGTGAGTGGGCTAAAATTTGGCAGATGGAGTATAATGTAGGAAATTGTGAGGTTGTCTTCTTTGGCAGAAAGAATAGAAAAGCAGAATATCATTTAAATGAAGAGAGACTGCAGAATTTTGCAGTACAGAGGAATCTAGGTGTCCTGGCACATGAATCACAGAAAGTTAACATGCATGTGCGGTAAGTGATTAGTAAGGCAAATGGAATTTTGGCCTTTATTGCAAAGAGAATGGAATATAAAAGTAGGGAAGTCTTGTTATAAATATTCAGGGCACTGGTGAGACTGCATCTTGAGTATTGTGTACAGTTCTGGTCTTCTTAATTAAGGAGGGATATACTTGTATTGGAAACAGTTCAGAGAAGGTTCACTAGGCTGATTCCTGGAATAAGGAGACTGTTTTATGAAGAAAGGTTGAGGAGGTTGGGCTTATGCTAATTGGAGTTTAGAAGAATGAGAGGTGATCTTATTGAAACATATAAGATTCTGGGGGAGTTTGACAGGGTGGAGGCTGAGAGGATGTTTCCCCTCGTGGGGGAATCTATAACTAGGGGGAATATTTTAAAAATTAGGGTCTTCCATGTAAAACATAGATGAGGGGAATGTCTTCTCTCAGAGGCTTGTTAGTCTTTGGAACTCTCTTCCCCAGAGAGCAGTGGAGGCTGGGTCATTGAAATAAAAACAGAAAATGCTGGATCCCATGGGTGGGATGAAGTTAAAAATTAAATAAAAACTGTAACATTTCATTAATAACACGTCCCTGCTCAAGTGACAGAGTCACATCAGGGGACATGTTTTTCAACATCTTTGAATTCCTTATTTTTAAAATTTTTTAAACCTTCATCTTCCTGAGGTAGCTTTGTGCCTCAGGGGGCTTTTCCTACGCACACCCATGCATATGCACATAAAGTTCCCCACTCTCCCTCCTCCCCTCACCCCCTCCCACACAGGCAGTGCTGAGCACTGCAGTGTGCGTTTCACTCTGGACGGACCTTAATTGACTCACCAGCATGAAATCATGGTCACGGCCCAATCGCAGGTAACTGTCGTCTTCCCAACTGCTCCCGCTCGCCCCCACCGAGCCTGCCCAATGAGGGCAAAATTCTGCCCATGATGCCTGGCAGCGTCTGTGGAGAGAGAAACAGGGTTAATGTTTCCATTCTGTAGGGCTCTTCCTTAGAGCTGAAGAGTGGTAGAAATGTGCTGGATTTTATAATGTTTAAGGGGGGGGGGTGGTGGGGGGAGGGTGGGGGTGGAGCAGATGGAGCAAAATAGAAAGCCAGTGATTGTTGGGAGTTCAGGAGAGATCTGACCAAGATGTAATGGAAACAAGACAAAGGATGTGTTAATGTTAGTGTTAAAGAGTGGAGAAGGTGCTAATAGTGGCATAAAGGTAAGATAGCAGAACAAGTGGTCAGTGCTGTATGAAAGCAAATCATGAGAACAAGATACAGATGGGCCTGTGCGGGGAGGGGATTGGGGAGCAAGAATTTAAAAAGAACAAAATGAAGAGCAGAGTTCATGATCTAAAGTTGTGGAACTCAATGTTAAATCTGGAAGGCTGTAAAGTGCCTAGTCAGAAGATGAGGTGCTGTTCCTCCAGTTTGCGTTGAGCTTCACTGGAACAATGCAGCAAGCCAAGGACGGACATGTGGGCATGAGAGCAGGGCGGAGTGTTGAAATGGCAAGCGACAGGGAGGTCTGGGTCATGCTTGCGGACAGACCGAAGGTGTTCTGCAAAGTGGTCACCCTGTCTGCGTTTGGTCTCTCCAATGTAGAGGAAACTGCATTGGGAGCAACGAATGCAGTAGACTAAATTGAATAAGGGGTAAGTGAAATGCTGCTTCACCTGATAGGAGTGTTTGTGCCCTTGGACGGTGAGGAGGAAGGAGGTAAAGGGGCAGGTGTTGCACCTTTTGCAATTGCATGGGAAGATGCCATAGGAAGCGGATGAGAAGCTGGAAGTGGTGGAGGAGTGGATCAAGGTGTCCCAGAGGGAATGGTCCCTGCAGAATGCCGCCAGGGGGGTGAAGAGAAGATGTGTTTAGTGGTGACATCATGCTGGAGTTGGCGGAAATGGTGGAGGATGATCCTTTGAATGTGGAGGCTGGTGGGGCGAAAAGTGAGGACAAGGGGAACCCTATCATGTTTCTGGGAGGGAGAGGAAGGTGCGAGGGTGGATGCGCGGGAGATGGGCCGGACACGGTTGAGGGCCCTGTCAACGACTGTGGGTGGGAAACCTCGGTTAAGGAAAAAGGAAGACATGTCAGAAGCGCCATTTTGGAAGGTGACATCTGATGCGACAGAGGTGGAGGAACTAGGAGAATGGGATGGAGTCCTTACAGGAAGCGGGGTGTGAGGAGCTGTAGTCGAGGTAGCTGTGGAAATCGCTGAGGTTATAAGGAATATTGGTAAACAGTCTATCACCACAAATGTGAAAGTGAGAGAAAGGTAGAAATTGGAAGCAAAATCAATAAATTTTTCCAGGTCCAGATGAAGCAGCACCGAAGTAATCATTGATGTACCAGAGAAAAAGCTGTGGGAGGGGGCCAGAGTAGCGCTGGAACAAAGAATGTTCCACATACCGTAGAAAAAGACAGGTGTAACTGGGGCCCATTCGGTAATAATAGCCACACCTTATATTTGGAGGAAATGAGACAAACTAAAGGAGAAATTGTTCAGTGTGAAAACAAGTTCAGTCAGATGGAGGAGAGTGGTGATGGATGGGGATTGTTCGGGCCTCTGTTTGAGGAAGAAGCGGAGGGCCCTCAGACCATCCCGGTGGCGATGGATGTGTAGAGGGATTGGACGTCTGTGGTGAAGAGGAACGCAGTTAGGGCCAGGGAACTGGAAATTGTTGATATGATGTAGGGCGTCAGAGGAATCACGGATGTAGGTGGAAAGAGACTGGACAAGGGGAGAGAGAACGGAGTCAAGATAGGAAGAAATGAGTTCTGTGGGGCAGGAGCAAGCTGACACGATCGGTCTACCGGGACAGTCCTGTTTGTGAATTTTGGTAAGGAGGCAAAAGTGGGCTGTGCTGGATTTGGAGACTATGGACAGAATTGTCCCTGAATTGCTCTAAGCACGGTAGCGGGCTTGAAAAACAATGTTTTACCAGCCAGCCACAATGGCGGCTTTTCACGCTATGTCATCCGCTTTGCAGCTCGTCCCGCCTCATTAACAATGCATTAACGGGAAACACTGGATCGCTGGCGGCAGGCTCGGATTTGCCTGCCACACCGTGACCTCAGTGCTTCCTTGCTCCGGGTGCCATATTTAAAGTGCACCAGAACACAGCCTACTTCATGTCTACAGACCAGGACTGCTCCGGGTGACAGATGGCCCCGAAAGCAAAGGTGACGGCAGCCTCCATATTGAGTGAGGCCTCTCTGGGGCACCTGCTGGATGCAGTGGAAGGCCGCTGTGATGTCCTCTATCCCCACTCTGGCTGCAGGAGGTCCACCAGAGTCAGCAATCTGGCCTGGGTGGTGGTGACAGTGGCGGTCAGTGTTGACAGGGCACAGAGGTGGTCAGCCATCCAGTGCAGGAAGAGGATGAATGATCTCCTCTGTTCCACCAGGGTAAGTCACTCTTCTCATCACTCTCAACTCACACATGCACAAACCCATCACACATCCACAGGGATCTCACACCTCAAGGGATAACATCACTAACTCTCACACACACACCCTCACATCTCCATCAGGCTCATATCCTCTCGAACTCATGTCCTTGTCCCGTCCATGTCTCCGCTCACCACACAAACATTCCACTCAGTGCCATGTGTCCTGCTCACACTCCCTCCGTCTGTTTCCTTGCAGGAGAAGCCTGCTCACTTCAGCAGAGAGAGGTCTCAGACCAGGGGCGGATTGGCCCACACTAGGCCCCTCACTCACATTGAGGAGCGGCCATCATGCTGGCTGGTGAGGATGTGGACCGTGCCTGTGGTGACGGTGAGATCGGTGGTGAACACCCGTGTGAGGATCCTGCATCACATCATCCCTCTCTCAATGCATTTGTGAGTGCTCTCTCTCCTACTTTTGATTCTGCTGTCGTGTACTAATTATCTCTACTTTGGTTCACAGGGAGCTCTGCTAAGCAACCGACATCCTCAGCCAGGCAGTCCCTCAGCTCCATCCACGTCCTCATCTCCGGCCAAGAGGACACCTCCTCCACTGAAGAGCTGGAAATGAGCAGCCTGGAAGACCCATCACCCTGTCTACCCACACCCTTCACCAGTGCAGAGACACACGCCTCGGTGGGATCTAGATCTAGAGCAGGCTCAGGTTCACAATCTGGTGGTCACCGCACGGATACGTGTCCACAGCAGGAGGAGGCAGGTTCAGCCGAGCTTCCCAACACTTGGAGGACAGCTGGGATCTGTGAGGCCCGAGTCAGATGATGAGACTCTGAATTCAGCCTTCCAACACATCATGGGGAGTCAGCAGAAGGCAGGGGAAGCTGTTGGAAGCCCTCAACACAGTGACTCACAAGTCGGAGGAGTGCATCCACCTGCTCTCTGATGAAGTGGTGCCCACATGTGCACGTATAGATGTCTCCATGGGGAGGATGGTGGATACCATGGAGACCCTGGTCCAGCAGAACGCGGAGATGTGTGCAAACCTGCACTCCATCATGGGAGCCATGGGTGAGTTCCTGCAGTGGCAGTGTGAGACTGAAACAGGGCACCTCAACGACCCTCCAGGTGCTCCTTCCCCTCAAGGAGTCAGGCCAGGACCCTCAGGCACCTGAAGGGAGGAGCAGCAGCAGCTGGACATCCCTGGGTGATCCACTCAGGAAACTCAGAAGCTGTCCACTCCCTTTGTGTCCCCTTTGCCTGGGACCCCCTGAACTTTGTCCTCTGTCATCGCAGAGGGAGCAGCTGGCACACAGGAGGACAGACAAAGCAAGCCGGGCCCCCTAAGGCCTCAGATCTCCAGAGGACCTACACTGAAGGCAACCATTGCACAGGCTGTCTCCACCCCCGATGTGGATGTCAGGGCAGCACCTAGAAGAGGTTGTAGCCTAGAAAAGTTAAGAAATTCTGATCACAAGTGGCTGCACAGGTGAAAACACTTTGTCACTTTATAATCTAAAAATATATTGACTTTCACTGAATAATGTGTAATGTTGTCTTTTAGTGTCATTGACAGCTTCACAAGCGCTCCCATTGTTCCACCCCCCCACTAGCAGTTCAGTTGCACGCAGCCGAACGAGTGATTCTGGAGGGAGAAGTGTGTGTGGCAGAGGCTTTTGGAGCCTCGTGCAAGCGCTCTCCCATACACACACAGCCTTCCCCCATCACACTCATCTCTATGTCCCGAGTTTTTTCTATGCTGCCTACTGGGATTCACTTTCAGTTGTCCATCTGAACTGACCTGCATTTCCATCCACCCACTGGTCACACTCCTATGCAGCACCTGTCCAACACAAGGCTCTGCTCTCTTTCACTTTCAAAAAGATGGTAGTGGTCAAATTCCTCATGAGCTCCCTCACTATTTCCCGTCCCCAGTCACCCATGTCCTCTCCCCCATAACTTGGGGAGCAAACTCAGGGTAGGCATGGTAGCAGAGGAAGGTTAGAGTGTCAGGGGCAGAGTTCGAGAGGATATGAGCCTGATGGAGATGTGAGGGTGTGTGTGTGAGAGTTAGTGATGTTATCCCTTGAGGTGTGAGATCCCTGTGGATGTGTGATGGGTTTGTGCATGTGTGAGTTGAGAGTGATGAGAAGAGTGACTTACCCTGGTGGAACAGAGGAGATCATTCATCCTCTTCCTGCACTGGATGGCTGACCACCTCTGTGCCCTGTCAATACTGACCGCCAGTGTCACCACTGCCCAGGCCAGATTTCTGACTCTGGTGGACCTCCTGCAGCCAGAGTGGGGATAGAGGACATCACAGCGGCCTTCCACTGCATCCAGCAGGTGCCCCAGAGAGGCCTCACTCAATATGGAGGCTGCCATCACCTTTCCTCCCCCATTACACCTACCTCCCTACTTGCACCATTCCCTCCCCATTACACCTTTCCTCTTCCAGACTCCCTCTTCCCCCCGCCAGACACTCTCCTTCCTCCCCCCAGAAAGTCAATCCCCCGACACCTTCACCCACCCCTCCCAAACTCATCCTCGACACATTCACCCCCCAAACTCATCCCCAACACCTTCACCCCCTCCCAAAATCATCCCCCTGACATCTTCCTTCACCCCCCCTCCCAAACTCATCCCCCTGACATCTTCCTTCACCCACCCCACCCAAACTCATCCCCCGTCACATTCACCCCGTCAAACTCATCCCCAACACCTTCACCCCCCCTCCCAAACTCATCCCCCTGACATCTTTACCCCCCCAAACTCAACCACCTGATACCTTCACCCCCCCCCACAAACTCATCCCACGACACCTTCGCCCCAACCTCACCCCCGACACATTTGCACCCCACAACCTCACTCCCTCCCTAAAACCTTTGCCCCTGCCCTTCCAATCTCACCACCCTATTGTACACCTTCCTCTCCCAGTCACACCTAGACCTTTGTCCCCAACGACCCCTTCGCCGATCACCGTACCAGCCCCCGGCGAAGTCTGTGACGTTATGAAGTCTCTGTGAAGTTGAAGCTGCTGTGTGGAGACCTCTCACCTTCCATGAGCTGCTTCGCGGCGGAGCCACATCCATAAGAATCCACCCAGCATGCCATGAACGTGTTCCTCCAGGGTCTGGCAGTTGTAGATCTCCAGCATTTTCTGCCGCTTAGATGTGTGTGATCTGACAAGGCTTTAATGGAAAGTCCCAACTTCTGCACGTCTCGCTTGTCCAGACGTGCTCTGGGCTGGCATGTTTTCCCGCCAACATAATGATAAATCAGGTGTGGGGGATGATTACAGTCGGGCCTTACTTTGCATCCAATTAGCGGAATGCAAATCGGCTTCATAATAGCCCCCAGTGGGATTCGCACTCTGCCATAGTGGACACCATCGGAAGATCCCATTGTGATTTCTGTCCCTCCTGCCGAATTCTCCCCCCACCCAACCTGATGACCGCCATAGACGGGAGCAGAAGGTTCTGCCCTATGAGGTTGGAAGCTGGGGAAGGAAGATCTCCAGAGAAGATGAGGTCAGGGACAGCCCTGGAAACAATGTTTTGATGTTCGGTGGTGGGGTCATGGTCCAGGGAGAGGTAGGAGGAAGTGTCTGCGAGTTGGTGCTCAGCCTCTGTTAGGTAGAGGTCAGTGTGCCAGACAACAACAGCACCACCCTTGTCAGCGGGTTTGATAACAAAGTCAGGGTTCAGTGTTGGGGGAGGTGGGGTCATTGAATATATTCAAGGCTGAGTTAGATAGAATTTTGATCTAACAGAGAGTCAAGAGTTATGGAGGACAGGCAGGAAAGTGGAATTAAGGTCACATCAGATCAGCCATGATCTTACTGGATGGTGGAGCAGGCGCGAAGGGCTGAATGGCCTACTCCTGCTCCTTTATGATCTTATTTATATATTGGACAGGCCCACATTGGGCGGGTATATATCGGACTGGTGTACATTGGGCAGGTATATATCGGACAGGCCCACATTGGGCGGGTATATATCGGACTGGTGTACATTGGGCAGGTATATATCGGACTGGTGTACATTGGGCAGGTATATATCGGACTGGTGTACATTGGGCAGGTATATATCGGACTGGTGTACATTGGGCAGGTATATATCGGACTGGTGTACATTGGGCAGGTATATATCGGACTGGTGTACATTGGGTGGGTATAAATTGGACTGGTGTACATTGGGCGGGTATATATTGGACAGGCCCACATTGGGCGGGTATATATCGGACTGGTGTACATTGGGCAGGTATATATCGGACTGGTGTACATTGGGCAGGTATATATCGGACTGGTGTACATTGGGCAGGTATATATCGGACTGGTGTACATTGGGCAGGTATAAATCGGACTGGTGTACATTGGGCGGGTATATATTGGACTGGTGTACATTGGGTGGGTATAAATCAGACTGGTGTACATTGGGCGGGTATATATCGGACTGGTGTACATTGGGCGGGTATATATTGGACAGGCCCACATTGGGTGGGTATATATCGGACTGGTGTACATTGGGCGGGTATATATTGGACAGGCCCACATTGGGTGGGTATATATCGGACTGGTGTACATTGGGCAGGTATATATCGGACTGGTGTACATTGGGCAGGTATATATTGGACAGGCCCACATTGGGCGGGTATATATCGGACTGGTGTACATTGGGCAGGTATATATCGGACTGGTGTACATTGGGCAGGTATATATCGGACTGGTGTACATTGGGCAGGTATAAATCGGACTGGTGTACATTGGGCGGGTATATATTGGACTGGTGTACATTGGGCGGGTATATATCGGACTGGTGTACATTGGGCAGGTATATATCGGACAGGTGTACATTGGGCAGGTATAAATCAGACTGGTGTACATTGGGCGGGTATATATCGGACTGGTGTACATTGGGCAGGTATATATCGGACAGGCGTACATTGGGCAGGTATAAATCGGACTGGTGTACATTGGGCGGGTATATATTGGACTGGTGTACATTGGGCGGGTATATATTGGACTGGTGTACATTGGTTGGGTATATATTGGACAGGCCCACATTGGGCGGGTATATATCGGACTGGTGTACATTGGGCAGGTATATATCGGACTGGTGTACATTGGGCGGGTATATATTGGACAGGCCCACATTGGGCGGGTATATATCGGACTGGTGTACATTGGGCAGGTATATATCGGACTGGTGTACATTGGGCAGGTATATATTGGACAGGCCCACATTGGGCGGGTATATATTGGACTGGTGTACATTGGGCGGGTATATATTGGACTGGTGTACGTTGGGCGGGTATATATTGGACTGGTGTACATTGGGCGGGTATATATTGGACAGGCCCACATTGGGCGGGTATATATTGGACTGGTGTACATTGGGCGGGTATATATTGGACTGGTGTACATTGGGCGGGTATATATTGGACTGGTGTACATTGGGCAGGTATATATCGGACTGGTGTACATTGGGCGGGTATATATTGGACTGGTGTACATTGGGCGGGTATATATCGGACTGGTGTACATTGGGCGGGTATATATTGGACAGGTGTACATTGGGCGGGTATATATCAGGCTGGTGTACATTGGGTGGGTATATATATGACAGGCCCACATTGGGCGGGTATATATCAGACTGGTGTACATTGGGTGGGTATATATTGGACAAGTGTACATTGGGTGGATATATATCGGACTGGTGTACATTGGTTGGGTATATATTGGACAGGCCCACATTGGGCAGGTATATATCAGACTGGTGTACATTGGGTGGGTATATATCGGACAGGCCCACATTGGGTAGGTATATATCGGACTGGTGTACATTGGGTGGGTATAAATTGGACTGGTGTACATTGGGTGGATATAAATCAGACTGGTGTACATTGGGTGGGTATATATCAGACTGGTGTACATTGGGTGGGTATAAATTGGACTGGTGTACATTGGGTGGGTATATATCAGACTGGTGTACATTGGGTGGGTATAAATTGGACTGGTGTACATTGGGCGGGTATATATCGGACAGGCCCACGTTGGGCGGGTATATATCGGACTGGTGTACATTGGGTGGATATAAATCGGACTGGTGTACATTGGGCGGGTATATATCAGACTGGTGTACATTGGGTGGGTATAAATTGGACTGGTGTACATTGGGCGGGTATATATCGGACAGGCCCACATTGGGCGGGTATATATCGGACTGGTGTACATTGGGCAGGTATATATTGGACAGGCCCACATTGGGTGGGTATATATTGGACTGGTGTACATTGGGCAGGTATATATTGGACTGGTGTACATTGGGCGGGTATATATTGGACTGGTGTACATTGGGCGGGTATATATTGGACAGGCCCACATTGGGCGGGTATATATTGGACTGGTGTACATTGGGCGGGTATATATTGGACTGGTGTACATTGGGCGGGTATATATTGGACTGGTGTACATTGGGCGGGTATATATTGGACTGGTGTACATTGGGCGGGTATATATCGGACTGGTGTACATTGGGCGGGTATATATTGGACAGGTGTACATTGGGCGGGTATATATTGGACAGGCCCACCTTGGGCAGGTATATATCAGACTGGTGTACATTGGGTGGGTATATATCGGACAGGCCCACATTGGGTAGGTATATATCGGACTGGTGTACATTGGGTGGGTATAAATTGGACTGGTGTACATTGGGTGGATATAAATCAGACTGGTGTACATTGGGTGGGTATATATCAGACTGGTGTACATTGGGTGGGTATAAATTGGACTGGTGTACATTGGGCGGGTATATATCGGACAGGCCCACGTTGGGCGGGTATATATCGGACTGGTGTACATTGGGTGGATATAAATCGGACTGGTGTACATTGGGCGGGTATATATCAGACTGGTGTACATTGGGTGGGTATAAATTGGACTGGTGTACATTGGGCGGGTATATATCGGACAGGCCCACATTGGGCGGGTATATATCAGACTGGTGTACATTGAGTGGGTATAAATTGGACTGGTGTACATTGGGCGGGTATATATCGGACAGGCCCACATTGGGCAGGTATATATCAGACTGGTGTACATTGGGCGGGTATAAATCGGACTGGTGTACGTTGGGCGGGTATATATCGGACAGGCCCACATTGGGCGGGTATATATCGGACTGGTGTACATTGGGTAGGTATAAATCGGACTGGTGTACATTGGGTGGGTATATATTGGACTGGTGTACATTGGGTGGGTATAAATCAGACTGGTGTACATTGGGTGGATATATATCGGATTGGTGTACATTGGGCGGGTATAAATCGGACTGGTGTACATTGGGCGGGTATATATCGGACAGGTGTACATTAGACGGGTATATTTCAGACTGGTGTACATTGAGTGGGTATAAATTGGACTGGTGTACATTGGGTGGGAATATATTGGACAGACACACATTGGGCAGGTACATATGGGACTGGTGTACATTGGGTGGGTATATATTGGGTGGTATATATCAGGCTGGTGTTATCATCATTGTTGGCATCCTTCCATGTGCGTAAGATGATGGACATACAGCAAATCGAATCTGTTGGGGGTAGGGTAGCTTCATATGGTGCACTCTTGCTGATGACTGAAAACTCACCTGGGAGAGGCTGGTTTTGCCACATATGAAGTGGTTATCAGGTTTTGTTGTAGGTTGTTGTTTTCAGTGTTACCAAGCCGCAGGAGCCTCTGATTGTCATGGTGATGCACGCCTGCCCACAGCTGATATCGCCATTTTCCTCTGTTATCAGTTAGTGTCTCCCAGGTGCAGAACTCCATGTTTAGGGACCTCATGCCATGCTTGCAAGCATCCTTGAAGCGGAGATTTGGGCATCCTATTAGTCATCTGCCTCTGGCCAACTCATCATACAGAAAATTCTTAGCAATACATTTGTCTTTTATCCTGAGAACATGCCTGAGCCAATAAAATTGTCTCTGCTGGGTGAGTGCCAACGTATTTGAGAGGGCTATTGCATTTATCCTTGCACGAGATGCTGAGTTTCCGCCATAGATAATGAAGATGAAACTTATTGAGCTTCCTTTCTTGATGGCTGTAAGTCGTCCATGTTTCACAGCCATACAGTAAGATGCTGAAACTCAGGCCTCATCAATCAGCATCTTGGTCCTAACAGTCAGCTTGTTTCTCCATGCACACTTAGAGAGTTGGTCCAATATGGTAGCTGCTTTCACTGTCCATGAATCGAGTTCTGCATCAAGAGACAGATTGTCTGACTCCGTGGGCCCAAGGTAGCAGAATCTGTTAACTACTTTGATTGGTGACTTGCTTAGTGCGATTGATGGTGGAGATATTACACTCTGTCCCATAACTACAGTTTTCTTGAGGCTTATATTCAGAGAGAAAAAGTTACAGGAATGGGTTTGACAATTCACAACCTGCGTATCTGTCACCTGAATATTATGTGCGGGGGTGGAGGGGGGGTGTTGGGGGGGAGGTGGTGGGCGGTTGCGGGCCCTCCCATGGCAGCAAAGTTGGCACGAGATGACCCACTCCATGCCAGCCCATCCACTCCACACTGGCCGACCCCACAACCATAATGCACTGTGGGTGGGCTAAACAGGGCCAGTGAGGGATTCCCACCCCTCACTGGGGGCAAAGCGCCCCATTGGGAGCTACCGGCCAATCGGATTGGCTGGCAGCTCCATCAGTCCCAGCAGTGACAAGAGTGTGTTAGTGGCCGCTGCTGGGACTGCAAAAGGAAAGCAGGAGAGAGCACATGGATCCTCGGAAACAGGTAAGTCCAGGATCTTGTGTAGGGAGGGTTTGAGCAGGTTGGAGGCTGGGGGCGGGTGAAAGAGTGGGGATGGCAAGTTTAAGGCAGCACATGGATAGGAAAATGGGCAGGGGGGGTTATCTTGGGGTGGGGGGGGCACCCCCCAATCTGCAAACAACATCCCGAAGATAGCACCCACACTTCCATCCTGCCCTTCGAAGAATTTATTTTAAAAATCGGGCTGCCCTGTGTCGCCTGACTGTCCACACCCAATGTTTTATGGCCTGGGCAGTGTATTATCAGGGTCAATTGGCGAGGTACCAAGCCTAATTGACCCTTGATTATCTCTTTAAATATGGTGAGCGGGCTGCCAATTTCGGTGCCTGTCCATCCCTATATTTTGGGGGTGAACTCCGGAGTGGTTGGGGAGGTGGTGGGGTGAGTACTGATCCTATTATACATGCCTGCCTGCTGAAAACATGTCTAACAGGAGCACTCAAAATATAGCTCTGTGTTTCTGTGTGAGCGAATAGCACAACATCACAATGTGCTGTACTTTTGTCTTTGCTTTCAGTCTGGTAAGATTGTAAAGCTTGCTGTCTGACCTAGTGTGCAGGTAGACTTCTTCCAAATCTGCAGGGAAGACAAAGACCAGGAGCAGGGAGACGAAAATATCAAACGGTGGGAGTTAAGGCACACCCCTATTTCACTCCATTTTTTCACCCTGAAACTGTTGGAAGTAATGCCATCAAATTGTACAGTACAGTGGCTATTGACATGAAAGAAATGGATGAGACTTAGGAACTTTGATGGTAGCCAATTTATTCCAAACTCCTGTAGAGTTCTGTTGATGTATTGAAAATTTTAGTCAGATCTACTGAAGTAAGTTATCCTGTTTCCTACACTTGTCTTATAGCTGGAGGAGATCATGTCCACTGTGGATCTGTTCACATGGGAAGCACATTGTGCTCCTGCATACAGTGATGCTATAAGTAGATGGAGTCCGTTAAGCATGACCCTAGTGAAGGCTTTCCGAATGTCTGCAAAAAATTAATGGCAAATCTTGGACTGGTGCAAATCAGAGGGTATATATCAGGCGGGTGTATATTGGGCAGGTGTATATCGGTTAGCTGTACATTGGACTGGTATATATCAGGCTGGCGTATTTCAGAAAGGAGTATATTGGCATATATCGGGTTAATGTGTATCGGGATGGTGTGTATTGGCTGGTGTATATTGGGCTGGTGTA
Source organism: Carcharodon carcharias (assembly GCF_017639515.1). Classification (NCBI taxonomy): domain Eukaryota; kingdom Metazoa; phylum Chordata; class Chondrichthyes; order Lamniformes; family Lamnidae; genus Carcharodon; species Carcharodon carcharias. Next base: position 84,917,189 of record NC_054473.1, read on the forward strand.
TATCGTATTGGTGTATATCAGGTTGGTGTATATCGGGTCAGTGTATATCAGGCGTGTGTATATTTGGCTGGTGTATATTGGGCAGGGGTATAGCAGGCTGGTGTATATCAGGTGGGTATATATCGGGCAGGTGTATGTTAGGCAGGGGTATATCGGGCTGGTGTATATCAGGTGGGTATATATCAGGCGGGTGTATATTGGGATGGTGTATATCAGGTTGGCAGGGGGGATTCCCTCAGCCAGGAGTGCATTCTTTCATGCTTGCGCACAAAAAAGCGCACAGATCTCGCTGAGGCAAAGTGCTGCCTCAGGGAGATCGGCTCCGATTTAAAACTTTGAATAAAGCTAGGAAAAAAATTTCCCTGCCGTGTCCCCTCTTGTGACACTGTCACATGAGTTGGGACATGTCCATAACTTTTATTGTAAAATATTCAGCATCTTTTAAAACACTCATGAAACCTCATCCCGCCTGTGGATGAGGTCTTGTGCTTTTTCTGAAGCCCACCAGGGCTCCCGGCCTGCTCGCCAACCTTAACGTTGGACAGGCAGGTCCATTAATGAGTTCAATTGGTTTTTTAATGGCCTCAATAGGCCATTGAAAGGTCGGCAGGCACGCAGCCGGCTCGGATGTGCGCCTGCCGCACTGACAATCTAAATGATGCGGGGTGACATCGGGATGCACGCCCGACATCGCCCTGGGTCATTTTACACGTCAGCGAGCAGGCCCCATCCCCACTCGTCAACCAGAAGACGCTGGCCACAGTCTTTATATGGCTAGCCCAGTTCAGTTTCTGTTCAATGGTAACCCCCAGGATGTTGATAGTGGGGGTTCAGTGATGGTAATGCCATTGAATGTCAAGGGACGATGGTTAGATTCTCTCTTGTTGCAGATGATGGTGCAGGAGGGAGAGCTTTAGATTCCAGGAGCATTGGGACCATTTCTGGGGGAGGTGGGACCTGTACAAGTTGGACGGTTTACATCTGAACAGGAACAGAACCAACAGGGGAGGTTTGCTAATGCTTTTGGGGAGGATTTAAACTAAATTGGCAGGGGGAATGGGATCCTGAAAAGTAGTTCAGAGGGGAGAGAAGCTGAGATGGAATTAGAAGTTAAAACGCTAGTAAGTGAGTCTGGAAGGCAGAGGAAATATAAGCTAGATAAGAAAGAAGTGAGTTCAGCAAGGCTAAATGGAATATATTTTAATACAAGGATCCTGAGGAATAATACAGGTGAGCTGAGGGCCCAGAAAGGCATGTGGGAGTATGATATCATAGCTAAGACCATGCCTTGGCTAAAAGAAGGGCACAATTGGCAGCTATAACCAGTTCCTGGTTATAGGGTATTCAAACGAGATAGAGAGGGGGATAGAAGAGGAGGGGAGGTTGCAATATTGATCAAGGAATCAATTATAGCAGTCAGGAGGGATGATACCTTGGAAGGATCATCACATGAGGCCATATGGGTAGAAGTAAAAAACACAAAAGAGGCAAACACGCTGTTGGGTGTGTGCTATAGGCCCCCAAACAGTCAGGGAGAGATAGAGGATCAAATATGTAATCAAATTTCAGAGAACTGTAAGAATAATAAGGCAGTAATAATAGGGGATTTTAACTACCCAAATATTAACTGGGATAGTTTTATTGTGCAAGGTAGGGAGGGAGCAAAATTCTTAAGCTGCATCAAGGAGAACCTTTTTAGCCAGTACGTAGAAAGCCTAACAAGGAATGGGGCAGTTCTGGACCTAATATTCAGAAATGAGCCTGGGCAGGTGGAAGGTATATCAGTTGGGGAGCATTTTGGAGATAGTGACCATAACTCAGTTAGATTTAGGATAGTTATGGAAAAGGATAAGGTTGGGCTGGGAATAAAAGTTCTAAACTGGGGAAAGGATAATTTTACTAAGATACGATACGATTTTGCCCAAGTGGACTGGGAGCAGCTATTTGCAGATAAAACCATGTCAGAGCAGTGGGAGACATTCAAGGAGGAAATAGCGAGAGTATAGGGCAAATATGTTCCCATGAAGACAAAGGTGGTGACCAAGTCTGGAGAACCCTGGATGTCAAGGGATATAAAGGCTAGGATTGTAAAAGAGAAGCTAATGGCAGATATCGAGGGCTCAATATGGCAGAGTCCCTTGAGGAGTATAAAAAGTGCAGGGGGGAACTTAAAAAGGAAATTAGGAAAGCTAAGAGAGTGCATGAGAAAACATTGGTGGGTAGAATAAAAGAAAACCCAAAGGGGTTTTTTAAATATATAAAGAACAAGAGAATAACTGGGGAAAGAGTAGGATCAATTAGGGACCATAGAGGTAATGTGTGTGTGGACCCAGAAGATGTGGGTACAGTCCTCAATGAATACTTTGTGTCGGTCTTCACAATAGAAAAGGACGATGCAGGTACAGACATCAGGGTGGAGGACTGTGAAATATTAAAAGAAATTAACAAAGAGAGAGAGGAGGTACTAGCGGGTTTAGCAGCCTTAAAAGTGGATAAATCCGCAGGCCTGGATGAGGAGTATCCCAGGCTGTTGAGGGAGGCAAGGGAAGAGATATCATGGTCCTGGCATTAATTTTCAAATCCTCTCTGACCACAGGTGAGGTTCCAGAGGACTGGAGGACTGCTAATGTTGTCCCATTATTAAAAAAGATACGAAGGGATAGACCAGGAAATTACCGGCCGTCAGTCTAACCTCGGTGATGGGGAAATTACTAGAAAGAGTTTTGAGGGACAGAATATATCTGCACTTGGAGATACACGGATTAATCAGGGATAATCAGCATGGATTTGTTAAGGAAGGGCGTGTTTGACAAATTTGATTGAATTTTTTAGGAGGTAACCAGGAGTCCAGGAGTGTTGATGAGGGTAAAGCATTTGATATGGTCTACATGGGCTTTAGCAAAGCTTTTGATAATGTCCCTCATGACAGACTGGTTAAGAAAGTAAGAGCCCATGGGATCCAAGACAAAATGGCAGGTTGGATCCAAAATTGGCGAGAGGCAAGAAGCAGAGGATGATGGTAGAGGGATGTTTCTGTGATTGGAAGCTGTTTCCAGTGGGGTTCCGCAGGGCTCAGTGCTAGGGCCCTTGATGTTTGTGGTGTACATAAATGATTTGGACTTAAATGTAGGGGGTATGATCAAGAAGTTCGTGGATGACACAAAAATTGGTAGGGTGGTAAATAGTGAGGAGGATAGCTGTAAACTGCAGGAGGATATCAATGGACTGGTCAGGTGGGCAGAGCAGTGGCAAATGGAATTCAACCTGGATAAGTGTGAGGTAATGCACTTGGGGAGGGCTAACAAGGCCAGGGATTACACTATGAATGGTAGGACCCTGGAAAGTACTGAAGATCAGAGAGACCTTGGTGTACATATCCACAGATCCCTGCAGGTAGCAGGGCAGGTAGATAAGGTGGTTAAAAAGGCATATGGGATACTTACCTTTATTAGATGAGACATAGAATACAAGAGCAGGGAGGTTATGTTGGAACTGTATAAAACACTGGTTAGACCACAGCTGGAGTACTGTGAGCAGCTCTGGTCGCCACATTATAGGAAGGATGTGATTGCACTGGAGAGGGTGCAGAGGAGATTCACCAGGATGCTTCCTGGGCTGGAAGGTCTGAACTATGAAGAAAGATTAGATAGGCTGGGGCAGTGAAGGTTGAGAGGGGACCTGATAGAGGTGTATAAGATTATGAGGGGCATTGATAGGGTGGATAGGAAGGCACTTTTTCCATTAGAAGAGGGGTCAGTAACTAAGGGATATGGATTTAAGATAAGAGGTAGAAGGCTGAGAGGAGAGTTGAGGAAAATGCTTTTCACCCTGAGGGTGGTGGGATCCTGCAACTCACTGCCTGAAAGGGTGGTTGAGTCAGAAACTCTCGTAACATTTAAGAAGTATTTAGACATTTGCTTGCATTGCCATAGTCTTTAGGGAAAATAGGATTACAGTAGTCAGATATTTGTTGACTGGCGTGGACACAATGGACCAAATGGCCTTGTCCTGTGCTGTAAATGTTTATGAGTCTATGATCATTGCCTGGCACTTGGTGGCTTGAATGTTGCTTGCTGCTCATCTGGATATTGTCCGGGTCTTGCTGCATTTGGACAGGGACTGCTTCAGTATCTGAGGAGTCAACTGGGCTGGTGTATGTCGGGCTGTTGCTTATGAGTCTAGTGTATATTGGACAGGGGTATATCTGGTTGGTGTATATTGGGCAGTGCATATCAATTTGGAGTATATTGTGCTGGTGTATATCAGATTGGTGTATATCAGGCTGATATATATTGGGGTGGGTGTATATCAGTCTGGTGTATACCAGGCAGGAATAAATCAGGCCGAAGTATATTGGACTAGTCTATATTGGGCTGTTGTATATTGGGAAAGTGTATATCAGGCTGGTGTATATCAGGTTGGTGTATATCGGGCATGTGTATATTGGGCTAGTGTATATCGTGCAGGTGTATATTGGGCTGGTGTATATCAGGCAGGGGTAAATCAGTCTGGTGTATATTGGGCTAGTGTATATCAGTCTGGTACATATCGGGCGGGTATATATCAATCTGGTGTATATCTGGTAGATGTATATAGGACTGGTGTATATTGAGTGGGTGTACCTTGGACTGGTGTACATCAGAACGGTATGTATCATGCTGGTGTACATCAGACTGGTATATATTATGCTGGTGTACATCAGGCTGGTATATATTGGGCTGGTGTATATCAGGCTGGTCTTTTTCAGGCTTGTGTATATCAGACTGATATATATTGGATAGGTATATTTTGGACTGGAGTATATTGGACTGGTGTATATTGGCGTGGTGTATATCAGGCTAGTATATATTGGCCTGGTGTATATCAGGCTGGTATACATCAGGCTGGTGTAAATCAGATTGGTGCATATCAGGCTGGTGAATATTGGGCTGATATATATTGGACTGGTGTATATCGGTCTAGTGTATATTGGTCTTATATATATCGGACTGGTGTATATCGGACTGATATATATCGGGCTGGCATATATCGGGCTGTGAATATCGGGTTGGTGTATATTGGTTGAGAATATATACGGCTGTTTATATCAGGCAGCAGCATATTGGATTGGTGTATTTCGGGCGAGTGTATATCAGGCTGGGTGTGTTGGACATGTGTATATTGGGTGGTATATTTCAGGCTGGTATATATCAGACATCAGATGGGTGTATATCAGGTTGCTATATATTGGGTTGGTGTTTATTAGATGGGTGCATATCAGATGGGTGTACATCAGGCAGGAGTGCATCAGGCTGGTGTATATCAGGCAGGTGTATATCAGGCAGGAGTAAATCAGGCTGGTATATATCAGGCGGGTGTATATCGGGCAGGAGTATATCAGTCTAGTGCATTTCGGGCGGGCGTATATCAGGCAGGAGTAAATCAGGCTGGTGTATATCAGGCGGGTATATATCGGACTGGTGGATATTGAGCGGGTGTACCTTGGACTGGTGTACATCATACTGGTATGTATCATGCTGGTGTACATCAGACTGGTATATATCATGCTGGTGTACATAGGACTGGTATAGATTGGGCTGGTGTATATCAGACTGGTATATTTCAGGCTGGTGCATATCAGACTGATATATATTGGATAGGTGCATTTGGGACTGCATTATATTGCACTGGTATATATCGGATTGGTGTATCTTGAGCTGGTGTATATTGGGCTGATATACATCAGGCTGGTGTATATTGGACATCAGGTGGGTGTATATCAGGCAGGAGTACATCGGACTGGTGCATATCAGGCAGGTGTATATCAGATTGGTGTATGTTAGTCAAGAGTATATACAGCTGGGGTATATCAGGCAGCAGTATATCGGGCAGGTATATTTCGGGTGAGTGTATATCAGGCTGCATGTATTGGACGTGTGTACATCAGGCGGTTGCATATCAGGCAGCAGTATATCAGGTAGCATATTTCAGGCTGGTATATATCAGACATCAGGTGGGTGTATATCAGGTTGCCGTATATTGGGCTGGTGTTTATTAGATGGGTGCATATCAGGTGGGCGTATATCAGGTAGGAGTACATCGGGATGGTGTATATCAGGCAGATGTATATCGGGTTGGTGTATATTAGGTGGGTGTAAATGGGGTGGGAGTATATAGGGCTCATGTATATCAGACAGGAGTATATCGAGCTGGTATATATCAGGAGGGAGTATATCAGGTGGGAATATATCGGGCTGGTGTATATTGGGTTGGTGTATATCGGGCTAGTTTATGTTGGGCTAGTGTAAATTGGGCTGTTGTATAATCTGGGTGCATATCAGACTGGTGTTTATCAGGCTGCTATATATCAGACTGGTATATATTGGACAGGTATATATTAGACTGGTGCATATTGGGCTGGTACACTTGGACTGGTATATATTAGATTGGTGTATATTGGGCTGGTACATATTGGACTGGTGTATATTGGACTGACATATGTCGAGCTGATGTATATCAGACTGGTGTATATTGGGATGGTATATATCGGACTGGTATATATCAGACTAGTGTATATCGGGCTGGTATATAGGGTTGGTGTATATTGAGCAGGAGTATATCGGGCTGGTATGTATCAGGCAGGAGTATATCAGGCAGGAGTATATCAGGCGGGGGTATATCGGGCTGGTGTACATCGGGCTGGTGTACATTGGGCTGGTGTATATAGGGCAGGTGTATATCGGACTAGTTTATATCAGGCTGGTATATATCAAACTTGTATATATCGGACTGGTATATATCAGACTAGTGTATATGGGGCGGGTGTATATCAGGCTGGTATATATCAGAATTGTGTATATCAGACTGGTGTATATCAGGCTGGTATATATTGGATTGGTGTATATTGGGCTGGTTTATATTCGGAAGGTGTATATTGGGCTGGTGTTTACCAGACTGGTATATATTGGACTGGTATATATCAGGCTGGTATATATTGGACTGGTGTATATTGGATTGGTGTATATCAGGCTGGTATATATCGGACTGGTGTGTATCGGGCTGGTGTACATTGGGCTGGTGAATATTGGGTCAGGCTAGTGTCATTGAAAGGGTGTACATCAGATGGGTGTACATCAGGTGGGTGTATGTCAGGTGGGCATATATCAGGTTGCCGTATATCGTGCTGGTATATAATAGACGAGAGTACATCATGTAGGTGTATATCAGGCAGGAGTATATTGGGCTGGTGTATATCAGGCAGGAGTATACGGGTGAGTGTATATCAAGCATCTGTATTTGGGCTGGCATGTATCAAACTGGTATATATCGGACTGGTGTATATTGGGCTGGGTATATTGGGCTGGGTATATTGGGCTGGTGTATATTGGGCTGGTCTATACCAGGCTAGTCTACATTGGATTGATGTATATTGGATTGATGTATATTGGACTGGTGTATATTGGGCTGGTGTATATGTGGCTGGTATGTATTGGACTGATGTATATTGGATGGATCTATATTGGGCTGGTGTACATCAGGCTGGTGTATATAAAGCTGGTATATATTGGGCAGGTGTACAACAGACGGATGTATTTCAGGCTGGTATATATTGGACCGATGTATATTGGACTGGTGTATATCGGGCTGGCATATATCACACTGGTGTATATCAGACTGGTATATATTGGACTGGTGTATGTTGGACTGGTGTATATTGGACTGGTTTATATTGGACTGGTATATGTAGGGCTGATGTATACCAGGCTGATATATATAGGACTGTTGTATATAGGACTGGTGTATATCGGACTGTTGTATATTGGACTGGTAAATATCAGACTGGTGCATATTGGAATGGTGTATATCGGGCTTGTATATGTCGGACTGGTGTATATTGGACTCGTATATATCAGATTGGTATATATCGGTCTGGTGTATATCAGGCTGGTATATATCAAGCTGGAATATATTGGACTGGTGTATATTGGGCTAGTGTATGTCAGATTAGTATATTTCAGACTGGTGTATATCAGATTGGTGTATATTGGACTGCTGTATATCAGATTAGTATATATCAGACAGGTATCGATTGGACTGGTGTATATTGGACTAGTATATATTGGACTGGTATATATTGGACTGGTGTATATTGGACTGGTGTATATTAGACTGGCGTATATCGGACTGGTATATGTTGGATGGTGTATATTGGACTGATGTATATCGGACTAGTGTATATTGGACTGATGTACATTGAGCTGCTGTTCCCTGTCATTTGTTTCCCCCATTCAGCAAGGCATTGTTCATTTCTTTCCCCTGTGACTTCTGTTTCTGTTGGTGAGAATTGTTCACTGAAGATTGGAAATGCCTGGTTTGCTTCTTTTGATCGAATATCTTAAGTGAGACACAAAGTTGCACATGTCTGTGACCTGAAAGGTGAGGGACTATATGTCAAATCTTGGTTCTGAATGATTCTGTCATTATCTTGGAGAGTTTGCAGTCCTCAGTTGCCATCTAGTGCCTTTAGGAAGAGATCTCCAATAACTCTGAAGCCACTCCTAAAGGACTTGGCAGCTGAGTTTCTGTAAGGATTCTCCTTGCTTCCCATCATAACTCTGGCAGAGGATTGGTGTGATTGCTGGAGAAATGGCTTAAGCAGCAGTTTGCAGTGTTACACTCCTGTCCTTACAAAACCACAGCCTCAATTTACCCACAGCATTGATCAAGTCCTATTTCAGAGGGATCTAGGGGCCTGGGCTTGTAGATGGCGAGAAGGTAAAATGACCTCTGAGGTTGCGACAAGAGGTCAAGAGGTGTTTCTAGCCTCTAGAAAGTGATCCATGGACTAAAATTGGGTCTTGGCCCTCATGAATGTTGCCTCTCAGGCAACTCTCCCATTTGCAGAAAATGAATATCACACTGCTTGCCCTCACCTGCCAAGAGGAGTCCCAGATATACCAAATTGATGGACAGGGAAAGACCAGCTAGTCCATCAGGCCTGTCCCACACACCATGATAGTTGGATGATGACAAGCCATTTTCTCTCTTCCCTTTCTCCACCAGCCCCATCTCACCTCCCTGCGAGAGATTAATAAACAGAAGAAAAACCCAGGGCCAGCAAGGGATTTTAAAAATTCTTTCACAAGATGTGGGGGTTGCTGGCAAGGTCAGCATTTATTTCCCATCCCTAATTGTCCAGGCTTTTTATCCTCTAACAGTGAAAGAACAGCGACATAGTTTCAAGTCAGGATGGTGAGTGGCTGGGAGGGAAACTTCCAGGTGGTGATGTTCCCATATATCTGCTGCCCTTGTTTTTCTAGGTGGTAGTGGTCGTGGGTTTGGAAGGTGCTATCTAAGGAGCCTTGGTGAGTTGCTGCAGTGCAGCTACCGTATGGTACACACTGTTGCTACTGTGCATCAGTGGTGCAGGTAGTGAATGCTTAAGCTGGTGGATGGGGTGCCAGTCAAGTGGGCTGCTTTGTCCTGGATGATGTTGAGCTTCTTGAGTGTTGTTGGAGCTGCACTCATCCAGGCAAGTGGCGAGTATTCTATCACATTCCTGACTTATGCCTTGTAGATGGTGGACAAGCTTTGGGGAGTTAGGAAATGAATTACTCTCTGTAGAACTCCTAGCTTCTGACCTGCTCTTGTAGCCACAGTATTTATATGGTGGTCTAGCTCAGTTTCTGGTCAATGGTAACCCCACAATGTTAATAGTGGGGGATTCAGTGATGGTAATGCCATTGAACGTCAAAGGGTGATGGTTAGATTCTCTCTTGTTGAAGATGGTCATTGCCTGGCACGTGTGTGGTATGAATGTTACTTGCCACTTGTCAGCCCAAGTCTGGATATTGTCCGGGTCACGCTGCATTTGAACATGGACTGCTTCAGTATCTGAGGAGTCGCGAACGGTGCTGAACATTGTACAATCATCAGTGAACATCCCACTTCTGACCTTATGATGGAAGCAAGGTCATTGATGAAGCAGCTGAAGATGGTTGGGCTGAGGACACTACCCTGAAGAACTCCTGCAGTGATGTCCTGAAACTGAGATGACTGACCTCCAACAACCACAACCGTCTTCCTTTGTGCTAGGTATGACTCCAATCAGTGGAGAGCTTTCCCCCTGATTCCCATTGACTCCAGTTTTTCCAGGGCTCCTTGATGCCACACTCAGTCAAATGCTGCCTTGTTGTCAGGGGCAGTCACTCTCACTTTACTTCGGGAGTTCTGCTCTTTTGTCCATGTTCAAACTAAAGCTGTAATGAGGTCAGGAGCTGAGTAGCCCTGGCGGAACCCAAACTGGGCATCAGTGAGCAGGTTATTGCTAAGCAAGTGCCGCTTGATAGCACAGTCGATGACCCCTTCCATTACTTTACTGATGATCGAGAGTAGAATGATGGGGCGGTAATTGGCTGGGTTGGATTTGTCCTGCTTGTTGTGTACATGACATACCTGGGCAATTTTCCACATGGCCAGGTAGATGCCAGAGTTGTAGCTTGGCTAGGTGTGTGGCAAGTTCTGGAGCACAAGTCTTCAGTATTATTGTTGGAATATTGTCAGGGCCCATAGCCTTTGCAGTATCCAGTGCCTTCTGCCGTTTCTTGATATCACGCGGAGTGAATTAAATTGGCTGAAGACTGGCATCTGTGATGCTGGGGAGAGGCCAAGATGGATCATCCACTTGGCATTTCTGGCTGAAGATTGTAGCAAATTCTTCAGCCTTATCTTTTGCACTGCTGTGCTGGGCTCCTCCATCATTGAGGATGGGGATATTTGTGGAGCCTCCTCCTCCAGTGAGTTGTTTAATTGTTCACCACCATTCATGACTGGATGTGGCAGGACTGCAGAGCTTAAATCTGATCCATTCACTGTGGGATCATTTAGCTCTGTCTATCATTTGCTGCTTATGATGTTTGGCACACAAGCAGTCCTGTGTTATAGCTTCACCAGGTTGACACCTCAATCTTAGTTATGTTTGGTGCGGCTTCTGGCATGCCCTCCTACACTCTTCGTTGAACCAGGGTTGAACTCCTGGCTTGGTGGTAATGGTAGAATGGGGGATTTGCTGGGCCCTGAGATACAGGTTGTGGTTGAGTACAATTCTGCTGCTGCTGATGGCTCACAGTGCCTCATGGATGCCCAGTTTTGAGCTTGTACATCTATTCTGAAACTATCCCATTTAGATATGGTGGTGTCACACAACAGGATGAAGGGCATGCTCAGAGTGAAGATGGGATTTAGTCTTCACAAGGACTGCGCGGTGGTCAATTCTACCTACATTGTTGCTGACAGATGGATCTGCAGCAGGCAGGTTGGTGAGGATGAGGTCAAGCATGTTTTCCCTCTTATTGGTTCCCTCACCACCTGCCGCAGACCCAGTCTAGCAGTTAGGTCCTTTGGGACTTGGCCAGCTCGGTCAGTATGGTGCTTCCGAGCCACTCTTGGTGATAGACGTTGAAGTCCCCCATCCAGAGTACATTCTGCATCCTTGCCACCCTCAGTGCTTCCTCCAAGTGGTGTTCAACATGGAGAAGCACTGATTCATCAGCTGAGGGAGGGCGGTACGTGGTAATCAGCAGGAGATTTCCTTGCCCATGTTTGACCTGATGTCATGGGACATCATGGGGTGTGGAGTCAATGTTGAGGACTCCCCGTACTGACTGTGTACCACTGTGCTGCTGCCTCTCGTGAGTCTATCCTGCCAGTGGTGATGTCTGGCACATTGGGCAGAATTGTCTCAGAGTTGCACTAAGTGTGGAAGCGGGTGGGTAAAATTATGTTTTACCGGCCGGCCGCGATGGTGGGTTTCCACACCATATCGTCTTTATTTATGCTTTCCCGGGAAACATGCTGTTTCCGTGGCGGGCAAGCTCTCATTCACCCGCCCGCCATCACCTCACCGCTTCATCACGTCGGGCACCTTATTTAAGGTCCAGCTGCAGGGAAGATGTCCACGAAAGGCAAAAAGACTGCAGCCTCCAGGTTCATGACACGTCACTGGAATGCCTTTTGAATGCCATGAAGTGCCGCCAGGATGTCCTCTACACCCGCTCTGGCTGCTGGGTAGCAATGTCACCAACCCGGCTTGGAAGGTGGTGGCAGTGATGGTCAGCGCCAACGGCCTTCAAAGAGGACAGCCACCCAGTGCCACAAGAGGATGAATGATCTCCTCCGTTCCGCCAAGGTAAGTCACTCTTCTCATCATTCTCAACTCACACACTCACAAACCCATCACACACTCACAGGGCCCTCACTCACTGCCAGTTCGAGGAACATCACCAGTCACTCTCTCACACTCACCGTCATTGTCCTCATCCTGTCCATGGGACCACTCACCACCCACACAGGCCAGGCATACTTATCATCTGGCTTGGCAGACGTCCTGATACACTCTCCCCATCTCTATCCATGCAGGACAAATTGGCTCACAACAGGAGGGAGAGGTCGCAGAAGGAATGCTTGAAATCAAGGTCCTCACTGAATTTGAAAACAGAGCCATCCAGCTGGCTGTTGAGGATCTAGACCATTCCTGTGCTGACAGTGAGGTCAGCGCTGCTCTACCAAGTGAGGATCCAGCAGTGCAACATCCATCAGACAACCATGCTGTGAGTGATGTGTCCTCTTTCACAGGCCACTACCATGTACTAATTATCTCCCCTTGCTTTTGCAGGCACATCTGGGAAACAGCTGACGGAGTCCATGACCCAGAGCCTCCAATCAAACCCCAAAGACAGCTCTGAAGAGGAATGTGGAGGCACCCCCCCGAAGACCCGTCACAGCGCTCACTCACACCCTCCACCAACATAGAGACACACACCTCGTGGGACCTAGCTTTAGAGTAGCCTCGGGATCACAATCTGGTGAGTACATCACACTGTCTGATCCACAGCAGGTGGCAGCAGGGACTTGACAGATCCATGACACTCGGAGGACAGCTGGAGGCCAGAACGTTGCTGAGTCCGAGTCAGGTGACGAGCCTCTGGACTCGGTCATGTCACAGTTGCTGGAGCCGCAAAGGCAAGCTAGGGAACATCAGGAAGGGATGTCCACTGCACTCCTCAGATTGCAAGGCATGATGGAAGAGTTGATCCATCTTCAGGCTGAGGTGATAGCGCCGGCATTGCAATGCACCAAGGTCAACACTGATAGGATGGCGGCCTCCATGGAGACCTTGGTCCAGGATGTTGCTCCGGCACTGCTGCACAGGCTCAACTCCATCGTCGATGCCATAGTTGCCCTCCAACAGTGTGTACGCAAGAGGAATGCTGGGCAGCTCGATCTTACTCCAGCTTCCCCTTCTCCTCCAGGGGTCAACTAGGGGCCCTCAGGCACCCATAGGGAGGAGGATCAGCAGCTGCATGCTCCGGGGGCCATCCACCCAAGGAGTGTCCAACGCATCTGACTCCCCTCTTCCTGTGATCTCCGCAGATCCAGCATCACAGGCCGAAGAGAGAGCCCCTGCCACACAGCAGGATCCCGAAAGTAGGCCAGGGCCCTCCAAGTCTCAGCCCTCTAGAGGATGCCCGTCAAGGTCATCACAGACAGGGTGTAGCAGTCAGCAGGCTGCCTCCACCTCCCCTGTGGATGTCCAGGGAGTACCAAGACATAGCAGCAGGGTTAGGACAGTTAAGGAGAATTAGTTGCACAGCCTGGGCCATGGATGTTAATCACTTGTACATAATGTTCACTATTGTCAATAGACTCCCAAGAATGTCTCCCTGCCTATGGCTCCTTGTTCTGATGAGCAGTGTTTGTGTCACTCAGATGTGAAACCTTTCTGCACAAGATAAAAGGCAGGTGTCTCAGTCCAGGGCCTCTTCCCCGTGCTTTGCGCAGCCTTCAGACCACAGTGATGGTCCAGCCTCACACTCCATGGAAACATTACTGATGCCTGCAATGCTGGTCATTGCTGCCAGTATGTAGTGGGCAGATGTCACAGGGTTCCATCATTCCCTATGTGTGCTCTCAGCACCTTTAAAGGTGGGTCTGGCCCCCATCACACCAGCATCTGTGACCAGTGATGCTGTGCACCAGCTCCTGAAGGGCTGAGGTGCTGAAGGCGGACACAACATCAGATGCGTCTAAAGTTTCATGGCTGCATCTCTGAGATGGACCTGATGATGGAGCGCAAGCAAATTGTCCTTGGTCAGACAGGAGTCAGACATTCTCAGGGGCTGTGTGGACATCCATGGAGTGTCCTCACTGCGTGTTGTCATCATCCTCCTGCAATCGAGTGACTATTCGGCCTCCACTGCATTTCCATGACAGGAGCATTCTCTCAGAGGGTATTCAAGGCTGCCATAAGTCAGACTGGGAGACAAATGTTCACAGATGCAACGTGAGGATCTATGGGGTCACCTCACTACATGTCAAAGTCATCTACCACAAATCTAGCAGCAATGAGGGCCTCCTGAGTGCATCTGCGTGGGCCTCATCCCCATCATCATCGCCTTCAAGGGCCTCCTCACCCTCATCCTCATTGGCATCCTGCTCATTGGAGGAGACCTCCAGCTCCTCCATCTCCTCCTCAGCCAGCTCCTCTCCCCGTTGCAGCGCCAGGTTGTAAAGGGCACAGCAGACGACGATGATGCGTGACACCCTTTGTGGACTGTTGTGCAGGGCTCCACCAGACCAGTCCAGGCACTGGAACCTCATTCGCTCCACTAAGTTGCGAGCTGCAGCATAAGTCTCATTATACCTTCGCTCTGCTGCAGTCTGAGGCTGCCACATGGGTGTCATCAGCCACGCCCTCTGTGGGTAGCCCTTGTCCTCAAGGAGCCATCCCTGCAGTCTGGAAGATGTCAGGCATCTGAGACTGACTGAGAATGTAGGAGTCATGTACGCTACATGGAAACCGTGCTCAGACATGCAGGATGCATTCCTGATGGCCACACATCAACTGCACAGTCAGTGAATGGAAGCCTTTGTGGATGACCATGTGTTGTGACGGAGACCTGAGCACCACATGAATGCAATCAATTGCACCCTGCACCTGGGCAAATCCTGGCTGTCCTGGTCCCAGGCGAAACGTTGTGTGCCCTCGCAAAGGTGTCGTCCGTGACCTCATGGATGCATTTGTGTCTGGAGGCTTGTGATATCCCACAGAGGTTACTTGTGGAACCCTGAAAGAGGCCACTGGTGTAGAAATTGAGCGCCACGGTCACTCTCACAGTCACTGGCAGTGGATGCCCTCCATGTCTCCGTGGGCCGAACCCTGCAGTACCTGGCAGATGTGACCGACCAGTTCCCTAGACATGCGCAGCCTTCAGTGACACTGGTTCTCGGTCATCTACAGGAATGAAAGGTGGCGCCTATAAACACTGGGTGTCGCTAGGCGCCCACTTGCGACGGCTCACTGTGGCTCTTCAGCAGCGTGTGCAGGAGCCCCAGCCTCCCCTTCTTCCTGAGGTTGCTGCTCCTCCCTCTGTCCACCCAGGAGCCTTAGTCGCTCTCTTCTCCATCATCTTCACTCTCTGTAAGCCACAAGGCATCCAGCTAGTTCACTAGGCTCCATGATCCTGATGTACTCCTCCAGCAGGGTGAAAGAGAGAGAGAGACACATGAGTTAACATAGGTGTACTAAAAACCTGTCTTGGTTAAGTGTAAAGGTCCCTTAACGCTTCCCGGAGAGTGCTGGCCACCGCTTGGATGGCCAGAGTTTAGTGCACTGCATGGCTGCCGGAAACCCCATCCACCCCCGCCCCACTCCACCTGATCGATTGGCAGCAGCTTTGCCCATTGGACTGCATGCTGTGCCCTCAGCTCAGGCACAGGCATTCTCCTAACCCACACTGCAAGGCTGCACTGTTAGCTTGAACCATGGGGAGACTGGTCCAAAGCAGGATGATGACATTGCAAGAGCCTGTGAGTGCCCCCACCAGTGACTGCTCCATGGCTAGCTTTAGCAAGGAGACTGTACAATATGCCCAGTCGTCCAACTGTCCTGCAGTCCACTAAAACTCTCATTAGTTTGCAGTCTGGGCTGGGAGGGAGGGGGTGTTAAGGTTTTGAGCATTTGGTGGCACTTTGATGTCTCTGTGGTGCTTGAGTGGCAGATAAGCTAGAGGCCCGACTCCTTGCATGTCAACGTGGCTGCACCTGAACTGCCTCAGTTGCAGAGGAATGTTCACTTTATACTGGTCTTCATATGCATGGCTGCTTCCCTCATCCACTCTACCTCCCACCTGAATGCTTGTGCACTATATTCAACAATAGGGCTACTCTTGCACCCCGCCCCCCCACAAGTCACTTCAACGGCAGGGCTGCCCTTAACCACCTACCCCATCCCACCCCACCCCCCCAAAGTCCCTGAAGCTTTAAGTCCAACAGGCAGCCCTGGCAAGCACTACATATCATTACTGTGTAGTCGCCTCCAAGTTCCCCTCAAAGTGCAGCCCACCAAGTACACACCTTTTATATGCTGTTGTGAAACACGTTGGCATGTTTTCCCACCGATGTGGACGGATGATCCAGCGGGGGAGGGGACAACTCCGGCTGGCTGGCCTGATAATGATATGCAGATACATTACAACAAGCTTCCTGATCTCCAATGGCGGGAAACGTGGCCCACCATCAGCAGGCTGAGCGGACAATCACAAACTGGTTTCACACCGTTGTGAAACGGATTGCACCATATTGTCCGCTCACGCCCCCGAACACGACCAATGCCGGCAGGCACAGAAAATCCCGGCCATTGTCTGTAAGGTATGATTCTGTGCATACAGCTATGTCAGGTTGTTGCTTGACTAGTCTGTGAGACAGCTCTCCCAATTTTGACGCAAGCCCCCAGATGTTAGTAAAGAGGGCTTTACAGGGTCGTTAGGGTTGGGTGTGCCGTTGTAGATTTTGGTGCCTAGGTCGATGCCAGTTGGCATGTCTGATTTTATTCCTTTATGCCTTTTCTGTAGCTGTTTGGTACAACTGGACTTGCTTGGCCATTTCAGAGGGCAGTTAAGAGTCAACCACATTGCTCCAGACCCCACCAGGGGTCTGGAGTCACATGTAGGCCAGACTAAGTAAGGACAGCAGATTTCCTTCCCTAAAGGACATTAGTGAACCAGATGGGTTTTTATGACATTTGATGACAGTTTCTTGGCTTCATTACTGAGATTTTCACTCCTGAGGTGGCTGGCATGAGTCGGGGTATCTCCCAGCTCACTGCACCTGCCTTGGCAGACACTACTCCAATGGTGGGTCTTCATTCTGGGAGCCACCAGTACCAAATAGTCAGGCCTGCTGCCCCTGGATGTAAATCAGAGCCAGCCACAGAGGCTGCCAAGTGTCAAGGTTGGATTTTTAAAAGCCCTGCCTTTGTTCACTGGGACTTAATTCATAATTGTTTTATTAAATTTTAGGCCCTCCAACACTCACTGCTTACATGGCATCAACTCCCCACCCATCCCCACATGCCAACTTACTGTCAACCCATGACTCCTCACCAAGCATCCTCTACCCTCCACGACAACTCACCCACTATCCATCATGGGCAGATCTCAGGCACCATGCTGAGATGAAATAATATAGAGGTCTAAATATCTATTGCAGCCTTTACTATAGTAAAACAAAACCTACCTACATTCATAAAAGCCCATTAAAAACATTTAAATCCCCTCAAGAACTTAATAAAACAAACAGCCTTGTATTCATAGCCCTACATCAAAGACAGCTATTCCTTTAATAACCTCATTGAGCTGTTAGTCAAACTGTGAATTTATGATCCTCAACTGAGATATTGATACGTTGTGGAAAACAGCCAAGCATTAAGAATGAATGATACTAGCCCTTGGGGTAATGTCAGCAAACAATTATTGTGGTTGCTAGAACTGCTAGATTTTTTTCAACTGTCACTGAAGCAATCAGCCTTTTTAAAATGTTTAAAGGGCTGGGGATTTAAATGACTTTACAGTTTGACAATTCTACAGGTTTTATCTGCCCTTCAAGAGTATTTATGACTGCTTTAAAACGTCATAACTCCTGCACTGTGGGTTAAGGCCCTTGTTATAGTGAGAATGGGTTCTGTTTAAACTCACCACTGAGTTCAAATGACCCTGCTGAGTTCTGGCTTCCCCCCATGTATGAGGCATGTCCCATCCTCTTTTCTTTATCGACTAAAATGGGATTGGTCAGAAATGGGGGTGGGCCTTGCAAATCCAGATCCCACCCACCATTTTGGAGTCTCCCCGGAATCTCTACCACTCTGCAAAAATCCAGGCCAAGTTTTCAGTTCCAGATTTTTTAATTAATGAATTGTAGACAGAATGTCAGCATCGACACACCAGCCAGAGGAGGATTAGAACAGCCATGAGCTGGAGGCAGGGGAGGAAGCAGTTGAGGCAGTGTGCAGGGCTGAGCATCTGTTTGCTAATAACACTCCTCTTCAGTCAGCAGATGGCCCTCTCACAGCTGAGTTGAATTATCCAGGACAGATCATCAAACCTATTTGCACCTTAATAGGATCAGAGGAACAGGAGGAGGCCATTCAGCCCCTCAAGCCTGTTCCAGAATTCAATTAGACTATGGCTAATCTGAAGCTTAACTCCATTGAGCTCCCTTGGTTCCATATTCCTTAATACCCCTGTCGAACAGAAATCTATCAACCTCAGATTTGAAATGATCAATTGACCCCTAGCCTCAACTGCCTTTTGGGGGAGAGAGTTCCAGATTTCCAATACTGTTTGTGTGTGGAAGTGCTTTTCAACATTACTCCTGAAAACGCCCTCATTTTAACGTAATCCCCCCTTGTTCTGGACCCCCAACCCCACCCCCTGCCACCAGAGGAAATAGTTTCTCTCCATCTATCCCATCAAATCTTTGAATCATCCTAAATGCCTTAATGAGATCATCCCTTAACCTTCCAATTGGCCCTGACTTACCAAGTTTTTTGAGTTGGGCTTCATAATTTCTCTTGGTTTTATTTACAAGTTCAATCACAAAGTCATTAGGTGATACCCAGAGAGCAGTCAGACTGTGAAACCTGCTACCATGTGAAATAGCTGAGGTGAAGAGCACTGATATATTTAATAGGAAGCCAAATAACCACAAGACGGGGAAAGGATTAGGTTATGCTGATGGAGCTGGATGAAGAGGGGTGGGGGGAGGCTTTTCTGGAGCATTAATGCCAGCATTGGCCAGTTGGGCTGAATACCCTGTTTCTGTGCTGTAAGATCTATTAGGCCTGGTCATTATCTCATTAGTGGGAGCTTGCTGTGTGCAAATTTGCTGTTGCGTTCCCTGCATTACAACAGGAGATGTGCCTCAAAAGGTTGACTGGGAACTTTGGAACAGCTTGAGTTTGTGAAGTAAATTCTAATTCTTTCTTTCTGAATAGGGAATCATGAGCTTGATGAAAGGGGTCAGGAACAGCAAAGGATTAGCAGAGATGGCACTAAAAGAAGTGACCATGAAAGCTGCTGTTTGGTTGCAAGACCTCAACTGGTTTACTGATGTCCTCAGGGGACCTGCTACCCCTACAATAGCATGCACTGTGGGTGACTCTCAGCGACTTCTGACGTGGCCTGAGCTGGGGCCTGGGGATGGGAAATAAATCTGTTTTACCCAGCATTGCTCGCACCCTGAGAACAAAGCAGCCTCACTCGGTCATTTACTGTCTCTGCTCTCCTCCTGAGGTGGGGTGATCCATGGGCCTCAACACTAAGCCAGTGGCTTAGTGGATGTGTAGACAGAAATGCTATGCCCATGGGCTGAAATTGGCCACAGAAGATTTGGAAGTACAGAGGAAAGGGGGAGTGTCAAGACTATCATAAAATTAATCTTCAAAACTGCCAGAAATCAGGTAAAAAAATAGCAGTTGGACATGAGCAACTCAGACAACAACATCTAGTGGCAAAAGGAGAGAATTTACAGTGTGAGGATCAAATGTTGACATAGGATGTACAGAAAATGCTGGAAATATTCAGCAGATCAGACAGCATCTGTGGAGAGAAACAGAGTTAATGTTTCAGGTCAATGATCCTTCATCAGGACTGAAGAAAGATAGAAATGAAATAGGTCTTGTGCCAGTAGAAAGTGGGGAGGGGGCAGAAAGAACAAATAGGAAGATCTGTGATAGGGTGCAGGGCAGGTGAGATGAAATGACATAAGATTTCATGGCACAAAAGCCAAAGAGAGTGGTAATGGGTACAGTAAAGAAACAAAAGGTGTGTCCTGATGAGGTGTGAATGGCAGCACAGCAGCTGTATGAATGTAAAATGAAGGGATGAAGAAAGAACCAGGACAAGAATGAACCAGCAAAAAAAAACAAAGAACAAGATGGAGGCAGAGATTACGATCTAAAATCGTTGTACTCAATGTTGAGTCCAGAAGGCTGTAGAGTGTCGAGTTGAAAAATGAGGTATTGCTCCTTGAGCTTATGTTAAGTTTCATTGGAACACTGTAGTAGGTCAGAGTGGGAGCAAGGTTCAGGATTAAAATGAGAAACGACAGGAAGCTCAGGGTCATGCTTGTGGACTGAACACAGATGTTCTGAAAGGCCGTCACCCAGTCTGCATTTGGTCTCACCAAAGTAGCAGAGACCAGTGAGCAATGAGTGCAGTAGACTGAATGGAAGGAAGTATAAGTAACTCACTGTTTCACCTGGAAGGAGTGTTTGGGGCCTTGGATGGTGAGAAGGGAGGAGGCAAAAGGACAGGTGTTGCATCTCATGTGCTTGCACAGAAATGTGCTGTAGGGAAGAGGGGAGCTTTTTATTTCAAATTTCCAGCACCTGAGGTATTTGGCTTTAGACTTAGGATGTCCCCAGTATAAATATTTACATAGAATTTTTCAACTGGAAGTGAGGGTGATGTTTAATTTACTGGTGTCCTGCTCAATAGGTCTTGACCCTTTCCTCAGGTTGCTCTATAAAGCTACTGATCTTGGGAGGAGTACCAAAAGATTTTGAATTGCTGCCATGTACTGTGATGAATCTTCTATTGTTTGCTTAATTATCAGGTCTATGTATTTGTTGTTGGCCCATTTGGTAAAATACAGCAAAATCTGTGTTCACAAATCTTTGAAGGTTGCAAGACCAGTTGAGGAGGCTGTTACAAAGGCATATGGAATCCTTGGCTTTATTAATAGAGGAATAGAATACAAAAACAAAGAAGTTATGCTAAACCTTTAAAAAAAACTGGCTAAGCCTCAGAAGAGTATTTGAATAAACCTGGTCACCATAATTTAGTAAGTAGATCAAGACCTTGGAGAGGGTGCAGAGGAGATTTACTCAGGATGTGTGATTTCAATTACATGGATGGACGAGAGAAGCTGGGTTTGGTTGGGGACGGGGTGGGGTGGGGTGCGGATGTGAAAAAGGAGAAGCTGTTTCCAGAGTCAGCAGGATTAGTAACCAGAGGACACAGATTTAAGGTAATTTGGCAAATAGAGGCAAGATGAGGAGAATGCATAGCAGGTTATTATCAGGAATGTACTGTCTGACAGAGTGGCGGAAGCAGATTCAATAATAATTTTCAAAAGAGAATTGGATAAGTACTTGAAGGGGAAAAATTTGCAGGGCTCATGGGGAAAGAGTATTCTATAATTCCATGAATGCTTCATAATAATTTGAATCACCTAGTTCTTGACATTTGCAACTTGTGCATCCAGTGTTTCAGTGTCAATATTATACTTAATTACCCCCCAACCCCACACTCAGTTTAATCATCAGCAGTAGACGTGTATGTGCACATGCTACTTTAAGTGTGGCATTATAACAATCATTAAAAGGCGCTGGTGAGATGCCTGTGACTTGTCCATGTAGGTCAGGTCCATTGTTTACCAAGGACACGTGATTTATCAATTGTAATGCATAGTGAATTATTCTGCTGCGAAAGGGCAGCCATGTGTGACTTGGTGTGTTCCTCTAAGGCTCCAGCCGCTGTGGCTTGTCCAGGATAGCTGGAGGTCAGGCTGGCTTCTTTCCTTTGCCTGAAGTGATGTGGAAATCTGCGCATGCCAGTGTGATACCTGGTGGGTGCTGGACATGCTTTCAAAATCTGGACCTGTATGGTATGATTCATGGTGAGGTGAAAGAAGCACTGTTTTGCCATCTTTATGACTCTGTGAAGAGTTCTGTCATGTTGTGCCATCTGTATCGTTGAGACATTTAGAAAGAAACATGACCGCTTCAAGTTGCTGAGCTATGAAATATTCTTCCTTTGCCAAGACCTTAAAGAATTACTACTTGTACTGGTACGTATGATCTCTTTAACTGCTTGTAAAAGAATTAACTTGTTGAAGAGTTCAGTGCTGGGAAACCAACATGAAGAAAGGCTGCTAATGAGGAGGAGGGCTCAGGGTAAGTATGGAGAGATATAGGTGCGGTTGTGAAGTCAGCGGCCATGGTCTCAGTGTGGGGAGCTGGGCAGCCTGAAGTTCAAGGTTGTATAACAACAACTTTTATTTATATAGCACCTTCGACATAAAACATCCCAAGACACAGGGCCTCATAAAGCATACTGACACACAAGGTGATAAGAGGTCACATAGCCAAAAGCTTAGTCAAAGAGGTAGGTTTTAAAGAATCTTTTAAAAGAGGAAAGCAATGTAGAGAGGCTGAGGAATTTAGGGAGGATATTCCAAGCTTATGGCCAAGGCAGCTAAAGGCGTGGCCACCATTGTTGAGGTGATTAGAATCAGAGATGCTCAAGAGGTCAGAATTAGAGGAGTACAGATATCTAAGAGGGTTTTGGGACTAGGGGAGATTGCAGAGATAGGGAGGGCAAGGCCATGGAGGGGTTTGAAAACAAGGATGAGAATTTTTAAATCAAGACATTGCTTGGTTGGGAGCCAATATAGGTCAGCGAGCACAGGGGCATGCTGTAAGCAAGTGCAGCTGAGTTTTGGATGACCTCAAAATTACAGAGGATAGAATGTGGGAGACCAGCGAGGAGTGTGTTGGAATAGTCCAGTCAAGAGGTAACAAAGGCATGAATGAGGGTTTCAGCAAAGACAAGAGCAAAGTCAGGCAATGCCAAGGAGGTGAAAATGGGCAGTGTTAGTGATGACACGAATGTGTGGTCAGAATCTCATCTTGGGTCAAATATGGCTTGTGAACAGAATCGGTTTAGTCTCACAGATGCCTGGGAGAGGGATGGATTGGTGGCTTGGGAACAGGGTTTGTAACAGAGACCAAAAACAACAGCTTCGATCTTCCCAATGTTTAATTGGAGCAACGTTTTGCTCATCCAGTACTGGAGACCCAAGAAGCAGTCTGAGAATTTGAAGAGAATGGAGGGGTCAAGCGAGGCGCTGGTGAGGTAGAGGTGGGTGTCACCAGAGAATGTGTGGAATATAACACTGCCTTTTTGGATGATGTCGCAGAGAGATAGCATGTAGATGGAGAATAGAAGGAGGCAAAGGATAATCCTTGGAGGACACGATAGGTAATGATATAGGAGCAGGAAGAGACGCCATTGAAAGTGATTCTCTAGCTCTGATTAGATAGATAAGAATGGAACCAGGCGACAGCAGTCCCACCGAGCAGGATGAGAGTGGGGCGGTGTTGTGTAAAGGAAATCTGATTTTTTTTCCTATTATTACTGTGGGATACTGAAGCAGGCTTGTGTGTGTATGATTGTGTGTGTGACTAATAAAGATGGTCAGGCTGCGAGGTTTGAATCAAAGGGGTTAATTGTAAAAACAGCCATTTTGAAATGGATAAAAACACAGAGATAAAAACAAAAAACTGCAGATGCTGGAAATCCAAAACAAAAACAGAATTACCTGGAAAAACTCAGCAGGTCTGGCAGCATCGGCGGAGAAGAAAAGAATTGACGTTTCGAGTCCTCATTACCCTTCGACAGAACTAGGTGAATCCCAGAAAGGGTTGAAATATAAGCTGGTTTAAGGTGCGGGGGGTGGGGGGGGGGGGGGGGGGTGGGTGGGGGGGGTGGGGGGGGGGGTCGGGGGGGGTGGGGGGGGGGTCGGGGGTTGGGTGGGGGAGAGAAGTTGGGGGGGGGTGGTGTGGTTGTAGGGACAAGCAAGCAGTGATAGAAGCAGATCATCAAAAGATGTCACAGACGGCAGAACAAAAGAACACATAGGTGTCGAAGTTGGTGATATTATCTAAACAAATGTGCTAATTAAGAATGGATGGTAGGGCACTCAAGGTATAGCTCTAGTGGGGGTGGGGGGAGCATAAAAGATTTTAAAATAATGGAAATAGGAGGGAAAAAGATTTAGTTTCATACCCCTACGCCCTCACCTTAATGAATTTCGGGCTCGGCACGATGCTGAACTCTTCTTCCGCCGTCTTCGTCTCCGGGCTCACTTCTTTGGGCAGGAGTCCTCTCCCTGTTCAACAGATCCTTTCACCCACCTCCAATATTCTCCCTCCACCTGGACCCCTCCCTCTGGATTCTTACCTTCACTTGATCTTTTCATTGAGAACTGTCAGCGCGACATTAGTCGTCTCAATTTCTCTGCTCCTCTCACCCATTCTAATCTCTCTCTTGCTGAACTTACTGCACTCCATTCTCTCAGGTCCAACCCTGACATCGTCATCAAACCCGCTGACAAGGGTGGTGCTGTTGTTGTCTGGCGCATGGACCTCTACCTCGCAGCGGCTGAGCGTCAACTCACAGACACTTCCTCCTACCTCTCCCTGGACCATGACCCCACCACTGAACATCAAGCCATTGTTTCCAGGACTGTCACTGACCTCATCTCCTCTGGGGATCTTCCTCCCACAGCTTCCAACCTGATAGTCGCCCAACCTCGGACGGCCCGCTTCTACCTCCTACCCAAAATCCACAAACAGAACTGTCCCGGTAGACAGATCGTGTCAGCTTGGTCCTGCCCCACAGAACTCATCTCTCGTTATCTTGACTCCCTTCTCTATCCCCTTGTCCAGTCCCTTCCCACCTACATCCGTGATTCCTCTGACACCTTACGTCACATCAACAATTTCCAGTTCCCTGGCCCTAACCGCTTCCTCTTCACCATGGACATCCAATCCCTCTACAGCTCCATCCTCCACCAGGATGGTCTGAGGGCCCTTAGCTTCTTCCTCGAACAGAGGCCCGAACAATCCCCATCCACCACTACTCTCCTCCGTCTGGGTCCCAGCTATGCCTGTCTCTTTATGGGGTATGTGGAACATTCCTTGTTCCAGTCCTACTCCGGCCCCCTTCTACAACTCTTTCTCCGGTACATTGATGATTACTTCGGTGCTGCTTCATGCTCTCGTCGGGACTTGGAAAAATTTATTAATTTTGCTTCCAATCTCCACCACTCCATCATTTTCACGTGGTCCATCTCTGACACTTCCCTTCCCTTCCTTGACCTCGCTGTCTCAATCTCTGGTGATAGACTGTCCACCAATATCCATTACAAGCCTACCGACTCCCACAGCTACCTTGACTACAGCTCCTCACACCCCGCTTCCTGTAAGGACTCCATCCCATTCTCTCAGTTCCTTCGCCTCCGTCGCATCTGTTCCGATGATGCTACCTTCAAAAGCAGTTCCTCTGACATGTCCTCCTTCTTCCTTAACCGAGGTTTTCCACCCACGATGGTTGACAGGTCCCTCAACCGTGTCCAGCCCATCTCCCGCGCATCCGCCCTCATGCCTTCTCCTCCCGCCCAGAAACATGATAGAGTCCCCCTTGTCCTCACTTATCACCCCACCAGCCTCCGCATTCAAAGGATCACCCTCCGCCATTTCCGCCAACTCCAGCATAATGCCACTACCAAACACATCTTCCCTTCACCTCCCCCCCACTGTCGGCATTCCGTAGGGATCATTCCCTCCGGGACACCCTGGTCCACTCCTCCATCAGCCCCTACTCCCCAACCCCCACCTATGGCACCACCCCATGCCCACGCAAAAGATGTAACACCTGCCCCTTCACTTCCTCTCTCCTCACCGTCCAAGGGCCCAAAATCTGGTTTCAATTGAAGCAACATTTCACTTGCATTTCCCCCAACTTAGTCTACTGCATTCGTTGCTCCCAATGCGGTCTCCTCTACATCGGAGAGACCAAACGTAATCTGGGCGACCGCTTTGCAGAACACCTGCTGTCTGTCCGCAAGAATGACCCAAACCTCCCTGTCGCTTGACATTTTAACACTCCACCCTGCTCTCTTGCCCACATGTCTGTCCTTGGCTTGCTGCATTGTTCCAGTGAAGCCCAACGCAAACTGGAGGAACAACACCTCATCTTCCGACTAGGCACTTTACAGCCTTCCGGACTGAATATTGAATTCAACAACTTTAGGTCTTGACCTCCCTCCTCCATCCCCACCCACCCCCCCTCTGTTTCTTCCCTCTTCCTTTTGTTTTTTTTCCAATAAATTATATAGATTTTTCTTTTTCCCTCCTATTTCCATTATTTTAAAATCTTTTATGGTCCCCCCATCCCCACTAGAGCTATACCTTGAGTGCCCTACCATCCATTCTTAATTAGCACATTTGTTTAGATAATATCACCAACTTCGACACCTATGTGTTCTTTTGTTCTGCCGTCTGTGACATCTTTTGATGATCTGCTTCTATCACTGCTTTTGCCTACAACCACACCACCCCTTCCACTTCTCTCCCCCACCCAACCACCCCCCCCCCACCTTAAACCAGCTTATATTTCAACCCTTCCTGGGATTCACCTAGTTCTGTCGAAGGGTCATGAGGACTCGAAACGTCAACTCTTTTCTTCTCCGCCGATGCTGCCAGACCTGCTGAGTTTTTCCAGGTAATTCTGTTTTCATTTTGAAATGGAGATGGATGAGCTAAGATGAGGTCTCAGCAAATACAGATGAATGGAATTTGCATTTTTAGATAAGTTGAGAAGGTTGTTTGATTTTCAAAGGGACATGATAAGATATTTTACAACTGGCAAGATAAATAAGGCAAAATTATTAAGTTTATTTTTCCTGGAATATCTGGCCATAAGGACAACATGAAAGATTTTTATAATCTGGGAAAAGGAACTTCCAAAGCAAGATTGAAACAATGGGATTTACAGATCAAAAGGGAGAAATATATTTAAAGAAAGTTGGAAAGCTGTATGGGTATGACCCTGTGAGATCTTGAGAGGTGGGTTGTGTGAAACAGAACTGTAAAAAAGCAGCCTCTAACCACCCCAGAGAAGTGCTGATTTGGTCCAGAGTGCAAGGTTTTCTTAAAGGCCTTGGAGTCGATTGTTGAGAGGGAGAGAGAAGCTGTGAAATACCTTCCTTATAGTAACAGTGGGTGCTTGTGGTAATATTTCTGGATGTTTTTATGGATTAAGAATCTATCGGACTGTTGCCTGAAAGGGGTGTGTATTTAGAAGTCTAGTTAAGTAGAAACCTTGGAAACTGTTGTAAGGCTAAGTTTAATGGTATAACTGTAGTCTTGTTTGTTAATTTTTATTCTTTTTGTTAATAAATGTTTTAATTTAATCTTTAAAATCTCCAAAAGTGGAATCTTAACTTTGGACTTCAGCGTACATAGCTTCTCGTAATAAACACAAATAGCAAAATCATTGATAGCTTGACCAAGCTTCCCTTTGGGATTTGGTCAGCCTGACTATTACCATCTGCTTTATCATAACAGTTGGAGGAGGATGGAGTGGTCAACATGTCAAAGGCTGCAGACAGGCCGAGAAGGACCAAAAGTAAAATACTGTGGACATTGGAAATCTAAAATGAAAAACAGAAGATGCTGGAAATACACAGCAGGTCGGGCAGCATCTTTGGAGAGAGAAGCAGGGTTAACATTTCAGGTCGTGACCTTTCATCAGACCTGGGAAGAAGTAGAAATGCAATAGGTTTTAAGTTGGTGAAATGGGGAAGGGTGGAAAAAGAACAACATGGAAGGTCTGTTAAAAGGCGGAAATTGGGGGGTGTTAAATGACAAACAAGTTGGTGGGACAGGGCCAAAGGGTATAGTAATGAGACAAATGAAGAGATGAAAGATGGGCCCAGAGGAGGTCTGAATAGCAGAATAATGAACAGCTGCCGTCTAAAAGCAAAAGACAAGAAAAACAAGATTAAGGCTGACAGATGCAAAATAAAGGAAACAAAAAAGGAGCAGAGGTTATGACCTGTAATTGTTGAACTCAATGTTGAGTCTAGAAGGCTGCAAAACTGCCTAATCAAAAGATGAGATGCTGTTCTTTTAACTTGCATTGAGCTTCATTGGAACAGTGCAACAGGTTGAGGACCGAGATGTCAATGTGAGAGCAATGTGGTGAATTAAAATGGCAGGCCACTGGAAACTTAGGGTCATGCTTGCAGACAGAATGAAGGTGTCTCACAAAGTGATCCCCAACCTGCATTTGATTTCCCTATTGTGGAGAAGGCCACATTGTGAGCAGCAAATACAGTACATTAATTGAACAAAGTATGTTTGGGTCCTTGGTAGATGAGGAGAGAGGAGGTAAAAGGGTGGGTGTTACAACCTCTGCACTTGCATGGAAAGGTTCTGTGGGAAGGGGATGGGATGGTGGGGGTGATTGATGAGTGGACCAGGATGTCACAGAGGGAATAGTCCTTTTGGAATGCTGAAAGGGGCAGGGGAAGATGTGTTTGGTGGTGGCATCGCTCTGGAGGTGGCAGAATTGGCAGAGGACGATCTGTTGAACATGGAGGCTGGAAGGTGAAGACAAGGAGAACTGTATCGTGGTTCTAGGAGGGAGTGGAAGGAACAAGAGCATAAGTGTGGGAAATGTGTTGGACACGGCCGAGGGCCTTGTCAAATAGGGTTGGAGTGAATCCTCAGCTGAGGAAAAAGACATATCAGAAGCACCGGTATGGAAGGTTGCATCATCAGAACAGATGCGACGGAGACAGAAAAACTGGGAGCATGGAAGGGTGTGAGGAAGTGTAGTCGAGGTAGGTGTGGGAGCTAGTGGGCTTATAATGAGTATTTGTTGATAGTCTACCACCAGAAATGGAGACAGAGAGATCAAGGAATGGAAAGGAAGAGTGGGAAATGGACCATGTGAAAGTGAGAAAGTGGTAGAAATTAGAAGCAAAGTTGAAGTCATTTTCCAATTCAGGGCAAGCCCAGGAAATGTCACCAAGAAATGTACTGAAAAAAGACTCAAGAGAGAAGGCCTGAGTAGGACTGGATCAAGAAACTTCCACATAACCCACAAAAAGACATGTAAAGCTAAAACCAAGAAGGCACCCATAGCAATACCTTTTATTTAGGATAAAAAGAGAAGTTGTTCAATGAGGGAACAAGTTCAGCCAGGTGGATGTAAACTGGTTGGACCTCAAGGAAGAAGTGGAGAGAGCCCTCAGGCCATCCTGGTGGGGGATGGAGGTGTAGAGAGATTGGACATCCATGGTTAGGGTCTGGAAATTGGAAATGGTTAAAGTGATGGAGGGCTTCAGAAGAGTCATGGAAGTTAGGTGGGAGAGATTGTACAAGGGGAGAAAAAGTATAGTCAAGTTGGGAAGAAATTAATTCAATGGGGCAGGAATAGGCTGGAACGATGAATCCATCAGGGCAGTCCTGTTTATGGATCTTAGGAAGGAGGTAGAAGCAGGTGGTTTGGGGTTGGGGGACTGTGAGGTGGGAAGTTGTGGAGGGAAAATCACTGGAGGAGATGAGGTCGGTGACAGTGCTGGGAACAATGGCTTGATGTTCAGAGGTGGGGGTCATGGTCCAGGGGGAGGTAGGATGTCCTGGGGAGTTGGCATTAAGCCTCTGCTTGGTAGAGGTCATTATGCCAGACAATAACAATCCCTGTCAGATTTTATAACAATGTTAGTGTTGGACTTGAGAGAAAAGAGTGCAGCTAGTTCAGAGCGAGATAGGCTAGCATGAGTGAGAGGGGCAGAGAAATTGATACGGCCGATGTCACGCCAGTAGTTCTGAGTTTACTGGCTATTTACCTTAATCACAAATGAAATCCTAAGTGACTGTGATAATTATGAGCCATTTTGGTACTGTGGCAGGGGTGGAAACCAGATTGGAGGGATTCAAACATGGAGTTGTGGAGAAAATGGGCAGATTTGGCAGGCAACAACTCATTCAGGGACTTTGGTGAGGAAAGGTTAGAGATGGGGCAGTATATTTTGTAAATGGAGAGGCGAAGGGTTGTTTTTTATAGAAGAGGAATGGTGACAGCAGGTTTGATGGAAAGGGGGACATCATCAGAAGAGGGAGGGCTGTTTACAAAACAAAATCAAAAATACCTGGAAAAACTCAACAGGTCTGGCAGCATCTGCGGAGAGGGACACAGTTAACGTTTCGAGTCCAAATGACCCTTCAACAGAGCTAAGTAAAAATAGAAGAGAGATGAAATATAAGCTGGTTTAAGGGGTGGTGGGACAAGTAGAGCTGGATAGAGGGCCAGTGATAGGTGGGGATAACCAAAAGATGTCACAGACAAAAGGACAAAGAGGTGTTGAAGGTGGTGATATTATCTAAGGAATTTGCTAATTAAGGGTAGAAAGCAGGACAAGCAAGGTAACGACAGCACTAGTGGGGGTGGGGTGGGGTGAAGGAATCGAAAAAGGCTAAAAGTTAGAGATAAAACAATGGATGAAAATACATTTAAAAATAATGGAAATAGGTGGGAAAAGAAAAATCTACATAAATTATTGGAATAAAGGCAGGGGGTGGGGGGTGGGGAGATCGGAAAGGGGGTGGGGATGGAAGAGAGAGTTCATGATCTAAAATTGTTGAACTCAATATTCAGTCTGGAAGGCTGTAAAGTGCCTAGTCGGAAGATGAGGTGCTGTTCCTTCAGTTTGCGTTGGGCTTCACTGGAACAATGCAGCAGGCCAAGGATGGACATGTGGGCATGAGAGCAGGGTGGTGTGTTGAAATGGTAAGCGACAGGAAGGTCTGGGTCATGCTTGCAGACGGACCGAAGGTGTTCTGCAAAGCGGTCACCCAGTCTGCGTTTGGTCTCTCCAATGTAGAGGAATATGATCATGAACTCTCTCCTCCATCCCCACTCCAATGACCCCCCCCTCCCACTTTTTTTCCAATAATTTATATAGATTTTTCTTTTCCCACCTACTTACATTATTTTTAAATGTATTTTCATCCATTGTTTTATCTCTACCTTTTAGCCTTTTTCAATTCCTTCACCCCACCCCACCCCCACTAGGGCTATCTGTACCTTGCTTGTCTTGCTTTCTGCCCTTAATTAGCACATTCTTTATTTTTATAATTAGCACCACCTTCAATACCTCTTTGTCCTTTTGGCTGTGACATCTTTTGGTTATCTCCACCTATCACTGGCCCTCTATCCAGCTCTACTTGTCCCACCTTCCCCTTAAACCAGCTTATATTTCACCTCTCTTCTATTTTTACTTAGTTCTGTTGAAGGGTCATTCGGACTCAAAACATTAACTGTGCTCCTCTCCACAGATGCTGCCAGACCTGCTGAGTTTTTCCAGGTATTTTTGTTTTTGTTTTGGATTTCCAGCATCCACAGTTTTTTGCTTTTATCTAGGGGCTGTTTACAATATTGGCTAACATAGGAACCAGGAAGGGAAGAAGTGCTGTCAAGATGAGCTTGGAGAGGGTATGAGGGGAGGTAGGAGAAAAAATAGAGAAAGATGCAAATTCAGGGCTAAGATAGGGGGAGCTTTAGAGGAAGTTTGGCCAGGTAGGGTAGGGGAAAGGGGTGAAGTTTCAGAAACAGCTAATGTAATGACTTCAGTGAAAGAAGTCCACAAACTCCTCACATTTACTGGAGACAAGGCTGGATGAGATGGGGCGATAGAGGTTTGTGATGATAGGCTGCAGTTGGGAAAAGTTGGAAAAGAAGTCTAGGTTTATCTTTGCATCCCAAGATGACCCTGGAATAACGAGCAGTTTTGGCAGATGAGAACAGGGCCTGACAGTGCTTTACGTGGTCCAGCCAGATCTGGCGCAGTGTCTAATCCAGTTATTTACTATATACGTTCAAATCTGCATTCCTTGGACTTAAGAGAGCAGAGGTTTACATTTATATGGTACCTTTCATGACCAAAGGATATCTCAAAGTGCTTTACAACAAAAAAAGTCCTTTTAGAAGTGCAACAGGCCCTCATTTTTACATCTCATATGAAAGATAGCACCTCTGACAGAGCTGAATTTCTCACTCAACTTCTACACTCCACAAGACTCTTACCTTAGTAATTGATCAGGCAGGAAAATGGAGAGTGTATTTTTACCTATCACTGGCAATCTCCCAGAATGAGGGTTTTGAATCTTCAAACACCTGTGTTTGATATGAAAGCCAACTGCAAAGTTATGAGAATGAGTTAAGATTACAATATTGTGTAATGGATACTTATTTCACCACAGTAATAATGCAAAGACGATGAAAGAGATGTAGAATGATATGGAATTTATGTGGAATAAGCAGAAAAGTCCAGAGAACCATTGACAATAGCTATTTGTCTTTAATAGGACTTGGAGTAATTGGGTACCAGGTTATTACTAAATGCATCTGAGCATGATTGCAACAGATATCCAAACTGCTCTCCTTGTTTCTGTTCTGTCTGGGGTTATCATTAATCTGCAGTTTATTGCAGCTCAAATACTTTTGTTTATTTTGTGCATGCTGTTATTGCCTACTTAGAAAGTAAGAGACTATAAAGCTGCTCATTAAAGCACTGCTTGATGGGATTGTGGTGAGAGTTTTGCATCTGCTATAAATGATATCCTCTTGCAGCACAGGTTTGCTTAAATAGGTGACAGCTTCACCCATACTTTTACCTCCCACCTAATCTTCTGCACACAAACAATCCTGTCCTTTCCTTTATGCCTTGGACCCAGGTTTTGTCTTTCCATGGCACCTTTATACCTTGTCTCCTTGGCTGCTTTGCTCCCTTTTTTGGAATTTATTCCTGCCATACGGCATCCTAATGTTGAACAGGTGCCTATTGGTCTTTATTGTCATTCAGCAGCTGGTCAGGTACAACAGAGGTGATGATGGAGGTACTGGGAGGAACATGCCCAGTCTCATCTTTCTGTGAGGGAAAGGTAGTTGAGTTGGTATGGGAGATGATGCAGGTCAAGATGCTCAGAAGGATTTTCTTTCAACAGTCTTTGGATGGTACAATATGCCTGTTCAAATCAGAGTCTGCCACACTAATGTATTATACATTAATGCCTCTGTATAACTTCCATTTATTAGTTTCATTTACTTAGATCATGGTAGTTTCCTTGATTTAATTAACAACATTATCTCTTTGTATAGATGCAACTGTCATGTGAAGTGTTTATTTTTGTAAGTTATTTGATATTGTATTTCAGAATCTGGGCTTTTGTCAGCTATTAGCTACCATATAGTGGGTCAAAACATTCCATTTCAAAAGGCAATTGAAAACTTCCATCAAGCAAAATCCATTCTGAAAGTGTCAACATTTACTTGCAGTACCAGTTATGCACCTTTACTGGTGGCATAGTGAGAGCCCTTACAAAGTTAATTTATCTGTTACATAACGTCAGTGGAAAACCCAACTTATAATTGTGGACTCTCTGAGCCAAATTACACTAACACAGCTGTAGTGCAGGAATCCGTCAGTCACATCAACATAAGGACAAAAGATGTTAATATTTATCTAAAACTAACATGACATTTCAAACCCCTGTCCCAGATTGAGATCTATTCCTAGGGTTGGGAAGGAACCTTATTGCCCAGTCCCCCTTAGTCAGCGCAGCACAGCCAAAGGAACTCACTTTGACATATTAATATGTGCCAGGAGGAAGGAAGGGGAATCCAGTCTGATAGGTAGGTTATACTGTTAACTCGATTTTTGTCTTGATGCTCTCTCAGAATGCTTCTTTCTGGATCCAAACCATAGGTCTTGCCCTACCTGCATCCCCTCCACCACACTATTCTCCTGCAGAATGAGATCTCCCCCTGTTCAACCAATCTTTCTCTTATTCCAACTCCTTCACAGGGAGACAAATTAAGAAACCATTGAGAAACTCTTCCTCCCCAAACTGGGAAAATGGAATCCATGGGATTCCCTATAATGTACAGCAGAACTCCCATGTCTCCCACTAAGCCCAAAGGGGAGCTATTACTGAAGGGTATCAGAGTTGCTTTATGCCCATACTAATATAAAAATCACAGAACTACTGGAACC
Organism: Carcharodon carcharias; assembly: GCF_017639515.1. Classification (NCBI taxonomy): domain Eukaryota; kingdom Metazoa; phylum Chordata; class Chondrichthyes; order Lamniformes; family Lamnidae; genus Carcharodon; species Carcharodon carcharias. The sequence continues at coordinate 84,951,197 of NC_054473.1, forward strand.
TAATGGCCCCTGGCCTCCACCCACCCCCCAGTGAAACCAATTTCAGGGTAGTGATTGCATATACAAACTTACTTGAGTTGCACCCTCAGGCAACTGATCTGGGTACAAAAGCGCACTGGCCTGCTCCCCTCAATGGGGTTAATGGGTGGGTAGGAGACTCTGATGGCAATGCCACTGAAGGCCAGGAGAAGATGGAAGTTCTTCTTCTTTGTTCAAGATGGTCACTATCTAGTGCTTATGTGGCGTGAATGTTTTCGTGCCACTTCTCAGCCTAAGCCTCAATGTTATCCAGATTTTGTTGCCCTGTACCACATCAAGAGATTAACCATCTACAAGGTTCAACAGGCAATGAAAGATGAAGCAGAGAATTATGTTTCCTAAATGTATTTATTTTATACATAACTGTGACAACTGGGAGGTAACACTGTCAAACACAGATCACAAGGATACAGTATGCTCATGCCCAAAGATTCCTGAAGAGAGATCTACCATTGAAGATACAGTTGCACAATAGAAATACAGTGAAAAAAAACCACTGAAACTACTTTGAATAAATTAGTAATATAACAAAACAATTCCCCTGCCTGTTTGGAGCTGAGGGGTTTTCTGTCTGGTTTTAATGTGCAGAAATTTAACACTTCCCTGCACTTCTGCAAGATAGTTGTAGTAAATTACCAGGAGCTCAATGTGGCTTTAACATGAGTGAACAAGAAAAACATGTTCAGCCTCATCCTTCAATTCCCACTGTCTTCCTCCCACCCCTCTATTACTGAGTACCACATCAAAGCTGCAGTATCCCTTCTGATCAGGTGGCTTCAGCTCTTGGTACATCAATAGGGCACAGCACTCATCGTGAAAGGAAGTTATGCCACACCCTGTCCTGTTTCTTCATAGTTCACACAAGGCAGACTTGATATTCTGCAGGAAAATAAATTTGGCAGCACCGTGTGGGGTTAATTCCAGGTCTACATTTATAGACAGGCACATTTTAAACCCTACCTAGTTGCAAACAGCCAGTGGACAGTTGGAGAGAGATTCTGGAGATCAGCCCTTTACATTTGGACCTTTTGCAAAACGGCGAAGTTTGAACAATCTAAACAGAGCAGAAAACATACCTGGATTGGGCTGTTTCCTTCACAATGGGCAGGTCACTGTCTGTGCCATGATGTATCTTTACAATGTTGCCACTCAGGCCAGGCAGCTCCAGAGTTGAGCCTACCCAACATACCACTGGATCCAGGATGTATTATTGCTCACATCTCCATCTGCAACAACCTGGGGCTGACCAGGTACTCCTGGACAATTGAGGGCTTTCACAATCACAGTGCAGTTAATGCTCCAGGGACTGATAGAGCACCTATTGCTCCATGATCCTGGGCTAACTTTGTGCCATTCCATTCCTTCTTTATTTCTTTTAATTGCCCCTATATTTTAAAATAGCAGTGCTTTTTTCCCCCAAAAGTCAAACTTGCACTGTCATTTCTCTTTGCAGAAAATAACTGAAAAGGAAATTGGAACCTAACGTTTTAAAATGCTCAGAGTTGAGCTTTCTCTCATTTTCTGGGCCTGTCAACCTCTGGTCATTTATAGATAAGTACGGTGAGATGGCAGTATCACTCGTGATTGCTCCTCAGTAACGTACTGCCATAGAAACAAAGGGCCCAAAAAAGTAGACACAGCTCAGGATCAGAAGTGATCCTTAACTCATTTGTAATTTTTTTTGAAAAAGTCTTTAAACAACTAAGATACAACAATTTATTTATTTTTTAAAAACAAGGGTAGCCTGTACGTAACAAACCTAGGCCGCATTGCTCCGCTAAATACATTTCATTCACTGTCAATGTCTCAGAAGGTCGTCAAGCTACAGGCCTGCTCAAAACATACTCACTTCTGACAAGTTTGTCCAATGCTTCCCAGGAAGCATACGGTGATAGATCTATTAAGAAGCAAGAGGGCTGGAGAAATATTTAACAGCACTGCTTGATTGTCTTTCCCCAGGAGGTCAGGAAAGAAAAGAATGGCTGGACTCAGAGCAGCGTGCTGACTGGTTTATTCGTGAATGGGAACTTGAGTACTCAGAAACTACTGCACTGCTAGAATAAAATACTGCATTTATTAAAAATCTTCTCTTACTAAGCTAATGAACAACCAGCAACCGCTACTAAAGCAACTAATCAAATACCTGAAATGTTTAATTAGACTTCTTTGAGCAGCCATGTTGGTCCCCACCCATATATACCCCTGAAAATAAAAGAGATTAAAAACAATTCTGAGGTTTTAAAAAATCACTAATTTCCCCTGACAAGTCTCTTCCCACATGAACCTCTGCTGTCTTCAATGTCTTCCAATTTGAGAGGAACCATTTCTAGATCTTTGACCCTAGGTAGCGTGAGCCTCAATGCACATACGCCGGTGGGCTCAAATCCCCTCACTGCTGCTTGGTCCTAACTACAGAGCTACAGCTCACAGCATGCTGCATTAAACTGTGAGCTCCAGGTCAAAATAATGGTGAAGCTCACATGACGTTCCTCCCTTTCTCCCAAAATGTTGGGCACTGTTCTCTTTTCTGGAATGCAATGGATTACATGTATGGAAGGCAATGAATGGAACTTCCTTCTTTCCAGCTTGCAGTGGGGTCCCATCGAGGAGTGATGCTGCCATTTTCCCTTTGTCTTTGCCTTTTCTATTGGCCAACTGGGCTTTTGGAATAAAGACAGTTTAGCAATTGCTTCTGAGTGTCTACAAGCTGTTCCACAAGGAATGTGGGAAGAAGGGGCTTTCATAGGGATGGGCACAGCGTAAGGTCCCCAGCCACTGAGACCTGTAAACTCAACATTTTACACCCATTGAATAGCACCCGGCCTCTTCCAGAAGTATCCTGTTAATGATAAATGGATTTGGATTCAGGGCTACCTTTTGGGCAAGAAAGCTTCAAGCAAAGTGAATTGAGGACAGGGATTACAGATGCACAGAATTACATTTGATATTCTGCGCATTTTACTAATTTGCTATGATACAGTGTTGGTTCATTTTGGTTTTAGAATTCATGCTTTTGGAGACATTTAAAGATGTGCCAAGAACTTTTGGATTTATTTGTGTGCCTGGTGTGTGTCCTATGTGCTCATAGGGATGAGGGTCAGTAGGATGTGAAAGTCATTAGCTTAAATTTCAGTTTCTTCTGCCTACCACACATGAACATTCTTCACTGCTCTGCTCCATGGCTCACTTCAAATCAGCTGTGAGAATCACCAAGCTGAATCCATTTCTAGTGAATGAAATCACTGGAGTGAATTATGGTCCAATCATCTGGTCAAACAGGGTCAAGTGAATCAGTAAAGATTTCCTGTAAACTGTTTACAAGTGTTATTTTAGCTGGAAACTTCTCCACAGGCCTCTCCAGCAGATACTGCAGGCTCCTGCATCTCTCTGGTGTGTTCCATATATCATTTGCACGCTACGTACAATTCACCCCGTCACAGGTCCCAGCCTAGGGTCATAGTTTATTAACCAACTGGCAGGGTCAGAATAATACCAGGAGCTTGATATAAAACCTTGCTCACGGCTTAAAAAAAGGAGTGTGGAATTTTGTAAATCCACTTTCCCTTTGGAAGTTTGGCATGCAAACGTTCGATGCCAGGGGAAGGAAAAATGCTATGCCCTCCAAATCAGCACATGCCCATATTCTTAGATGCAAGTAGACACAATACACTGTGCAACTCCAAGTGTGCTATGAGCTCACAATAAAATGCTTACACAGGAGTTTGAATTCAAACCTAGAGTCTGAGCAGGCAGCACTCGGGGGTGGGGGGGGGGGGGGTTGGTTATTCACGTTCATCGGTCTCAAACAACTGCACTCTCTAACCTTGGCCACATGGACCAATGCTCCAGGCCATCTGCCGGTCAACTGGTACCTTATTCTGGAGAAAAGTGCCACAGGTTTTAGCTTTTCTTGAATTTGTCACTCAAAAGAGATACTGCAGCTTTAAGGGATGGACAGCATTTGTAAACCAGGGCTCTCAGTACTTCATGGTCTAGACTAGAACATACACTTCGATAAACAAAAATAAAGATTTGGGATCAACGTAACAAAATAGCAATCTTAAAAATTACACAGTAGAATTAGTTTGAAACTTGTAACTACTGCAAATACTTGTAAGCAAAGATGTGTAAAGTTAACATATTCAAACAAAAGGATGGCAACATAAGAGCTTTATATTAGGAACAGCTTACAGGTCAGTTTTATAAACACACCTGCTTTGTGTCAATGTGCTTTCCTACAAATTACTAAATGTCTCCACTGAATCAGCAGGACAGAAATAAGCAACTACATGTACAACAGGTGAAAGCCAGATCCTTCTGGGAATGAGCAACGGGAAATGGCTCCCACACTTCCGCTACTTCTGGTTACATTCACTGGAAGTCCGTTACAGTCTGAGCTTATTTATTTTCTGTCTGCTCACTCATCCAGTGTTGAAAAGGAAAGATTGCGCTAGCTAGGAGAAGAGCCTTGCTTTGCGATACTTGTAACTAACACCCGTACGAAGCTCTAACCCTGTTACGCACAGTCCTTTGCAGTAATCCAGCGTTGGTCCATAATCCGACTCTTGGGACGCTACTCTGATCTGTCTTCCGTAGAATGTGCAACAGCTTTCCAAGGAGCAGATGAGCCACAGGCTCTGTGCATTAAATCGCTGGACAGTGAGAGATTACCCCTGGCAAGGTACTGAAGGGAATAATATTCAAGGGAAGGAGTGAAATTCAAAACAAACCCGCACACCTGTCAGCTAAAGAACCTGAGTGTTAAATTATGGAGTCCTTCACACATTCAGGTGGTCGTAAATGAGGACATTTGTCCCAGCATTTACAAATATACAGCAATCCATGCAGTCTTGGTCTTTGGGAGCAGTATGAGAATTACCTGGCCTGCATGCTGCTTTGGTACCGAGTGGGTGCCCCCCACATTGGCACCTGTCATTGTATGGCAGGCCACAGTAAGTGAATGGCATTGCTCCCTTTACAAGATGCATTAGTGTCAGTACAGGCAGTGCTGCTCCATGTAACTATGTAACAGTTTTATACATTGGGATATAACAAACAGTTTGAACAACAAACTCGCTTTTTGTCTAGCAATTTGCCAGAAGTTGACAGTATTTTTTTCTGTGGCGTCATCGCTGCGATGAGTATCAGAGTAAGCAGTCATAAGTATGTGCTTGAGAGGGAGAGGTCAGCACCTATCCCCCCCGAGTAATAGGTAAAGAAATAGGAACAGTTTGGAATATGCTACTGATTCTGGAGTTGAATCTCTTCTAGGATACTAATGAGATTCTCCAGTCCGAAGATATAACCTTTGTCAGGTCCGTCATGCACAGTTTGATCATCCCGAAACCCCTTGAATGTGCTATGGGCAAAGTCTATCATTCGCACATCAATTTTCGGCAGGTCCTGAGTGCTGGTCGAGGAGGAAGATGAGGATGGCAAGGAGCCGGTGCTTTCCTGCAGGTTGTCTTGGTTCATTGCACCTGTGGGTTTGTGTCGCTGATCTGCCTTCCGCTCCTTTCCATCGTAGATAATCAACAAAGAGCTGGAGTAGAAGCGGTAAGAAGCTTGCTTCTCCAGAACCTCCTTGAGGCTACGAAGTTTCTGCAGAATAACATCAAACAAGTCCACACGTAGGTAACTGCCATTGTGCAGGAACTGATACAGAGCTTTGCCAAACCCTTCGATGGAAAGACTGCGACCATAGTACTTGTTCCTGCACACGTAATGCCCTGAGTCTAACTGATACACCTGAAAAGACAAAACATAACTGATAAGCATGGTCTCTTGGACAAGCAACTTACAGCACAACCAAACTGGCTGTTGGTAACCTGAAATACTCTGCATTTGTTTTCAACCTTTATATCCAGGTTGAGACATAAAAGTTCCCACCTACAAGTACTATTCCAGAATTTTACATAGGTCTCACAACCTAGAGTCTATTTGTAACTTCCCATTAAAAATAACTCTATTGCAAGAATTGTAATTCACACTAATGAATATTCTTATTTAGTGTAAGTTCTTATGAGTTGAGCAAAGGCTGAGAGGAAGTACTGAGACAGACAGACATCAATCAGTAAAAATAGCTATTAGTCATTCATACTCTTGTAGGGAGGAACGACAGTCTTCAATATAAGGGGGTTGGATTATCAGTAGAGATATAGGCAGCAAAAAGGGAAAAATTGAATGATTACTATGCGCAGGGCTACATTATCAGTAGAGAAATAGGCAGTAACACAAGGCTTTTACTGACAGGGGGTTACTGAATGACAATATGAGGGAGGTGGATTAACATCAGTCTCCTTTGGCTGCATCATTCCAATATTCACTGTAGAATTGGATGTGAAGAACTGTAATGTGAATATTAAGAACGGGTCAGTGAAGGAAGTATGTTTTTATAAATCGCTCCTTGCGTCTTCTCTCCTGCAGTTTGTGGTTTGTGCTAGGGTACAGTCCCACAAACTCTAGCAGCTTCCCAATACTTCCCCTGAACGGCTACCGTGTGATCTTAAATGTTAGTAGGCTAAACTGACCGTGGGCAAAGGATCACGCAATAAATGGGAGGATACTGAGAGGAATACAGGAAGTGAGACACCTTGGAGTGAATGGCCAAAGATCTTTGAAGGTAGCTTGGCAGATTGATAAAGATGTTTAAGAGGGCAAATGGAATCCTTTCATTTATTAGCTGAGGCACAGAATACAAGAGCAGGGAGCACTATATAAAACATTTAGGCCACAACTTGAGTACTTTGTGCAACTCTGGTCACCTCATTACAGAAAGGATGTAATTGCATTAGAGAAGGTACACAGGAGATTTATGAGGATGTTGCCAGAACTGGAAAACTGCAATTATGAGGAAAGATTGGACAGGCTGGGATTGTTCTCCTTGGAACAGAGGAGGCTGACGGGACTTTTGATTGAGATCTACAAAATTGTGAGGGGCTTGGATGGGAAGGGGCTATTTACATTAGAAGAGAGGTCAGTGACTAGGGGGCATAGATTTACCCTGATTGGTAGAAAGATTAAAGGGGAGGTGAGGAAGAGTTTTTTTCACCCAGAGGGTGGTGGGGTTCTCGAACTAACTGCCTGAAAGGGTAGCAGAGGCAGAAACCCTCATCTCATTTAAAAGGTGTCTGGATGTGAACCTCTAGTGCCATAACCTGCAGGACCAAATGCTGGAAAGTGGGATTAGGCTGGGTGGCTGAATTCTTGCCAGTGTGGACATGATGGGCCAAGTGGCCTCTTTCTGTGCTGTAAACTTTCTATGATTCTACGATTGGTAACATGACTGAACCCAATTTTCTCCTCCCTCAGTAGCACGATGAATACACGATGATTTGGAGTGGGCTCCCTGCTTTTGTTTCCTGTCCGTGGACACCTGGCCACCCAGTAGCAGACCTCCAGTCTATCTGCCGATAAAACTTCCTGACATGGGTCCTAGTCTTTGACTGTGACCCTCCTCCCATGCCATGGTTCAGCTTGAATTACTATGCAAGATATAATATATTCTTTATTATGTGATATACATCAAAAGACCATCTCTCAGTCAACTTCTATCCTGGGTAAAAAGCCCATGTTCTCTAGTCTTTGCCCATAACTTAGACTCTGACACTAGGGATCAAACCCATGGCTTTGCTCTGATCTGATTCAGCCCTCAGATGAGTCAGTGACCAGTGCTGACAGAGAAGGGCAAACCAAATGTTTAACAGTTTTAACTTGACTTCCTTGGAGGTTCTAATGCATAGTTCTGTGTTCCATTTCCTTTGAGGATTGGTGTTCTGCAGTGGCTGGGCACGTTCAGCATCATGTCTAAAATATCTAAACCTCTTTCAAGTTCTTACCCACTTCACCACTTTGTCTACCCATCTGCAGTACATTCTACCAAGAATAAGAAAAAGCTTGCATTTCTCCTTTTTTGGCCCCACGATGTTCCACAGCACGTCAGACAATTAAATAACTTTGAAGTGTTATATAGGTTAACAGCAGTAAACAATTTACAATGAGATAAATGGCCAGGGAATCTGTTTTTTAAAATGGTATTAGTTGATGGATGAACATTGGCCAAGAGACCTGGAGAACTTCCCTTCTAGTCTTCAAATTGCGTATCAATGGAAGTTTGGTTTTTCTAACTAGATATCTGGAGTTTAAAGAGGGAAAGGTTTTACTACAGCGCTACAAGGCCCTGGTTAAACCATATCTGGAATATTGCGAAGTTCTGGGTATATATAGAATATATTAGTCTTGGAAGGAATGCAGCACAGATTCACCAGAATTATTACAGGGCTACAAGGGTTAGATTATAAAAGGTTACACAAATTTATATTCCCTGGAATACAGAAAGGGTGATTTGATTTGAGGTTTTTAGGAATCTGAAACGAATTTGTCTACTGACAGGGAAGCCTAGGACAAAGGGATATATCTGGAAATCTGAACCAAACCAGTTGGAAGAGAAGTTAGAAAACACTTCTTCATACAAAGGGTGCGAGAAGTGTGGAACTCTCCCACAAAATGCAGTAGATACTAAGTTCAGCTAAGGATTTTAAATCCGAGATTGATAGATTTTTGCTAGATAGGATTACAAAAAGGATTTGGAGTCAAGGTAGGTGGATGTAATTAAGATACAGAGCAGCCACGATCTCAGTAAATGGTGGATCATGCTTGACGGGCTGAATGACTCACTCCTCTTCTTATGTTTTTAATGCAGCGGGACATTTTGCATCCACTCAAGCAGGACTACTATCTCATCCAAAAGCCAGAACTTCCTAAATACTACCCTGAAATAGCAGCTTAGATTAGGTACTCAGGTCCTGTATTGCAACTGGAACTAAAGAACTTCTGATTCAGAGGTAAGAGACTGCTACCAACTGAGCCAAGCTGACATTGTTCTGTTATAAAAACAAAAAACTGCGGATGCTGGAAATCCAAAACAAAAACAGAATTACCTGGAAAAACTCAGCAGGTCCGGCAGCATTGGCGGAGAAGAAAAGAGTTGCCGTTTCGAGCCTCATGACCCTTCGACAGAACTAGGTGAATCCAAGGAAGGGGTGAAATATAAGCTGGTTTAAGGTGGGGGGGTGGTGGGTTGGGTGGGGGGAGAGAAGTGGAGGGGGGTGGTGTTGTTGTAGGGACAAACAAGCAGTGATAGAAGCAGATCATCAAAAGGTGTCACAGACAACAGAACAAAAGAACACATAGGTGTCGAAGTTGGTGATATTATCTAAACGAATGTGCTAATTAAGAATGGATGGTAGGGCACTCAAGGTATAGCTCTAGTGGGGGTGGGGGGAGCATAAAAGATTTAAAAATATTTAAAAATAATGGAAACAGGTGGGAAAAAGAAAAATCTATATAATTTATTGGGAAAAAAACAAAAGGAAGGGGGAAGAAACAGAAAGGTGGTGGGGATGGAGGAGGGAGATCAAGATCTAAAGTTGTTGAATTCAATATTCAGTCCGGAAGGCTGTAAAGTGCCTAGTTGGAAGATGAGGTGTTGTTCCTCCAGTTTGCGTTGGGCTTCACTGGAACAATGCAGCAAGCCAAGGACAGACATGTGGGCAAGAGAGCAGGGTGGAGTGTTGAAACGGCAAGCGACAGGGAGGTTTGGGTCATTCTTGCGGACAGACCCCACCTTAAACCAGCTTATATTTCACCCCTTCCTTGGATTCACCTAGTTCTGTCGAAGGGTCATGAGGACTCGAAACATCAACTCTTTTCTTCTCCGCCGATGCTGCCAGACCTGCTGAGTTTTTCCAGGTAATTCTGTTTTTGTTTTGACATTGTTCTGTCATTGTTTTACCCAAATCTTTTGTCTAACTCATCCTTTAGTTTCCAACTTACCTCCTGAAATTCAAGCTTTCTTTAATTTAGTACTGCCTGCAAATTTGATCAGTTTGCATTGAATTAATGAATCTATTATTTAGTGTAAATTAGTGTGAACACCAACCTGGATGTCACCTCAGCATTTCTCAAATCCCACCACCCCCAAACTTGACCTGATTTCTTTAATAACTACCTAGTGCTTTTCACACTTCAGCCAATTTCTTACCCATTCAACAGTTTGAACGCCATGATAAGACACGGAGTTAAGTTTCTTTCCAGTGCAGATTTAAACAAAATAATTTACCTTGTACAGAATCTGTATGACACACCGAATGGCAGGCCGCATTTTATTATTTTAAAATGGGTCACTTACCTGCATTCCACACACTCGCACACCCAGTGCTCCCGAAGTGCTCAGCTCACATTTTCTCATCTGACGTGCTGCCTTCTCCTCAGATGCGTCATCTCCATGCTGCCTGGTCCCCATTTTTAGGTCCAGAATACAAGGATATCCAAATTGATGAACCACATTCTCCAGGAGCAGAAACTCTGAGGAGCTTGTTAAGGAATGTCCCTGCGTTTCCATCAGAAATCACTGCATCCAATCCTAACATAACAGATACAATAGCATAGTGGACTAGTCACCCAGAGGCCTGGACTGGTGATCAGAAGACACAAGCTCAAATCCCACCATAGCAGCTGGGGAAATTCAATTAAATAAGTCTAGAATAAAAAGCTGGTGTCAGCAATGGTGACGAAGAAACTATGGGACTGTCATAAAAAAAACCAGCTCAGTTCATTAATTTCGCTGTTCTTACCCACTCTGACCTATATGTGACTCCTGACTCACAGCAATGTGGTTGACTTTTAACTGCCCTTTGAAATAGCCTAGCAAGCCACTCAGCTGCATTCAAGAAGGTGGCTCACCAACACCTTCTCAAGGGCAATTAGAGATGGACAATAGATGCTGGCCTTGCCATTAATGCACACGTCCCATGAAGGGATTTTAAAAAAGCTATCACAGCTATCTCTATCTAAGGGCACTGTCTTAATAGGTTTCTTATTATTATAATAGGTTTCTTATGCTCCTTGAACATAAGATTAGCCCTGAATTTTTGCTTAGTACCTCAAGTCTTCCACAGATGCCACCAAGTAATTCTTGGACTGACCTGCCACGAAGAGGAACTGGAATAGTTTGGCCAACACCAAATAACACACTAACCCCTCAGAAACTGTTTTTGCGAGGGGATTTCAAACTTTGCACTGCACAATCTCTTCATCACGGTTTTCACTGAGAAAAGGAAAAGTCCTTTTTAATCTTGGTGTGTGTAGTAAGGACTAACCTATCAATACTGGCTAGCATGCCCCATTAGCATTCAACAACTCAAAAAGTATTTCTTTACCAATATTTTCGCTTTCCTTGATCCTGCCTTCGAACCCCTCTTGAAAGCACTGCCTCATGTTGTCTAATTCAACTGTCCTAAGTAGTCATTCTACACATACAAGCCTTGACGGTGAGTAATGGTGGAGATATCTGACTTTAGAAGCTGTGACAGCCAAGCTCATTCCTATTTTCACTGGTGTCCATGTGTTCCTCTTTACCAGGAGGATTCACTGGGTAATGATCAGAAGCAGGAATCCTGGAGAATTTTTATTCCAGGACGTTTCAGCCCAGCACGGCCCAAGGCCAACTATGGTGACTGGGGTTGGCCAAGATTGGCTAACTTAGCATGGATCAAAAACTAAACTTGGGACTTTCTGGGTTGTAAGATTTAGTACCACAGTTTCTTAGTGCACCTAAACACTAAGGGGAAGGCCAGCCCCAAATATACTCTTCGGTCCTGACTGTAAAGTGGCTTTAATAAAATTAATAACAACACTCCATTTTCTTCAGCCATCCTGCTGGCAAGAGCGGGGAAGAAAAATCAAGGGCATAGACCAGCATGAAGGACAGGAAATGGCAGATGGAGGGATAATAACTTAAGTGCATTCACGAGCACCTGCATGTTGCCAAAGGGTCTCTGAACGTTTGCTCACTGATCCAGGGTCTGTGGAACGAGGGGAACATTTGTCCCCAGTCTGTTATAAGCAGCACTCTTCCACTGCAACAACCCAGCTGGAGTGAGATGCACACAGCGCTGACAACATGTAATGCTGCAAAGCTAACAATGCAGAGTCTGATAGGAAGACATGAGTATATTGTATAAGGAAGGGCTAGGCAGACCAGACTAATCCCAGCATTTCCTAACATTTACTTGCAGTTAAAACCATTTAAAAAAATTAAATGGAGATAAATTTTTTTTTAAAAAACAGGAACACAAGCTTGCTCCAAAATCTAGTAAATCTAAATAATTAGGAGTCTTGGCTCTACCTGGTCTGTCCTATCACACCAAAGACTGTAGAGCAAAAATTAATAATTGGCTCAAAACATTACTGAGTTGCTCAATGTCAACAATTCAAAACCTCAAACTAATGTATCAGTTTAAACCATGTCATTTTTTCTTCACATGTCAGTGTACCCAGCTAGATATACCACACACATCACATCACATTCTCCAACTGTGAATTAAGCTCCTCCCCCACGGGCCTGCATTTCTGTCTGAAGCCTGTGGCTTGAGTTTGAAATCTCAGCTGGCGGTGGACAAATTCTGTGGATGTCGAATTTTGTTTGATAATGCTTCTGAGAAATGTGTTGGGATGTTTTATTACATTAAAGGCACTCCATATATGCAGGTTGTTATTGAAACATAGATTTCTAGAGAGTTGCTTTCACTGCAAAGGAAAAGACAAGTATAACAACAGTCCACAAAAGAAAACCATGCAGAGAGGGAGGGATGTGCATAGAAGAGAGAATGAAAGGGGCAGAGATAGAGACACATACATAAGAGAAAGATCAAAGAAAGAAAGAGAGAGAGAGGGAGGGACATGAGGGACAGGGAGAGAGAGACACACAAAAACAGACAGGTATAGCTGGATAGTTATATGCATCATGGTGGCTGTTGTTTCCATTCTTCTCTCGTAGAGCCACAATACACAGGTAGCTCATCTATTGCTGGAACCTTAATCTATGCTTTTGTTGCCTGAGGCCTTGAATAATCCAATGCTCTCCAGGCCAGACGTCCATCTTCCACACTCCATAAATGTGAGCTCATCCAAAACTTTGTGGCCTGTATCCTAACTGGCACCAGTACCCATTCACCCATTGCCCCTGTGCTCACTGACCTACATTAACACTTGGTCCAGCGACACTTCAATTTTAAAGTTCTGACCCTTGTTTTCAAAAGCCCCCATGGCTTCACCCCAACCCCCTCCCTATCTCAGTAATCTTCTCCAGTCCTACAACCTTCAAGATCTCTGCACTCCTTACATTCTAGCCTCTTTGTGTACCCCCGGCTTTAATTGCTCGAACATTGAAGGTTGTGCTTTCGGTAAGGAAAAAGAACATACCGAACCAAAGAGGTCACAGGTTTAGCTGCCAGGTTATACTGAGTTAGCAACCATCAACTAAAGTAATGGAAGAGTTAAGAACATTCACTTCAGAGGTTTAGGGATATGAAAGAAGAATCAAGATTTCCTGATCGTCATGCAGCTATGTAGGCATTGAGGTTGGCTGTATAACTTTCCCTGGTCATATAACCAGCCAACGCTCATACAGGCTGCATTGGCTACCTTGTACAAGGTACAGGAAGGCGGCTGGGCCACAGAACTGAATCCTGTCAAGAGTAAGCATTTCAGCAGAGAAAATCAGGAGAATCATAGACTGGATACAGCACAGGTCTTTCCACCATCATGTCTTTGTTGGCCCTCTGAAGGAGCAATTCACCTAGTGCCACTCCCCTGCCCTTTCCCAACAGCCCTGCAAATTTTTCTTTTTCAGATAATCATCCAATTCTTTTTTGAATGCCTCGATTGTCTCCACCCACTCTCAGGCTGTAGTATTCCAGATCATAAACACTCGTTGCATGAAAAAGTTTTTTCTCATGTCACCATTGCTTCTTTTACCAATTACTTTAAATCTAATCTTCCACCAATGGCAACAGTTTCTCCCCTATCTACTCAGCCCAGGCTCCTCATGATTTTGAACACCTCTCAACGTGCTCTCCTTCAAGGAAAGCAGTTCAAACTTCTCCAACCTTTCTGCGTAACTGAAGTTCCACTAAAGGAAACATTCTCATGAATCTTCTCTGCACTCTCTCTAATGCTTTCACATCCTTCCTAAAGTATGATGCCCAGAACTGGACACAATACTCTAGTTGAGGTCCAGTTGAGTGTTTTAGACAGGTTTAACATAATTTCTTGGCTTTTGTACATCATGCCTCTATTGAAAAAGCCCAGGATGCTGTACACTTTATAAATTATTCTCTCAACCTGTCCTGCCAGCTTCACTGATTAGTGCAAAAATACACTCAGGTCCCTCTGCTCCTGCACCTAGTTTAGAATTGTACCCTTTCTTTGATAACGTCTCTCTGCATTCTTCCGAATAAAATTAATCACTTAATACCTCTCTGCATTAAATTTCATCTGCCACTTGCCCACCCAATCCACCAACCTGTCTATGTCCTTTGGATGTTCTACAGTCTCCTACTCATGCTTCACCAGACTTCCAAGTTTTGTATCATCCTCAGACTTTGAAACTGTGCCCTGTACACCGAGGTCTAGATCATTAATAAATATACCAGGAACAGCAGGGGCCCTAACGCTGATCTGTGGAGAACTCCACTATAAACATTCCTTGCTGTTTCCTGTCAGCTACTCTCCCTTTTATTCCGTGAACTCTAACTTTGCTCACTAGACTGATGTGCAGCACTTTATCAAATACCTTTTGGAAGCCCAATGCACCACATCAACAGCATTACCCTCATTAACCCTCTCTGTTACCTCATCAAAAATCTCCAGCAAATGAGTTAAATATGATTTGTCTATACTAAATCCATGTTGGGTTTCCTTAATTAAACTGCATTTGGCCAAGTGAATATTAACGTTGTCCTGAATTATTATTCCTAAAAGCTTTCCCACCAACGAGGTTAAACTGACTGGCCTGTAGTTGCTGGGATAATCTTTACACCCGTTGTTGAATAAGGTGTAACATTTGCAATTCTCCAGTCCTCTGGCACCACCCGAGTTTAACGAGAACTGAAAAGTTATGGCCAGTGGCTCTGCAATTTTCACTCTGAATTCCTTCAATATTCTAGGGTGCATCTCATCCAGTCCTGGTGCTTTATCAACTTTTAAGTACAGACAGCCCATCCAGTACCTCCTCATCAATATTAAACCCTTCAGCTACCTAGGTCCTAAACCCAACTTCCCTGCATAAGCCTCTCTGATTGTCCACCTCTCTGTCCTTCTTTATGACATTGCTTAAAACCTATATTTTTGACCAACCTTTTGGTCAGCCGTTCCAATATCTCGATGTGACTCGGTGTCAAACTTTTTCTGATAATGATTCTGTGAAGTAATGGCATTTTACTTTATGAATACAAGTGGCAGTTCATCCCAGAGCAGCTTTGTCCTTCCCATACACAAAAGTCTCAACAATTCCTATATTTTGGAATGAAAATTCCTGGCCCATAGCCTTGATGAAAGCCTTTGTCAGAAAGCTAAAGAATAATGTGTTTTTTCCATTTCCTAAAATCTGCAGTTGCTTCACTCACAGCTCCACAATGGAAAAGCAGTGGACTTCAATTAGCAACTTCAACACACAACTTTCAAAAAAAGCATGGGAATATAATTCAATAATTCCTTGCCATCAGAAAAAGCAACAACTTAGAAACAGCTGTAAACTGCTGACTATATTTGTAATTGTAAAATAAATTAGCAACATATATCCTTCTGCTAGTTGAACAACAGCCAGGAGAAAATGTATAAAAACAAACTTAATGCATGTCAACCCTTCGGGACCTAAAACATGATGCACTGAGGCCTACTGACTAAGCAGATTTGTCAAAGCAAGGAGAAATTGAAGTGGTTACTGTCCAGGCTATTCTCTGCACAACAGACCTCATGGCTCCATTCATACAACTGCAGCATATGCCTAATGCATTCACATTGATAAGGCATCAGCTGATACGGAACAAACAGTACAGCATCCAGACAAGGACTCTTCAGTTCAAAATCACTGGCATTCACAAGGAGTCTGCTGTAAGACTTAAGACCACTAACCCCCATAACATTTATATATAATCAGACAAATTTTGATGCATAATGAGAATTTTTAACTACAACAATAACATGCATTTATATAGTGCCTTCAGCCTAGAAAAATGTTGGGTGCATTCAAATTATTAGGTGCCAAGCTAAAGGAGGACAACTGACCAAATGCTGGTGTTACGGACAGGAGGGGGATTAATTTAGACAGTCCTGATTTCTCCAATCACAAACAGAAAGGTGTTTTTGATTTTCTCCAACCTTTCAGTTTTGGAGCTATCCAATCCTCTATTAATAACACCACAGCAAACTTGAGACAAGGTAAAATAAGAAGGGTAGTTTAGATTACACACACACAAAACGCAGGAAAGGAGTTTTGCAACATCGGCCCCTTTTTGCACTCCTACACTAGAACAGGGATAAGGGAAAGAAAGGAATGCAGGGCAAAACAATGATAAAAATAAAAATTATGGTTTCACGTGAATGCAGAGTCCAGAGTCAAAAGTCCAGTGGCATCTTTTAGGTGGTTTTGTCTGGCAGAATTCCTGGTCTTGGTCCTAGGAACTTGATGCAGGTTGAGTCTGTTGACAATGTAGCAAAGTATTCTTGTATCCTGGGTATTCATTCACTTTGTAGGTGAAATATAGGGTTTTTTTCTGGAGGTCAGACTCAGAGAGATGGAGGTCAGAAGCAGGCTGCTAGCCTGGAGTCCGGTTTTCTCCTCTGAGGTTAATTCACACTTGAAGATAAAATTCAAAAGCTGTCTAATGGAAGGAATTCAAACGGCTCAAGTCTTGGTCATGTGACAGGGTGGTTTTGGGTCAAGCTATTAAGCTAATGAGACAATAAAAACAAAAAATACTGGAAAAACTCAGCAGATCTGGCAGCATCTGTGGAGAGAGAAACAGAATCACCGTTTTGAGTCCGCATGACTCTTCTTCAGAGCTAACAAGGCACCCTTGTTAAAATCCATTGTCTTATAAGCAGGTAACTGAAAAACCATTAGTAAACATTGAAGATGATGAATCCCAAACAACTCTGCCTTTGTCCAGAGCTGGCTGGTATTGACATATTGTCTATGAATCCTTTGCGTTGGCTTGGCTGAAATATTTATACGATGCAAGGCGTGTTACACTTCAGGGGGTTTGATATGTTGACCTTTGTTCATGTTTAAACTGTTCAGAAGCTTCCAGAACTACCATGTGGTCAGCTGTGGCCATTTTAACAGACCAGCAATAGTCCATTTTGAAATACAGAAAAACAATAATTTTATAAAGTAGCCAGGTTGACATATATATATATTTATTTTTCTTCCTGTCTCCTGGATGGGACACTTGGGCTAAATTGGTGAGTTTTAAGGAGAATCTTAAAGGAGAATGTGTTGGACAGACAGAAAGGTCTGGGAAAGGAATTCCAGAGTATGAGGTGGTTTAAGGAGTGGGGATGCACAAGAAGGCAGAATTGGAAGAGCAGGCAGTTGGGTGCAGGTCTAGGGGTGATGCTAGGGCTGGAGGATGTTGCAAAGTAAAGGAGGGGTTTATGCCATAAACGGAATTAAATGCAAAAATAATAATTTTTAATGTGATGAATTGGGGGACTGGGAGTCAATGTAGGTCAGAAAGCACAGGGGTGATGGGCAAATGAGACTCAGTGCAAGATAGAATACAGGCAGCAGAGTTTGGATGTGAAGTTTAAAGACAGTGTAGAATGGGTCCTGTCCAAGAGGGCATTGGAATAGTTGATTCCGAAGGTGACAGAGGCATCGATGAGGATTTCAGTAGATTTTCTAAGCTTGGGGTGGTTGTAGGCGATGTTACAGAGAGGTGGAAGTAGGTAGTCTTTGTGATGGAGACACTGTGGGATCTGGAACACAGCTCTGGATCGTATAGGTTGCTGAGACTGCATATAGTCTCATTCAGTCCAAGACAATGGGGGAAATGGGAGTGAAGGATGGACTGCTTGGCAAGGATGTGCAGCTTGTGCAAGGAGTTGATGACATTGGCTTTAGACTTCCCAATGTTTAACTGGATCTGACAGTAACAGAAAAATCCAGGGCTCTGGGACTGTGTGAGAAAGGAGCAGAGCATGCCAGGGAGCCGGGTCTGGTCAGGAAGGAGTGGAAAATCCCAGAGTTTTGAGACTGGGTCAGGAAG